>NC_090936.1:244663123-244966008 GCF_040938575.1 Ambystoma mexicanum
GCCCAAGTAAATAGTTTCTTTAAGTACCACAAAAGGAAGGCTATTCAATGGGCACTTAAAATGCTTGGTTCCACGTTTCAATTGTATGAATTGGATTATGTATGACTTTGATGATCTCAGAGTCAGGCCATTTGCAATAGAGTAATCGCATCTCCTATCTACATTTCTCTGCAGTCCAATATTGGTTTGATCTGTTATCATGAACTCATTGGCTAGGATACCCATGAAAACCTATAAGCCTGATTTTAGCCAGAACATTTTAAGTGTTACTCATAATGTCAAAATCGTCCATGTTTAGGTTAAACTAGCAAAATTACCCATTCCCCGAACAGGTTCTGTAGACAGACATGATAACACTCATCAATTGATGAAAAGCAATGATCCTGTAGGTCGCTGTTCTGCCTCACCCTGGTGTGGTGAAGTTCGTTGCGGTGCATTTCATTGCAAATATCTCAGAAACCGTGCATCCAAGGGCCTTGAAACGTGGTTTTCGAGGTCCTATATGGACCTCGAGTTTTGTTCCTCGTGGCAGGACCGGTTGAGAAACAGCATGTTTTGTTTCCCTTCCCAGTGAACATATGTTATGGCTTTGTCAGCAGGCACCAACTCAGAAAAATCCTCTGGAAAAGTAATTTCACCTGATGTGACAAACATGTTTGTTTCCCTTCCCAGTGAACATGGTTTACAGCATTGTAAGACTTGTTTCGAAACAACATTTTTTTGCTTCCCTTCCTGGTGAACATGGTTTATGGCTTTGCCGGCAGGCACCATCTCGCAAAATCCTCTGGGAAAATAATTTCACCTCATGCGGCCAAAACTTGGAAACTTCTGGAATGCTATCTGCCTTTACCTTCTCCTCTCAGGTCCACTCCCCTCTCATACATTTTTTGTTTCCCTTCCCGGTGAACATGGTTTACAGCTTCGTCGGCAGGCCACAAAGCCGCAAACACATTTTGAAATCCGAGGAAAGGTGTGGGGTGCCCAAATGTCATGCAGCCAGCAATATCCGGAGGGTCTTAAGAGGTAAGTATGCAAAATGTGGTGCAGATTGGTGAAACGGTGTGGAATTGTATAAGGTACAACGTTTCGCTAAGCCACATACGCACAAACATATTTTGACCTATCCCAAAATCTGGGGAAAGGGTTGGGGTGTCCACATGTCACATAGCACGTAATGTCCGGAAGTTCCTAACAGCTAACTATGCAAAATCTGGTGCGGATCAGTTAAACAGTGTGGAATTGCATAAGGAACAGCGCTTCGCGCAAAAAACCCGCAAACCCACACACAACATTTGACTTTTATATGTATAGATAAGCAGGGTGTTAATACGCATCTCTATTTCCCGCCTTTTACTCTGCATGTATGCCGCACAAAATCACCATCAGAATTTAATTGAATTTGTATAGTAGTATTAGTAGACATCAAAATAAGCATCCTATGCAGTCCCAGAGGTATCCCAGACAATATATGTTTTTGTCATAATCGGGCATGGTAAATGTTGTTTAAGGCTCCACTTAATTATAATGAAACGACATGGATCAAATTATCTTTATTAGTCAGGGCTTTATACTTCAGCATAGGTCATTTATAAAAGTAGTCATTCGGGGTCAAAAACCAGTTTGGTTTGGTGATAAAATATTGTAGTTCCTTATTCATTTTTCAAGACCTTTCAGAGGTAATGAACTAAACATTTTGCACGTAGTATCTAAAAAGGCCACAGGGCGATAATTTTGAAGTAGCATCCTAGAGCCCTTTTTATATATTGGAATTATATAGGAGTTCAACCAGGCGTTTAGCACTTGAAGAGTAGTGGCATTGCTGGTAAATAAAACATGGAATGCTCCATTCCAGGTGTGCTTTCTGAGCTATAATAGCAAGCCATCGGGTCTGGGGCGAATACATATCTTTGTTTCTTTATAATATTGAGTGTCTACTCTTAACTAAAACGCCAATGCCAATCAAAAGCAGATGGTCAAAGCAAAAACCGCTTGCAACAGTTGCCACGTTTTCAGCAGCTGTTTCCCACATTATCACAAGTGCTTTTCCTGGTGTGGTGGTAGGGGAGGTCAGGTCTCTATATGGGCTGTTGGTTAGAGAGTTTGATAATAGAGCTTGCACTGTCCTAGAGAGTTGTTGGTCATGGGTGTAAAAGGAGTTGATGAATGTCTCGAAGTAGGTGAGGAGAGGAAGTGAGTGTATCCTTTGTGGAGGTCTGTGTTTTTTGAAGAGGTGGGTAAAGAGTATTTGTTTGACGGAACAGATTGCATGCTCACGGCAATATGTTGATTAAAAAAATAATCACACAGCATGCCTGCCATATAAATGGAAGGTGGGGTTCCTAGTTCCATGGTGACCCAAATTCATGTGAGGAGCGATTGGGTGGTGCCACAACCAACAGCTAAGTGAGGGAGGGGTGGGGGCCAAATGGGCAAAGTGAAGAGGAAGCAACAGGGAAGCAATGGCGGGAGGAAGAGAAACGATAGGTGGGCGCAAGCAGCATTGAGCTTGCTCAGAATACAGGCTTTGATGGTTCAGTAGAGAGATTCAGCCCATTTTCTGAACAACCAGATTGGCTGCTACACCTACCCCGAATGTTAATAGGAAATCACACATATTTTCTGGTGGTCCATGTGTTGGGTAGCGGAGTAGAACCAGGTAAAGAATCATGATTGATAAACCAGAAATGTTATTACACCATTTAACATTGTGTTAGACTGGAAATTAGACTAAGCCTTGTGTGAGGTCTGCGGTCTTAAGACGAGGCTCAACAGCAGTGTATATGCATTACTGTCAAATTTTCGACTATTTCATCCATGATTTTTAACCTTCTCCCTGCCATACTCTGAGCTTCAGAAGCTGGCATTGTTCCAATTCTTGTCTTGCTTCTGGGAAATCCAGTTTCCATAGAACAGAGGTTAAAGCATATGATCATATCTTTTCAGGTGAGTAATGTGTCCTGGCAGACAGCAAAGAAAACCCCTTGGTTGGTTTCAGAATCATAATTTTCAGCATGTGGAGACATTGCGCTGCTTCTTCTATTATGCCAACTAATTCCTGCCCTATACATCCAGTAGCAAACTCCTACTGCAGTGTATTGTTCTTGTGGAAGTACATCTGCAACACGGAGGTGGCCTCATGCTGTCATTTTTTACTTGACTCTGATTTCTAGAGCAAGGAGGAAATTAAGACCATTTTAAGCCAAAATGACTTTGCTGACTAGAAGTCCACATCTTTGTCTTTCCACCCCTTGAAAATACCACACAGCTTGAATGGGCCTCATTATGAGTATGGCAGTAAACCTAGGCTAATTCCGTTGTACAGAATTACCATTAGCGCTATGGTGTGTGGCAGAATTCCCACCACATTTTTAGTCCACATTTGTGCATACCAACCATCGGCAGTAACAGTAATTCCATCCGGCAGGATTAATGCCAAAAATCAACATAGATAGTTAAAACTGGAGCAATTACCAAACAGTAAGTCCATCAGGGGAATTAGTGCACAGCAGAAATAATGTCATGTGACAAAAGGGAAGTTCAGCAGAAGTCATCTTTAAAAAATCAATCAATTCTGAATCGTCCATTTCCTGCTGCTATCCAACCCCAGAAGTAGTGTCAAACATGTCTGGTGACAAAGGCAAAGGGAAGGTGCCTGAAATGTGGTTAGAAAACTCAAATTCAGTGAGGCAGGGCTCCACTGAGGTATTTGGGGCCCAAAAAAGAAAAATCCCTGTCCAGAGGAAGAATGCCACATGGACAGAGATACGGGAGAAGGTTGTCTTGGTTGGCACTGTACCCCGGGACAACAAAGATTGTGGAAGTGGCATAATGACTCGAAAGGCCAGGTTACAGAGACTACTGTTAGAGGTATTTTGGTAGTATTTCTATTTGGTGGTATTTTTGGTATTTCGTGGTAAAGTAGTGAGCCTAACTTTAGAGTACCGACTGATAATTGTTCTTATACTAGGGTCACTAACGGTAAGCAGATACTGGACTTAGTACACTCTAAATGATGATTTTATGCCCTTGCAGTATTTTATTTACAATACAACATGATGCCCTTTTGGCTTGCATTTCAGAACACATTTACCATGTACATGAAATAGTATCATTCACTCAGAGCCCCAGAGACAAACTTACCTCACAGTGATAAGTTTGTTTTAGTTTTTTACCACATGTTATAAAGGAATTACCGCCTGCAGTAAAATAAATCAATGAATGAATACCACCCACTTTCCACCAATCTGTATGCCAACCCAAGAAACCTGAACACTGAATAAGTACACTGAGGTATATTTCACCTTTTTCTTGGATTCTTTATCAGAAGTTAAAAATATGCAAAATACAGAATGACATGTACAATATCCACGTTACATTTTAAACCCATTTAAAAAATGAAAAGAGGGCAACTCATTTGCAGATACTTTTCCCACAAGGAATGATATGCTTCAAAATGCTCTGGTATATAAAACAAACTATCTGATAACAAATCATTTGCTCATGCTCACTTCAATTAACTGAACTCACCAAAAATAATAGGTGAGTGTGCATGTGTCCTGGAATTATCACAACCCCAGTCTAGCTGCCGGACAGAAGAATTATTTTATCTGTTTTACTCCCTCTGCGCTTGGAAAGAGCCCAGAGTTCTCTGCCAGCCTTTCTGCCTTTTTTGCCACACGCTTCTCCCAGGGTCATTCAAAGATTAAGAGTGCCCGAGACTGCAAATGTTTCTGAGACAACTGCCAGCCCAGGAGCCAGAGAGAGCCAGCCCTCCTGCACTGTGCTCCTAAAACCCTCTGAACTAAGACTGCTCACAATGTAAATCTTACTTTCATAAAATATAGGAAAGCCTGCCTCTTCCAGTGACATAATTCCCCTAAAACCACTGCCCTATGTCAATCACCCTCAAGCACGTGATTATTTCTGAGCTGCTTGGAATGGCAGCAAGACGGATGAGAGTGAAACATTTTCCTTGCACTTCATTCCAATTTTGCAAACTTAACAATAGCTCCTTTCAAGCCACATGAGGACCGCAAATAGATCTACTTTCATGTTTATTCTTCCTGCATTTCGAATTAACTTATCACAGCACAAATTCCTGAATATTCTGTTATCAATTTGCACCAAAGTTTGTACTCAAAAATCATGGACTGATTTGCTTGGAATGTTAATAGGGAATATGTTATAAGTTAGATGGATAAGGTACATTAGTGTAAGTTAGTCTTACGGCCCACAACAATTCAGTCCATGACTATGAAATGGAGTAAAATCCATGTTGTGCAGTATCAATTTCAAATTCATCTTTTGGCTGGCATGTACTTTATGTATTCACAGTATTGACATCTACTAGATTCAACATGAGTCTCACACATGATTCTCACGCTCTTGCTCACTACTGGGATCAATCTTTTGAAATGTTGAAATGTAGAGCCCTAGCTAAAATGTGGAGTCACTGTTGAAATTTTGAGTCACCTCTCCCTACACTTATCTCCTTTTTTTCTGCTGGGGCATAATCAAAATCACTGCAGGAAAAAACAAACATGCAATAATGCTGGCTTCAATACATCCATGTGATCTTGGGCACACAAACAAAAATCGATTGTACCTTGATTTTAACAGTTAACTCAATCAAATGAAGCTATTAGAATCAAACAACATGCAACTGGTAATGTTCATACATATTAAAATGTATACATTATATGTATGTATACATTTTTTTAAATAGTTAATAGAATTTGTTTTGACTTTTTTTAATCTTTAGATATACATACATTTCATAACTTTTTTATGTCATCTATTTTGTTTAGAATGTGTGTATCTTTTTTACAAATAAGTTAAAAAAAAGAAAAATAACATTTGATTCAATGAGCCCATAAATTTGTACCAGTGGCATCATTCTAATCCTGGCAAGTCAATGTCTGCAAAAATAATCAAAATGAAACATGATTTTGAAAAGTCTTCAAACCAAAGCGACAGTTACCAGTCAGACTCTTGTTCAGGAAATGGTATTTGGTGAAGTAAACCTCCATCCCCTGCAAATGGAACTTCCTTCTGGGGATACCATCTTCACCCTCTTTTTCGGTCGAGGGGGTTTTTTCCAGTGGACTCCACTCCAAGTGCCCTCTGGAAATCTGGCGCACTCAAACTTCCAGAGCACTGGCAGGATAATTAGTTAATTTCTAAAGTAAAGAGAAAAAGTTAAATTAAGAATCAAGTACATCAATACATTCTCTTTTCCCTTTTCATTTGGATATATGAAATCAAAAATGAGTTATGCATACAAATGCAGATTACACACAAAAATATAACATAATGCAGCGAGAACATCTCTTCAGGACCCTCTGAAAATCAGTAAACAAGTTGGGGAAACCAGGTATGTGGGCGCTGTGGGTGATGGGCCATAAATGTGTAAGAAAATAGTTGAGAATTTGATCAGCTGCAGACTATGGAACTCTTGGCTAACCCCTGCCTAGTTTAATGGACAGGTGACAGGAATATGCCAAGTACATGCGCTGATACAGATGATATGAACTAGAGAACAGATAATATGACATTATAAGCCAACAATAATGTATTAGAAAAGTGGTATTTTTTCATGGTCTCCTGATTGGTGTTCTATGCCAATGAAGTTTGCTGCGCCGACACGTATTTCGACCTTGTTGGTATTTTTCAAGGCAAATCAACAAATCAACTATATGGACTGTGTCCTTCTAATGTAGCTGCACATGTATTGTCTGTTCCTGAGGTTGAGATGCAAATGTGTTGTAGTCCCGTAAAACTAGAATATTCTATTCAAGGAAAATGCTATGCGTAGCGCGATGTTGATCTAGATGGTGTCTACCTGAGAGCCATTAATACCAAAGGAAGTCGCAAATCCCAACTAGGTTTTGCTTCAGCTAGAAACTTTATTAACATGTCAACTATTGACCTATTACACTGTTCCACTTGCCCTGAAGAGGAGGGTCGTTATGCAATTTGCAACTTCCTTTTCATGCCCAAGATTTGCCACATTGTTGTCATTAGTGCACTAGTGAAATGACCTCCATAGTCAAATTCTATTCTCTGAGGTAAACCAAATCTTGAAAAGATATGATTGACTAAAAAAGTGGCAGCCATTTGGGCACTGCTTTGGGGCTGGAATACATTCCACCCATTTGGACATTAAACAAATGACCATAAAGATATACCTGTTTCCCCTTGTTGACCTTTGCACGGGCCCTACAAAATAGACTTACAGATCGGACCATGGGAGTGTCAAACCTCTTATCATGAATGGTGCTCTTTGAAGCAGGCTGAAATTGCGCACACACTAAGTATCCCCTGGTGTAGAGTTCTACATCCTGTGATATGTGTGACCAATAAGCATAATCTTTTAAAATGTCCAATGTTTTCTGGGAACCTCTGTGGCCTGTAGTTATGGCAAAGGCACTAGCCAGTGGATTTGACCTGTTACAGATTCACTAATCATCAGCCAATCTTGTAAATTAATTCTCTTTTCGTTTTTTAATAATACCCTTATAATTACTCTTTCCCTTTGCAGTCCTCTTCAGTCAGAGGATGTTATTCTGCATCTAGCAAGTCGTTGTCAAATGGCCCTAAAATAAGATCCTCTTTTTGTGCCTTAATCAAGTCTTGATCAGGCGCATCAAAACTCCTCTGAACCACAGGCTGATTAATTGTTTTCAAAGATTTGGAGCATGTTATTGCATCCACGTGGATTTCATACATCAGGTGTTCAATTTGAAATAACTCACCCATAGCAGCCCCAATTTTGGCTAATTGATCTGATTGTCATTTCCTTATTTGTCTTCCTCAGTGTTTTCAAATTACCACGTATCTTCCTCCCATGAATGATCATGTCATTTTCTGAAACAAGCTTGTCTATGGCCTGAATAATTTTGCCATGTTTGTGTGGTTTTTTTGTTGTATGCAAACATTCCCCTCACTTTCCAGCCAGCTAAATAGTCCACAAAACTATTTTGTGCGTAATCCGAATTGGTGACTAAAACTATTTCTTTAAGTTCATTTTCCACTGCTGTAGATATTGCCTTATAAATGGTGGCCAATTCTGCAACTTCATATGATATGATATGGCATTTGTAACGCACCTCTACACAAGTGTTTCAAGCTGCAATGCAGCAAGGGAGTGGGAACAAAGGGAAGACAGAGACAGCGATCCTACCAGGCCAAGTGTCATTCAGATAGCGCAAGTGCTGGGTAAGGGGGAAGAGGAAAAGTACGGGGTGGGAGGGGGTGGGGACAGTGCAGTACATGGGATAATAGAATAAATAGAACAATAAGAGAAGTCTCGGGAGGGTAGCTCAGGGGCAACGTGCTCACCTTGGAAGCAAGACGACACAGAGCACCACAGGTTTGATCCTCGGGTCTGCGCTTATAAACCTCTGTATATTAAGCACATTATAAATAACCTATCATATCATATAATACATAGGGACAGCTGGTGGCAAGTGCAAGGTTAAGTGCAGACATCAGATGTCAAGTGCCAGAGGTTGTCAGGGAGGCAGTGCATGTTTGTAACTGGTGAGGGAGGGGACCTGGGCCCGAGATCAGAGGGTGGCCAGGTAACCAGTACAGTTTCAGCCTGGAATTGCAGTAGGGGAGAGGAGGAGAGAAAGTAGAAGCAAAGAGGAATGCTTTGAGGTGCTTCCGGACCCGGAGATGGTTCTCCTCAAGTTTCAGGGAGGCAGGGAGGCTGTTCCAGAGGGAGGCTCCAGGCCAAGAAAGAGCTCTACCACCAACTCATTGCTTGGAGAAGTGACTGACCCTGAGGGAGTTGGAGGCGGATGAGCAAAGAGCTCGAGAAGGAAGATATTTAGGAAGAGAGAGTTGATGGTATTGAGGCCCTAGACCCCAGAAGGCCTTGTGGACAATGCAGAAGGTTTTGAATTTAATCCTCACAGCCACTGGGAGCCAGTGCAGAGATTTCAGTCTGTGAGAGATACCATCCCTGGCCTTGAGGCCAAGGACAAGTCTCACAGTCCTGTTCTGGATTAGTTGCAGAGGGTGGAGAGTAGAAGCAGGCAGATTTAGAAAGATGCTGTTGCAATAGTCCAGCCTAGAGAGAACCAGCGCTCTGGAGACAGTGAGCTTCTGGGGGAAGGAGGGAAAAGGAGGAGTACCTCTGAGGAGGTGCAGCTGGTTGTGACTTCTTAGAGACATCAGAGATGTGAGGAGAGAAGGAGAGTCTGGAGTCAAAGATGACACCAAGGTTTTTAGCCTTGCAGGTGGGAGCAGGAAGAGGGCCAAGAGAGGCCGGCCAGAGAGTGACAGTAAGGAGGGATGGGGGTGCCGATTAGGAGAATCTCAGTCCTACTGGCATTAAGGCAGAGATCATTGGTGGTGCACCACTCCTGGATAGCAGACAGACAGTCAAGGATGAGAGACAGAGAAGAGGTGGCAGAAGGTAGACTGAAAATAAGCTGGGTGTCATCCGCATAGCAATGAAATTTGCAGCAGAGAGTGGCAATGTGGTGGGCAAGAAGTGCCAGGTATTGGTTGAACAGCTACAGAGAGAGGTTAGACCCTTGGGGACACCACAGGTAGAGATAGAGATAGAGAAGAGGAAGGACCCAAGTTGGACCTGGGAGGGTCGATCAGAGAGGAAAGAAGTCAGCCACACCAGGGCCTGACCGGTGATACCCAGGTTATCACGGAGACGGTTGAGCAGGATGGAATGGTGACATGTCAAATGCAGAAGAGAGATCAAGTAAGTTGAGGACACAGGGGATGTTGGAATGAAGGTTGGAGAGCTGGTCTTCATGGATGTTCAGGAGAGCAGTTTCCGTGCTTCTGGCAACTCTGAAGCCAGGCTGATGGCCATGAAGACAACCAACAGATTCAATGTCAAGATTAAGCTGGGAGATGGCCAGCTTTTCCTGGAGTTTGCCCCTGAAGGGAGTGATGGAGATTGGGCGATAGTTACCCAAGCAGGAGGGGGCGGCAGAGGGTTTCTTAAGAAGAGAGTGCACAAGGGAGTGCTTCATGGGGGATGGGAAGACTCCAGTGGCAAAGGAGTGGTTGCAGGAGTCGTCCAAAGCAGGAGCCAAGGAGTCAATGTGGTCCTTGGTGGTTTTGGAGGAACAGGGATGAACCTGTTTTGATGAGACTTTCATAGATGAGATTTGTCTAGAAACCTCATCTGGGGAGAACAGGAAAAAGGCAGAGAAGGAGGGAGGAGATGTGGTCGAAGAAGGGCCAGAGGAAGAGCAGGGAATAGAGGGGAAGGGAGAGAGGAAGAGAGAGAGGACAGGACTTGTCTGCTCTTGGGGCCTAGCCTCAAGCTTACTTTCAGGATGCCATTGCATTTAATCCACCATTTTCCTATTCCTGCCACTAGTTCTTTTTCAGAATCAGCTTCCACGTGATCTGCACATCCACCTACATACACGGTTGGGAGATCCTTACATGTTTCTTCATTGAAAGGCATGTGTGGGGGATTGCTCAAATTCACCTAAATGTGTTTCTAATTCTTTGTCTTCAGGCCCACAAACAGCTGCATAGTCATGTAACTCTGCTAGCCCTTGAGCAACTGGGCTCTTTTTATTCTGTCCATATTTCACTTCTACTGGAAATCCCTGAAGTGCTAATGTCCATGAAGTAATTCTTGATTGGGCCAAATTCCCTGATCTGACCCTTTTACTTTGTAAAAATTGAAGAGGCTGGTCATTTGTTTCAACAATCGTTCGCTCCCTTTCGATTATGGGGCGCAAATGTTGTAATGCCCAGTGGTCAGAAGCACTTTTTCACCTCCACAAAAAGTTTCTTCTACCTGTGACAATGCCTTACTGGCATATGCAATGATTTTGTTATTTGCATCATGTTTTTGGTATAAGACTGCTGACATGCATTGATCTGTGAATCCCATGCTTACAAATAAATCCTGTTTTTTTATTGGATATGCAAAACATGGCACTTTGATTTGACAGCCTTTTAACTTGGCCACTGCCTCACTTTCTTCCTTCTCCCATTTCTATGGCATACTGCTTCAGTAACTTTGTGAAAGGTTGTGTAATCTCTGCATATTTTTCAATACGTTTCCCATTGTAGCCTGTCATTCCTAACAAGCTTTTTCAAAATTTGAAATCTTTTAGTTTGTGAATCGCTTCCACCTTTTTCTTTTGTGGGTTTAACCCATGTTCTGTCACTTCATGGCCTAGGAAGATGACTATTTTTCTGAATCACTGTGCTTTCTGTAGAGATACTTTTTCCCCAGCCTTCTGTAGCTGGCTGAGTACATGTCTAATTTCATTGAAATTACTTTTCAAATCTTCATTTTTGATTAGCAAATCATCTACATAAACTATTGTTCCTCTTTCAGCTGCATCTGGCAGTGCCTTGCTCAGGAATATCCCAAACTCACTCCCACTATTGACATACCCAACAGGGGTCCGAGACCATGCAAATTGTGATTTGTCAAATGAAAATGCATATAAATGTTGAATGTCTTCAGCTAGTGGCACACACCAGTATACAGCTAGAAGGTCCAAGGTGGTCAATACCTTTGTCCCATGAACCTGTGCAGGTCCTGATCAATAAATTGAAGTGGCTATCATGAAACAGGTACCCTCTTGTTCAATTCTCTTAAGTCTGCACACAAACGCAATTGGCCATTGGGCTCTAGCACACCTAATAGGCGGGTATTTGATGTACTTTGAATAGGTTTAATGAGACCTCTAGATTCTAATTGTTTTATTATTTTGGCCAGTAACTCATGCCAGGGGCGACCTATATTGTCGCACAAATACCGGGTCCCTACCATGTCCCTCTGGTAGTGTGACAACATGCAAATCGGTCAGCCCAAAGTCATAGGCATCTTTACCAAAAACCTGTTTAAACTCCATAAATATTTTCCTCAATTGGTCTTTTTCTTCTACATTTGTGCAAACATCTGCTGCTTGAAAATGCTCCTCTACCATTTTAGAAAACTCTGGGAAATCCTCCAAAGGAGAAACCTCTGTACTTTCCTCTAACCGTGTGGCAGTGTCTCTTTGGAGAGCCGCTACCCTCAAATATTTTAGAATATTGACCTTGACTTCAATATGCTGCTGTTCTCTTTTAGATTCATGTAATTCAAATAGGACACAATCATTCTGATGACAGCAGATCATTTCACTTGGCTCATAAGGGTCCAGAGACTGCACAGTATAGATTCCCCTTGGCTGAGAATCCAATGATTCTGGTAATTCACCCTAAGTCACATAGCTTTCAGGAATATTCACAATCACTGGGTTACTGAAATTAGCAGTGTAGTAAGATCCTTGAACTGCCATTCCTAATGCTGTATTTTCTTCCAAATGAATGTCTTCACTCCCTTTATTGTCCACCAGGATTTTAATGGATCCATCCCCAATCTCTAGTAATGGTGTATTTTTACATTCTCATCCTTGCTGCTTTATGAATTCATTTAGGTACACACATGCATCAGAATCTTTCATCTGTTGTCCCTTCCTGTATTTTAATGCTACTGTAAATTGTCTGGTAAATGCGGGAAGGGTAACATCCTTTTTCACTTACGTTCATCTGCATATGACATCTTTTGGGCACAATGGTAAGCTTGTCTCTTTTCTTCAAATTCAGGTGTGGCTCCACCCAATCAGGACCAGACTATTTTATTTAGAAAGTCTAACACTATACACATTCTGTGCATGATGCATTTCCCAAATAGAATTTGTTTTGTGTTCCGCTCACAATCCACACATTGGGCCTCATTACAAGTTTGCCGGTCCGGAAACAACAGCACCAGTAAGCTTACGGGTACCATTGTTTCTGGACTGGCAAACTATGAGTTGTGTGAGCGGGTGCCTTTCAGCCCGCCAGGTATAACCTGGCGGGCGGAACCCGCTCACAGACCTTGACGGATGCACCAGCACCATTCTTGAATGATTCCCCATTCCCATTGAGCCGGGAATGAGGAGTAATATTTTCTGGCGCCCAGGAATGGGCAATTACCGGGTCCACCGGGGCTGTAATGCCCCGGTAATTGCCCGTTCCCGGAAGCTGGGAAATTCATGACTCAAGCTGCAGCTGTATCAGTATTTACCGGCATGGCTACAGCCAGAGTCATAATGACCCCCATTGTGATGAATCCTTTTAGAGCCATTTGTAATCTTTAGCATGCATCTTCCCACAAATCTTTGTCCCAATTCAGGGTCATTTAGGCCAAAGAAGTGTTGATTTTTTATTTTAAACTTTGGGATCTCTTCTCTGCCAAGTATTTAACCGAGTACCTTTTCATTAACAAAACTTCTTTCATGCTCAAGAGCCAACGTGGCTTCAATCATTTTAGAATGCCCATCACATGGATAGGAATCCATGGCTGCCCTTCTCCCATGTGTATTTCTGCAATTGTTGAGATGCATGTTTCTTGATCTGACTCGGGATTCATTTTTGGTTTGTATTTTTCTTAATTGATATAAAAACGAAATGTGTTTCCATCTATTTCCACTATTTGCCAGTTTTTCTTAGGGTCCAAATAAATCTCCAATTATGGCTTCTCTTTTTCTCCTCACATTTCATACTGACACATGGGAATGACAATGACACTAGGCACACAGCCATTCTGAAGATGTGCTTCCACTGCACTTTCTAATTTAGCAATGGTGTGGCATTCTTTTACACTTTTGCTTTGGGTCATTATTTTTATTTAGGTTTCAATGTTTTTTTTTTGGCTAAGAACCACAATGCCCCATTTACCCCATTAAATGAGGAGCAATAGGCTGCTCAGTTAATTTGTACCAATAAGAAAAGTTATTTCATTAATGGTTGTGACCAGCACTTCCTGTCTTTTCCTATGCTTTCCTATCTTTATGCCAACCTCAGTGACACCTTTGATAGGTATTTCTTCCCCATTGAAATGGTGCACAGGGCCTTCCCTTTGCCTCACCTTTATATAGTTTTGTGGGGATCTCCCATTATTGATATTATACATCAGTTTCTTTGACATTGTTACTTGCACACCTGTGTCAATCATAGCCAATGCGTTACATTTCGCTGCAACAGTAATAGGAGCATAGTATCTGTTCTCAAATTCTTCCAGTATGCATAGAAAGTGTGAATTGCTACGGATCTCAGAACATACTTTTCTCATGTCAGCCTGACTTTTTGTTAGGCAAAGGGGCATATGAAATTACATTTTACCCTCCTTTTTGGCCATTTCCTTTTGATTTTCTTTGTCTATTTTCTTGAGCTCAGAATCCATTTGAAGTATAGCCTCTGACTGCCCCTCTGATTTGGGACCACCAGTGTTCACACCCCAGTTTCTTATTGTACCTTCCCCATTGTCTGGGTCCTCTCTGCTTACCGTCACTTTGGAACCTATTGGCTGTGTATTTTCACAAGTATCATTTGACAGCATGTCACTTTCTGGTGTGTGACACTTATCTGCATATTGTATGGTGCCTGTCATTTCTCTCCCTTGGTATATCTGTGATTGAAAATACTCCTCAGTTGACAGACCTGTGTCTGCCCTTTGGGGAATTTTTTTACTTCTGTGAGGATATCAACAATATTTCTGTTATCAGGTAAGGGTAAACTATCTGTTGATCCCGACTCTTTGTTTTGTGTTTCATTTTCACACTGCATATTCTTTTTAAATCTACCTCTCTGTTCTTTGGGTTTTCTTGTTAATTTTTTCCCTCCTTTTTGCTCTTCATCTTCACACACCTGAATAGTATGGTTCAACTCCAAGTTGAACCACATTTCCTTTTTGTGTGTGTGTGTTATAATTCCCTGTCTCACTTTAGTTTGTTTTCTTGTTTTTAAGTCGGCAAACAATTTAGTGTTTTTATTCAAAGGTGATTCATGGACATCTGTATTTTCATAATGGTAGAGGTGACTAGCTAGTCACTTGTCATTACGTGCAAGATCACTCTATGACCTTCTGCACCTTAACTTGGTTGTTGCTTTTGAACTGCCATAATTTTCCTATTTGCTCAGACAACATTTTAACTTGGGCCTCTACGCATTAAAACTGGTCAATGGGCCTCATTACGACTGTGCCAGTCCGGTAACAACAGTGTCAGTAAGACTACTGGCACCGTTGTTACCGGACCGGCACAGTACAACTCTCCGGTCAAGTGCCGTCCCGTCCGCCAAGGTCAGACCTGGCAAGTGGAATGGCACCCGCCCGCAGAGTATCACGGAAGCACGAGCACTGTTATTGACGGTGCCGGTGCTTACGTAGTCCCCATTCCCATTAAGTCCTATTTTTAGGTTTAGTAACTCACTGACCTTCAGTATCAGGTGAAGTAGTAGGGATGAGAGTAGGTCAATCCCTGTTCCTGTCAGACATATGGATATAAACAGAGGGTTTTGCATGAATGGGGAAAAAATCCAATTGAAGGGAAAAAACCCTGGAGTGGTGTGGTTTCTCTCTGGTCGAATAGTAGTCCAGGGCGTCTTCTGATGGACGAGTTGGTGGTTGAAGGTCCAGGAGAGGAGGAAGAGCTGATGTCTTCCAGTGATGAGAGGAAACAATAACCAGGATGTAGAAAAAGGAATTGCTCCAAGGATGGAATGAGGCAACCACATCTTCGACCTGTTGCCGAGCAACGTGTGCATGGAAATATGCCTATATAAGAAGAATGCACGGAGCACTGGCTCCCGTTTATCAAAGCGGTTAAAGTTCACACACAGAAAGAAATTAGATCCGACAGCGCAGATCAGTAGTGGCAAGTTCACGCTGAGGAACTCAGTGATGATAGCATGTATGATAGTATGATAGCAACGTCGTCTGTCTCCTCCCTCCTCCTCTTACTTGTTTCCCCCCCAGCACTATCTGAAATGTCGTCAGGACTAGTATGATAGTCGCTTGTTTTGTTCCTTCCCTCCCTTTCTGTACCCCTTTCCCCTCATCTTTTTTTTTCTCCAGAAATGTCATCAGGCCTAGTAAGGTAGTCACCTGTCTGTCTCCATTTCCTTCCCATTATCCTCCTCCCTTCCTTGTCTATGTCTTAGCTCTTGCACTATCTGAAATGTTGTCAGGCCGAGTACTATAGTTAATTTCACATCCTTACTGTTCATGGCCTGTAAGAATGTCATTGTATTTTCCCTTGTTCCCTCCCTTGCCTTGAAGCGCTTTGAAACACATTGTGTATAGGCACTATATAAATAAACTATCATATCATAAGAAAACACAGAATGCAGAAAAGGTACGGCAGAGCAGATCAGTAGTGGCAAGTTCACGCTGATGAGCGGGGCAATGAAAGAAAACAGAATGCAGATAAGGTATGTCAGAGCAGATCAGAAGTGGCAAGTGCAGGCTGATGAGTGTGGCAATGAAAGAAAACAGAATGCAGAGGAGGTACGGTGGAGCCATGGAGAATGTTCACACAAGTAATGCACTAGAAGGCAGAAGGAATTAAAGAGATTGCCGGTGCAGTCAGAGGCTGTTTGAAGGTTCAAGCTTTTTGAAAGCTCAAGTAGCAGGGCACAAAAGGTGGGAAAGGAATTGGCAAAGTCGAAGGGTGGCGGGAAAAGGAATGGATGGGTAGAGTAGGAAAGCATAAGGGGTACAAGAGATAGGAGGCGTGCGAGGGCCGGCAAGCGGAGAAGCAGCTGGAAAGAGATTACTGGGTTCAGGAAGGCTGGGTCCACAGTCGCTCAGGTAACAGTTTACAGGAGTTCCAGGAAGCATGCTGAGAAAATAGCAACCAGCAAGCAACGTCTCAGCTGTGTTTTATGTGCTGCTCCTCTTGCTGGAGGAAGGCAGAAATGCACTAGGCTGATAATGTCATGTGGAATAAATGGCTCAGGGTGGTGGCCATCTTGGAGGAGGTGATATTATTAATGCAGCCTCCAAGTGTGCCAGAGCTTCCAAGTTCTGCAATTCCTGACACCTATGGGAATCAAATGTGAATGGGAGTAACAATTTACCGGCACAAGACTTCCCGGAACGCTTGGGTTGTAATACCCCAGTGTAACCGGCAAGCCAGGCACCAGTAAATATTGCAAGTCGGGTGGCAACCCGCCAGTTGCACCAGCAGGGTTACCGCCAGACTTGTAATGAGGCGCCATGTCTCTGAATTCCTCTATTTGTGGTCTGGGCTGGTAATGATTAAATTCATCCTGATTAGGCCTGTTCTGGTACATTTCAGGAGATTGATTTCTGTTTGTGCTTCCCCTGAAATCTCGTGACACGCGAGGTGGAGAACATGGGGTGACCATCCTTTGACCTTGGTCAACCAGTGGTGGGGACTCACTGGGCCTCATTATACGGATGGAGGTAGGGATTTACCGGTACCGGTAAAATACCGGTACCGGTAAATCCTTAGTGCCTTACTACGAGGTCCCTTTGCGGGTTGGGGGATTTAACGCCTGCTTTTTGCAGGCGTTAAAATCCAACCCGCTAAGGGACCTCGGAGCTAATTACGGCACCGCAAAATTGCGGTGCCGTAATTAGCGCCTTCCCCATTCCCATAGAGCCCTATGGGGCAGAAATGGGAATGGGGAAGGGCAGTGGTGGAAGGGGGATTTACCGCCCCTCCAACCTTGGAATGGGGCGGTAAATCCCCTTTCCGGCAAGGCAGTGCCGGTATTTTACCGGCATGAGCCATGGCGCTAATAGCGCCATGGCTCACCGCCTACCGTGTAATGAGGCCCACTATATTGGTGGGGTACATAATTCCTATTTTGCCTTTAATTTGGTAGGAACTGTTCCCTATGCTGATTTCCATGTTCAAAGAATCTAGCCACATATCTTGGTCTTTCTTGGTGGCCATACTATTGTGTTTGGGTCAAATCTACTCTGGGCCCCCTAACGTCTGGTATGGGCCGTTGTACATCTGATTTTGATTGCTATTTAGGCCTGGCATATGATGGCGAAACCCCACTCTAGGCAAAATACCAAGGTAATAAGGACTAATGTAAGAACTTCTGTCGCTGGGATCAATGGATTGGAACATAGAAGTCTGGGGTGGTGTTCTCTGTGGAGCCACACCCATTTGATTAGGTGTCATGTCATTCTTTGCCTGAGTTTGGGCTGATTCTAGTGGCATCTTTACAGACTTTACCTCCAAAATCGCTGGTGTGGATTCCTTAGACTTTGATTTTGTTTCTTTATTTCTAGGTCCCTCCTCTTTCTGATTAAACATCACCTCATAAGGTTTGGTCACCTGTTCACCTATCCATTCTAATGGTTTTTCCCTGTCAAATACACAGATTAGTTGGGACACAATGGCCCTCATTACGAGTCCGGTGGTAGCTGTGCCGGTAAAACCGGCATGCTGCCGCCGGACCCGTAGTGAATTACTGTCATCAGACTTGCCGGATTTACCGGGGCATTACAACCCCAGTGGTCCGGTAAATCCGATGCCAGCAATTCTGTTAATCCCCATTCCAGTGGAGTCTGTAATGGGGACCGCGGAAACACCGACACCATGCCATATTAGTGCTGGTGTTTCCGTGCATCTCTGCGGGCAGGTGCCGTTCTGCCTGCCAGGTCGGACCTGGCGGGCGGTACGGCACCCACCTGCAGAACTCGTAGTTTGCCGGTACGGAAAATGGTGCCGGTACGGTTTTAACGGCACCGTTAATTCCAGACCAGCAAACATGTAATGAGGGCCAATTTCTTTTTGGAGACCACAGAAATACGCAGTTTTAAATTCTACTGAGCTAGGGTTAAAGGTCACATCAAAACATGAGAATGCTCTTTTTAAGTTTTGAAAGAACTGGCGACGGGATTCATTTTGTTGAGCAGCTTTTTGGCTTGCTGTATAGACTGATAAGCCAAGAATTGGTGTCTAATTTCTTTCTCAAAGTGTGCCCACAACACATTTTACTGTTCATTCAGACCACAGATAATACTGGCAGAAGCTGCATCTAAAGTGAGGGGAAAATACCAGCCTTATTGTTCCCTAATTATTTGAACGTCTTGAACATATCCTGGACTGCCTCCAAATGATCTTCTTTGCAACAATCTCCTCCTTTTTTGAACAGTCTAATCAAGGTCTTGAAAAAATTTCCTAATTTTTAACGGACTACATGCTGAATCCTGGTATGTGCCATTTTGTCACTCATTCCTGTTCTCTTGTGGGTGAGGATGTGTGCGAGTATTTGCAGGTGATTCAGACCCTAACATTGGATCATAACTAGGCCTGGCCATGTGGACAGCTTCCGGTAAATTTCCCTGGTTAGAGCTGTAATAAAATACAGCTTCAGTGAACCTGGTGCATTTCTGTTTTTTTTTAGACTTAAGATCAAAGATTTGCTGTTTCAATTCTCTGCATTGCGCATGAAGCTGCGGTGCTTCATGGCAAAACTTTGAATTTTCATCCCTGACTTTAGTGACTATCCCCTGCAATTCTCTAATTTGTGTCTGATAACAGTCCACTGTTTTTGCTTTTTCTTCATTCTCATCCAGCAATTTAAATATTTCCTGCTCCATGATGTGGAATTCCTTATCTCTTTCACTATTGTCTTTTTTAAGGGTTTTCATTTTTGCAATTGCAACCTCTTTGTCCTTTCTT
The DNA here is from genome assembly GCF_040938575.1 of Ambystoma mexicanum. Taxonomy (NCBI): domain Eukaryota; kingdom Metazoa; phylum Chordata; class Amphibia; order Caudata; family Ambystomatidae; genus Ambystoma; species Ambystoma mexicanum. Next base: position 244,682,608 of record NC_090936.1, read on the forward strand.
CTTTAATCAAGTACTGTTTTTAAATGGGTTATTTCTTGTTCACTTTCATTAAATTGTTTATCACTCTGAGCCAGCCGAGCAGTAAACTCATTACATTTGGCCTGCAATTGCGTGTCTAATCCCCCATTTCTTTAATTTGGAGTGACCGTTTTCGCTCTGCATCTAAACCATCTTGCAATTTGCTAATGACCTCACTATCTTTCCCTTGCAGCCTTAGGGATCTGTGTAGCAGAAACCAAAGTGTTGCGCACAGTCTAATGATGCAATTCTTCTCCTTGCGTTCTGATGCTCAGAACAGTCCAAGGAAGCACGTTTGTGCAATACTTCCTTCCTCAAAAATACTTTCAGATGCCTCTTTTCACACTTTGCCAATCCTATTTTTCCATGTTATCAGATTTTCAGATGACCAGGTTGACTAAGCATACAGTTTTGCCTCAAGGTAATCTGATAACGCAGAAAATTCAGCGTGAATCTGAGACATCGTGGTACTGTTGCTAATGATGCTATAACAAAAGTAAAATGTTCACACAGCATTGCACTACCTCACAGCTCTAACTCAGAGAATGAGTGCACAATATGGTTATGCTTTATGATGCAGGGTCACAGCCAGTAATAATTTTACCGCTTCCCGGCCAACGCCTCACGATGTTAGAGGTATTTTGGCAGTATTTCTGGTTGGTGGTATTTTTGGTATTTCATGGTATAGTGGTGAGCTTAACTTTAGAGTACCGCCTGATAAGTATTCTTATGCCGGGGTCACTATCGGTAAACAGATATTGGACTTAGTACACTCTAAATGGTGATTTTATGCCCTTGCAGTATTTTATTTACAATACCACATAATGCCCTTTTGGCTTGCATCTCAGAATACATTTACCATGTACATGAAATAGTATCATTCACTCAGAGCCCCAGAGACAAACTCACTTCACAGTGATCAGTTTGTTTTATTTTATTCCACATGTGATAAATTAATTACCACCCGTAGTAAAAGGAATTCACCACCCGCTATGCATACATCTGTTTGCCAACCCAAGAAACAGGAACACTGAATAAGTACACTGAGGCTATTTCCCCTTTATGGATTCTTTATCAGAAGTTACAAATATGCAAAATACAGAATGGCATGTGCAATGCACAATATCCACATCACATTTTAAAACTGTTTCAAAAATGAAATGGGAGCATAATAAGCGCAACTCATTTGCAGATACTTTCCACACAATGAATGATAGGTTTCAAAATGCTCTGCTGTACAAAACAAAGCCTTTCCTACAATGGGTTTCAAAACATTCTATTTGCGATAATGGTCAACATTAGCCTTGAACTTCACAACAAATCTTGGCAGAGTACAGGCATCTGTCACATCTGAATTTTATCACATTAATGGAGAAACATGAACACAGCTGTCTACATTTAAAATGTACAGTGCAGCACCTAAAAAAAGGATTTACCCTCTCTACGCAACCTGATCACAAATCATTCGCTCACCTAAATTAACTGCACTCACCAAGAATATTCGTTGATCGTGCGTGTGTCCTCACAACCCCAGTCTAGCTGCCAGACAGAAGAATTATTTACCTGGTTCACTGCCTCTGCGCTTGGAAAGAGCCCACAGAGTTCTCTGCCAGCCGTTCTGCCTATTTATCCCACATGGTTCTCCCAGGGTCAGTCAAAGATTAAGATTGCCGGAGACTGCAAACTCTTCTGAGACAACTGCCAGCCCAGGAGCCCGAGAGAGAGAGCCAGCCCTCCTGCTTTGCAACTTAAACCCTCTAAACTAAGACTGACCATACTGCAAATATTACCATCATAAAATATAGGAAAGACTGGCTCTCCCAGTGGCATCATTCCATCAGAACCACCTCCCTTTGTCAATCACCCTCAAGCACGTGATTATTCGAGCTGCTTAGAATGGCAGCAACATGGATGACAGAGATACATTTCCCCTGCACTGCATTCTAATTTTGCAAACTTAACAATAGCTCATTTCAAGTCACATGAGGACAGCAAAACGGATCTACTTTCATGTTTATTCTTCCTGCATTTTGATTAACTTATCACAGCACAAATGCCTGAACATTCTGTTATCATTCTGCACCAAAGTTTGTACTCAAAAATCATGAACTGATTTGCTCGGAATGTTAAAACAGAATATGCTATAATTTAGATGGATAAGGTTCAATAGTATATGTTAGTCTTACGGCCCACAACAATTCAGTCCATGACTATGATATGGATTACAATCCATGTTGTGCAGTTTCAATTTCGAATTCATCTTTTAGCTGGCATGCGCTTTATGTATTCATAGTATTGACATCTACTAGATTCTGCATGAGCCTCACACATGAGTCTCACACTATTGCACACTACTGGATCAATATTTTACCCTTGTTGAAATGTGGAGCCCTAGCTAAAATGCGTAGTCACTGTTGAAATTTGGAATTACCTCTCCCCACACTACTCTCCATCTACGGGAGACAGATGCCACAGAAGGTGGTGCTGTAAAACTATTCCCCCTAACACCATCAGTGGAAAAGGCCAGCAATGTCCTCCACATGGGTGGCATTGAGTGAATTGGAGGAGCAAAGTTTGGTGCTGCCAGCCAACCCAAACGAGGTGAGTAAGAATGTCACCTCTCTAATGTGAATTCATGACCTGACTCCCTAGCCTAGGCATGTGCCAGGGCATGGAATCAGATGGCCATAATCGTAAGTCCAAGGTCCTGCTCAAAAGGAAATGGGACCAGTGATAGGGTAACAACATGCATGTGCCATTCCACATGACTTTGTTTATAGAAAAGTACCATTGCGTCTATGGACATGGGACTTCACACATTCTGGAGACGGACCTATCAGGGCCGCCCATGGCCATGTGGTCAGCTGAAAGCCCCTTCTGATCTCATGCATCCATATGACACCCAAACACCAATAAACCCACTTGAGAGCACCAGTGCCATTGGCCTTACCCATGTAAATGTCAAATGAACAATGCATCTGCCAATGATGATCCACTTTAATGACCGACAAACATCCAATGTCTCCTTCTCTTAGTCCAAGCTTGCAGTGCTGTGTGCGGGACCTGATATGATGATACTGAACCATGGTGATTCCACAGTTCAATCCACAGTCCACATAATGAGTAATTGCATATCAATGATCATCCAATAGGTTCACAGTCCACTTAGGGAGATGAAGCCGGGCCCAGTACATCAAGGTAAATGGGATGAGTCACTGAGGGCACACCACTTAGGGGACAACACCAACCACTGACACCTCTGCCTCGACCGCTGCACCTACCAATCATGGCGCCCACCGAAAGCCCCATGCCAAGACAGCATCCAATGACAACATCAGCATTCCAGCTGCAACCACCAGCCAAACCTGCTCTATCGCAGCAGTTGTGGGTGCTGACATACCAAAACCAACAATACCGCCAGTGCTGTGCCATCACAAGCCAGCACCATGACTGACACTGCTGTTGAAGCCACAGCTCTACCTTATTCCAGCACCACTAGCATGCAGGCCCCTGTGTAGACGTGTGACCACTCCAGTACCACGCCAACCTCCCCTAGGGTGACAATGGCAACCACTCTCCTGCTCCCTCTTTCCCCATCATCAGCTGTTCCATCAATACAATGCTACCAACATCAGGACAAATATGCAGGTACTGATGATAAAGACATTGGCACACTCTGTGCAAGTGGTAGGTGGGACAGGTACACGAGTGAGACTTCCCGCAGTGTCCACACCCCTGACAGTGTGCTGCAGTACACCGTCAAAATCATTTGGAGGAGGGACAACAATATTGAGCATAGCTAGGTGTGCATAGATAATATTGGGGAGCATCAGCTGCTACACCTACAGGCAATCAGTTAGGCTGCCTGGGTATATGGCTAGGGCAATGGAACGGCAGTGCCACCACCTCTCTGCAGCAACAGAATCAAATCCTGTGTTGAGCCAAGGGGACAGAGAGCTGACTGGGGCTGTATCAACAGGTGCAGAGACAATGCAAAGTACCCTGTTCCTGACCTTGGAGCATATTGGGCCCATCAGTCAGAAACTTCAACTTCAATCACTCCCACAGAAGACTCAATCCCTGACAGCCCCATCGTAGGTCGCAATGCACTGTGGCATGCACACAATCTGAGCAATATGGCATGCCGAAGCGGTCACGCAAATGCGATTTCAGTGCATGCGATACACATGCTAGTCACAACGGGGGGAACTCGAGGGTATTGGAGATGTGAAAGTTGGGATGGCAAGGGTGTTGGAAATGAGGGCGATGGAAGGACCAAATGGTTGGGGATGAGGGAGGTGGGGGTGAAAGGGGGTTTTCTGGAATGGAAATAACTTAACACAAACAATTGAATAGATGCAAGTACCGTCATCTTTGAGTGTGTTTGACAGATTTACTAAGTTACTTTGTTACTAAATACAACTGCTTGAGGTATGTATAATTACATTTCCTTAAGAGAGACATTTTCAGTCCGTTCTTGGTGCTCAAGACGTCCATCTCTGCCTTCATCACGTCATTGTGTGGCAGGAAGTGGGCCCTGGCACATGTGTCATCGTCCTCTGTGGGTGCCATAGCAACACCCAGTGGCAGGGGGACATGTCCCCTAATGCATATGTTCTGTGGCATGGGACACGCAACAACATTTTCTCCCACTTTGCCTGGCTTGTACATTAGGGCATCTCCTGTCTGATGGAGGCACCAGAGTCAGTCCTTCATCTGGCCAAAAGTAAGATCTATGCAAACCTAGTCCTTATAGGTGCTTCATTGTATGTCTCCTTCTGTGATTTTCATGGGTTTCGAACAGAAGTCCTCAGCCCCAGGAGCTGCAGACAGCCAGAGTCGCTGGAAAGGCAATGGGGATAGGTGTTAATTGCCCAGCAACCAGCAAGTGTAACAAGTAGTCATGACATGATGGTCAGCATGTCAGTTACTGTACATATGGCACATGTGAATTTCATAAGTTGTCTATCTGTGGTAGGCTGGGAGATGTGCTAGGGTGCATGCTGCATGAGTGCATCCAGCACCTGGCCAAGTGAAATAGAAAACCTGGGCTGTGACATGACATGCAGCATACCTACAGTGTGCTGCAATACGCCTGTGGTATAAAACACGTGCAGCACCAACACAAGCTTCAGCAATGGTGAGATGGCTGTTCTTATGTTGATCCTGCGTCGTAGATCAGCTGGTATCAGGGAGAGTTGCTATGCTATGGTCTCCCTATTCAGGTTGTATAGTTTTATCAGCTGCCTATCAGGTATTTCCCAGGTTGATAGCCTGACCAGGGGGAACAGGCGCTCTCCTTGCAAGGTGTCTCCTCTGCCTTTTTGCCTCTTGCACTCTGTGATGCTGCTGTGCATACATCCGCAGCTCCCTGTACAGCAGGTGGTCATGGATCTCAAGGAATTGCTACTGCTCGTAGCTGCATGGCGTTTCGTGGGAAGCTGTGTGCTTTACAAAAGCTTTCAGGGGCAATTTAATACACTTGTGGCCTCATTTCCATCACCTATATGCATTTACCTCCACCCTTTGAGTGGCACTAACTGCACTGTGTTTTGGGAATTAGCAACCTACTTTTCATGGTATTGTGGCTGTATTTCTACTTGGATTGTGGTGTATAGTGGTGAAATTACCTTTTTGTTTCGGCCACTAATTACGCCACAGGAATTAGCGCCCATTTTTCTGTTACCCAACTTGTAATAAGGCCCAATATTTAGATCAATACTAATATCTGTGGACAGCACAATCTTTTATTGAAAGCCTCAAAGTGATATGTTCAAGACCCTTGCCCTGGACCCCCTTACCTATAAAACATAATTGTCTGCTCCAACTACTTCTTGTTATGTGGTAGAAGATGCTCACGCATACATTAATGTGTTCAACGTACCTTCAAATATCGTAGAATTTCCCTTTGGTGGTGAAGCTGTGCAAGACACATTGGGAACCTGAACTTCTAACCTTGCAGAGAAAAACAGACTCAGCTTTCACTTTCCCTCACTTGCAAAACCACCAAGAAGGATCCTGCATCCTGCAAACTCAGCATAGAGTCTGTTACAATCTAATGATCATGGACATAATAAACTGCATAAGGAAGCTTGCGGGCTGGCGAGCCAAGCCCTGCCCCACGCCACTCACAAGTGCATGCAGGTGCGGACAGCTCCTTCCTCAGTGGCCCAGTAGAGGGAAGATGTTCGAATAACATCTTGTTATTACATCAAAGGGAGCAGATCAGTCTAGGAGAATACCTAGGGCTAGCTGTTAAGACTCAAATTATTCAAAAAGGGTATGCAGTGATAAAATTGTGGCAAAAATGTTGCCTCTACAGAATCGCAGCAAAAATGCTGCGGTTTGACCCGTTAAAGGTGTACCCCATTACACCATTTAAGGGGAGCGGGGGTTTCCCCGGCTCCCCTTAAATGGTATAATGGGTCCAGGGGCTGCGGGGGTGTCCCCTGCATTCTTCACATGGATTGCTGCAGCAAAACCACAATCTTTTTGCCGCAACAATTTGTGTCCAGAGCCAGTTTTGCTGCAATTTTAACACATGGAACCTCAAAAAGGTGTTCTTTGACACCCGGGGTATCTGAATCAGTGCTGTACACTGGCTAAAACCATAATTGAAAGATTCTTATTGAGCTATTGCGCTTAAACCAGGTCTGACACTTTTACAGAGATCTTGTCATAAACCTGCTGCTGAAGCCAACTTGGAGAAGCCCTATCTCCAGCTGAAGGCCACAAGAGGCTCCTCTGGAAATACCAATCAGAAGGAAATTGCCTCATCCCAGCAACACCAAGGACAATATCAGAGAGGCTAATCATTAATGGACTCTGTGATCAGGTGACAAAAGCATGTTCTGTCCCTTCTGAACTTGTTCGGGGTGCCTCAGTGAAGGGACAAAACAGTGAAGGGTGAAGACCAGCCATTGACCAGCCGCTTTGCCTCTTAGCCTATGAACGTTTGCTTTGCTCTGTCCTGCAAGTTGTCTTCAAGTACCCATTATTGCTTCTTTACAGTTGCACCCTCGCCATGCAAATCCCATGCTATCTCTTCCTTTCTCTTCTACTTTTCTCTTCACTCTACTCCACTCAGAACCATCTCAATAATATCCCCATCCCTATCGTATCTTCTCCTTGATGCCACCTCTCTTCTCACTCCACTTCTCTTTCTATTCACAAATCCTATCCTACCTTTAGTGCCTCTATTTCTCAGACTCAACATCGCTATGCTTCAACATCACACTCTCTTTCTATTGCTCTTTAGAATGCACAGTCTGGGTGCAATAAAACCTACTTTACCTCTGACTTCTTCTTTTCTCATTCTCCTTCTCCTGACCTCATCACTGTTACTGAAACCTGGATCTCTCCCTCTGACTCTGCAAGCCACCCTGCCCTTCATGACCATCTCCACACCTTCACTCACTCTCCCCACCCCACTGGCAGGGGTAGTGGTGCGTAGGCCTGTTTTAGTCCTCCAAACATCCTATCTCTCCTGCTCCCCTATTTCCAGCTAATTCTCTTTCATTCAAATTCACTGTCTACACAATCACTGACCCCTATGGCATACATATGAACTCTCTCTACCGGCCACCTGATCTGTACGGTCAATTCTTTGACAACCAAACTGACTCTCTGCGTCCCAATCACCACCTCATTGTCAATTGGTACTTCATTCTCACCTCTCTCTGCTGCTCTGTCCACTGGTTTTAACACTATTCTATTTAACCACTCACTCTCTTCTTTCAGCTCTCTGACTACCCATTCAAATGGAAACTCCCATGACCTTACTTTCAGCTACTCTCAACTCTCCTCCTCTAATATCTCCACTGCGCCTTCTCCCTTCGATCACACTATCGTCTTTGCCTCAATTACCACTCCTGCTTCTTTCTCACTTTCTCCATCTACTACAACTATTACTAAGCACAGGTTTCCTTCTTTCAAACTTCTTCTCTGACCTACACCACTCTCTCTCCTCCTGAACTCACCTTTTCACCCACTGAAGAAGCCTTCACTAACTCTGACAGTGCTCTTTATGCTCCCTTTTCCTCTCACTACTGTGATGAATCCTGTAGAGTCTCACAAAGACCCTAACTAAAGTCTCCTCCCAGGTGGCCAGGGGAAGGCAGACCCTTCCTGTTCCTGGCACTGGGGGGTAGTGTTAGCTGGGAGGATCACCTGGTGGGAGAAGGGTCCCAGGGGAGTAGAAAGACTCTGTTGGGTGAGACACAGCATTTGTCTTCCTCAAGGAGGGAAATATCAGTCATACCGGAATATGTAATTGTTTGCTGTCAGAGAGAGTTTTTATTTTCTAAAGCTACCTATGTTAATGGGGGTGAAAACATTCATAAACAGTTATTAATTGGGAGTAGGAACCCCACTTTTAAAGTCACTGGGCCTCATTCCGAGGTTGGAGGTAGCCATGGCACTATTAGCGCCATGGCTACCCCCTTACCGCATACCGGGTCCGGGTTCCCCATAGGGCCCCCATAGGGCTCAGTGGGAATGGGGACCATGCTAACAACGGCCCGTTATTAATTGTTAGCATGCTGATCCTTTAGCGGCTCCCACTAAGGGCGTCTGGTAAAACCAGCCACCCTTAGCGGGACCCACTAAAGGACCACGTAATGCGGCGGTAAGGGGTTAATGGCACCGCCCTCCTTACTGGCCCTGTTAACCCCTTACCACCCACCTCAGAATGAGGCCCACTGACATTTATAGAGGTGAAAGTTCCTAAGACGCCCAGAGGAATGTTAAAACTGAGTCTTCTATTATTAACAATTTAGATTCTGAATACCCTTATTCCTCTGTAAAAGCCAGACCCTTCATTGAATTCTTCTGATACTCATTTAGGGAATATAATTAGGGAGAGCCATGAATCTGCTAATGATATTTCCACTAGAAAAGATTATTTGAACATTGGGGACTTCAAGTCCCACAAGGCCCAAAGAACTGGGACGAGGAAGGGGGCTGCAGAGGCATGACACTGCAAGTTGCAGCCTATTAGTGTTAATGACTCACACCTGACTGACATAGTGTGAGGTGTACTTGAAATATACACAAGTAAAAAACGAATGTTACGTAGTTCGGCTGCAGTTTTACAAGGGGGTTCCGTGGTTCAGTATTACATTAGAATTTGAGGTTGAATGGGGAATAAAAAAGTCTTAATTAGACAATTGTATGAATTACATTCTGACGCAAGTCAAATTAGTGCAATTGGTACTTGATATTTATCTCTCCAGAGTATCAAAGGGATTAACCCAGTATTGACACTGTTGACAACTATGCTATCCAATTGCATGAGGTACATTTATATATTCCTGGGTGAGTACCGTTTTTGTAGTAATGATTGGTGAGAAATGAGGCAATTAATTGCTCAAAGAACTTTTCACATAGGATCAATTATGACATGTAATTTAGGAGTAGGTGGTATAGGATGTTTGTGATTAAGCACATTTCACTAAATGAATGGCTTGTGCTTACTTTACCAATTCGCAGGAAGCATACTTACTTATGTTTGATGAAAATACCCCCATTTTTTGGAGTAAGAAAGGTTAGAATCTAGCATCATTGTTGGTAAACAAAGTGTCTTCAAATGACACATGATACATGTTTCATAACAAATATAGTGGTCATGATAATCTCATGATGCTTTGTTTACATTAAGATATCTACACTTTTCTTTAAAAAAATCTTTTGTTTTTCTGTTTCTTATTTTTCTAAACCTTATAATCCTACCCTATTCCAACCCCCTATTCTCTGTCTTGCACACATACATGTATATGTTGCACAATGTTCATGATTAACTAACATATGTCCGGTTTAAAAAAAGGCCTCATGGTGGAAACACGTGTAAACCAAAGGGCATAGTCAATAATAATAAAAAATGTATGGTGCAGTTTGCGAAGTGTCATTTGAATCTTTGCGCAGCAGGAAGTGTTGGGTTTGTTGGCTTTCCCTCTGAGGACCGCAGCTGAGGATGTCACGCAGCGGGAAATGTGAAATTGAAAAGCTTCCTTCATTTTCAGTCAGGCTTCGGTGGCAGGCAAGTACAGGAGAGCTCCTTTCGTGTCTGCTGCGAGCCTCGGAAAGCTGAGATCAGTTTGCCAGGCTGTGCAGGAAAGCAGAAGCAGAGGACCTGGAGGCAGCGAGGCAAATGGATGCTGCGCTAGACCCGGTGAGTTCACTAGAATATTGAGAGACCAGAGCGCTCTATGACCGCCCCTGACCAATTTTGGGTACATTAAACAATGAACTAATACAAACAGAGCGAAGTAGCAAAACAACTATTAGTTTGAATACCAAACTGATATAAAGCAGACTAATAATTCCTTTGCAAACCAAGATGACCCAAAAAAAGGAACGTGGCAAAGTAAGAATTTAGCAAGCAGACCAGAAGGGTGTGATTGTATTTGTGTGGGTCTGAATAATTGCCAGCAACAATAGTACAATATTACGAGAAACCGATACAAAAACTATTGCCAAAACCAAAAGCAAATAATATCAAGGCAAGTTATAAAGAATCAACATTGCCAAAGACAAAAGAGGGCCAGTAAGAATCTAAATGTTTGTAAATCTAATTTCCAGTGTGTAAAAGACGCTGTAAGAGGAACTGGCTTATACCCGCTTTGCCAAAGCCAAAGAAGAGTAAGAGTGAAAGAAAACCATTGACAGCAGTTGGTTGATGTGGAAGTTGGGAAACAAGATTAGCGGGAAGGCTCTCCTTCTTGAAGAGGATATTCACAAGAAGTGGGGCATAATCTGCATTGTGTGTGGCAATCACATGTGTGTACAAACAACACCAAGGTGTTTCTTTTCTTCCAAGAAGAAGTAGTCAAACTTGATGCTTTGAGTCAAAACACATTGCTGAAGTGTAGGAAATAACCCTCTACCACAGAAGTACTTATGGAAGTTAGTAGTTTCATTTGTTCTGGCAGGAGAGTACACCGGGGCAAGGGACCTTGCAGTAGTAGGCCTGGCAGGTGAGTGTGCCAGGTGGAAGTCATTGAAGTACTGTGGTGTTGTGTAAAGTGTTGAAGAAAAAGTGGCAGAACAACTATTGTATTTTGTGAACTATTGCAGAATCATCCTGTTAAAGACATTGGACCTCATTACAAGTTTGGCGGTAGCCTTGCAGGTAAAACCGGCAGGCTGGCGACAAACTTGCAATTTTTTCCAGCGCCTGGGAATGGGCAATTACAGGGGCATTCTGGCCCTGCTGAACCCGGTAATTGCTCATTCGCGGGCGCCGGAAAAAAGATGTTCCCCTTTCCCATTCGGCTCCATATGGCTGAATGGAAATGGGGAGGCCGAATGCACCGGCACCGTTTATAAACGTTTATAATGGTGCTGGTGCATCCGACATGCTGTGCTCGCGGGGTCCTTTCTGCCTGCCAGGTCAGACCTGGCAGGCTGATAGCACCCACAATCACAACTCGTAGTTTGCCAGTCCAGGATCTACGGTACCAGCAAGCTTACCGGTACCGTAGATCCCGGACCGGCAAACTTATAATGAGCGCCATTGTTGTTAATCCTAATGAACTATGGAAGTATTCTGGTTTCATGAGAAGAAGTTTTATTGAACTTCTTATCACAAATGAGAAGAGGAAAACCTTGTGGAACAATGTGAACTGTTGGTAGAGTTAGAAGAGAAATAACTTTATGGGAAATATGTTACGAGACATGATTTCCCTATCCTTCTTTTTGGTACTCATGGACAAGATCCTGTTTGAATCTGGGGAAGGGGAATACATCCAGGTTAAAAGGAGAAATAGTTACCAGGTTGTGAATATAACTGTTATTTCTGTTTTATTGGAATTGCCGTATGTTACCTTATTAAATTGGTTATATGTGTAAGTGTCAGGGACAGAAACCTTTTGTTAGAGTGTTTCCTTTAGTTTATATTGATTGGCAGGGGGATCCTTGCCAGGGTATGGGGTAGTGAGGCGTTTATCCAATCTTTGAGTTAATAAAATGGCATCTTTTGAAAAACCTTCACAAAGTTGTCCGACTCACATTTCTGAGCCCTCACACTACCCTCTTACTACACTCACTCCTAAATACTCACCTCCACGGCCCTGGATTAAACCTCTCATCTGGTCACTTTGCAAACGCCAAGGCACACCTCTGATCTCCAACTCTATCTCATTGCTCTTCAAAACTATTCCTCTACTCTTGACTCTGCCAAACGTGACTTCATTCTCTCTCTCATTTCATCTCAATCCTTCCAACCTAGGCGGCTCCAAAAATCTCTCAACTCAATTCTCTCACCTCCTAAACCTGCCTCCATCTCCTCTACTCTGTGCGCAAATGATCTTGCTCTCTACTTTGCATCTAACATTTCTACCAGTCACAATTCCCTTGCTAATTACCTTCTCTCCCACTTCTACCATCCTCTCGCACTACTATGTCTTCCTTTGCCCCCACCACCTGTATGGGATTATTGCCCTACTTCTCAAGACTAACCCTTCCTGTTCCCACACTGATCCACTGTCCCCACACATTGTGAAGCACATAGCTCCCAGTGTTGCTCCACATCTTACTTCCCCCTTCATCTCCTCTCTTGACAATTCTACTTTCCCTCAACCTATAATGACAGCTACTGTCATCCCTCTACTTAAGAAACTTGGTCTAGATCATACCTGTGCTAACAATTTTCACCCTGCCTCTCTTCTACCACTCTGTTCTAATTCCTACAACGAATAGCATTCAATCGGCTCACTGAGTTCCTTGATACTCACAACCTCTGGGACCCTCTTCAATCTGGCTTCCAACCTCTGCATTCTACGGAGTCCTCTGCAATATCTTGCTTAGTTTGCTTCATACCTGTCATGATGCCTGCCTCCAAGGAGCCAAACCAGGCCCGGCACCCTCAGAGACAGACACCATGCATTCAAGGGAAGTCCCAGCAGCCCCAGATGGGGGCCCTTTGGACTCAGTCCTGGCGCCGTTGGCGTCAGGCTCATAGGGGACATCAGTCCTGGCGCCATCGGCGCCAGGCTCATACAGAAGTAGGTTGGGAGTAGTGCTTGGTGTAAACTTACCTGTGCAGACCATGCTGCAACTTCCAAGACTGGAAGGAACTATTTTTCTAGGGACTATTTGATCTCTAGGGTGTGACAGGTGGAGGAATACATATTTCTGGAGGAAGAATACATACCTGGAACTACTTGAAAGGCTATTTAAGCCACACCCAAGCAGCAGACCACGCTTCGCGTTGTACTGCACTTAGCAGCTGGACGCTCACCGTGCCTGCTCCTGCCTTGGTCCTCCATCACGCCTGCCAGCATCCTGGAAACACCTAAAGAAGAAAAGGGAAGAGAACAGGTGAAAACAAGAACCTTACCTGATACATCTGCACTCCGGATTCTGCACGCCGACGATCCTGCAAAGAAGGCAAACATTTTAAACTCGCATTGCGTCGCGCACAGCACGCTGCATTTCACTCACCTGCACGTGGCATTTTCGAGTCCTGCGACGTCCATCCGGAGCTTCCACCGCCATCCAGCACTTATTGGAAGGAAGGAGAAAGAGAGGTGAGAAGGGAATCACGAAACTAAGTAGAACTTACCTGTGGTTCAATTCCCTCTCCACCTTCGGGTTTGTGCCATACCTTCGGCATCTCAGCACCCCAGCCCCTAAGGGGAAAAGAAACAGACATTGTATTAGTGAGAGCATGTGAGAACATTAGCAATACGCTCACTCAAGACTTACCCATTTGCAAGAGAGACACAGCAGCTCTTTTCGGGTCAGCGCCTTACCTCCGGCATTGCCGTACCCCGGCCCCTATGGGGAAAAAGACATTGGACATTAAAGGAGATACTTAAAACTGCAAAGGAATCTCTCATCGGAATTCTTACAAGAATTTGGCTTCATCCAAATTGCCTGCAGCCCGGAATCTTCTCCAGCATCTGCAAAAGAAAAGAACAGATGAGTGAATATAAACCCAAACTTGCCATAAACATTTGCGGTACGACGGGAATGGACAAACTAGTTTAAACTCATCAATCCAGTGAAGTAACTGGATTGATGAGTTTGAAGGTCCCTAAGGTGAGTCTTCGCAGGGAATCCCAAAATGGTTTCATGGAGGGAGAGAAGGGAAGTGGGAGGTCGGAACATCACACGCAGACTATTAACCCTTCCTTTTCACACATAGTGGGATATTCCTCCGAGCCAGAAAAGCCATGTTGGGAAATCCAGTCCAGTCCATCTTCCGGGTCTTACGCATCTCTGCAGAAGAGGTCACAGCAGTCCCAGCCACGCCCGCGCCTCCATGGGATCCAGTTGAGCGTTACAATACCTTGCCCACAGACACTTTCAATTATCCTGGAACATCCAGACCTCCCCACTCACCCTCCTTAATGTTGGAGCTCCCCAAGGGTCTGTCCTTGGCCTACTCGTCTTCACTCTCTACACTTCAGCTCTTGGCACCCTGATCTCCTCTTCCTGCTTCTTCTATTAGCTCTTCACTGGCAACACTCATTTTTTATTCTCCTTTCCCTTCTTTTCTGGTCAGCTGTGGCCAAAAATGTCAAATTGTCTTTCAGTCATCAAATATTGGATGGCATCTCACTCACTCATGCTCAAATCCCCTAAGATTGGAGTTCTCTACATAGCAGCCAAACAGGCTATCTCTTCCGCCGTCTTCTGATCTTCCCTGACTACCTTCCTTACTCTGCTTCAGCTCATTACCTTGGTGTCATCTTCGGCCCATCAACCAACTTCTCACTCTTCATTGCCAAATTTGTCACTGCAGCTAGACTCAGGCTCCTCAATATCAGACAAATCTGTCATCTTTTCGCACTCGATACGGCTAAATAGCTAATCTCCTCCTCAGTCCTTTCCAGATCTGACTACCGTGCCAGTCTCTGTATGGCCTTTCCAACTATGCTTTTTCACTACTGGACAAAGTCCTCAACTTCGCGGTCCACACATACTTTTTAACCTTTCTCGCTTCATCTCTAACTCCTCTGCTCATCACCAGATTGGCTGGCTTTCTATGAAACAAAGGGCTAAGTATACATTTCTTCTCATCTACTTCAAAACTATCCATGGACCCACCCAACCCATCTCCTCATCTCACTCACTACTCTCCTTTTCACTCATTAAGATCATCCTCAGCTCACCTACTTGCCACCACCCTAACATCCTGTGCTCTCCCTCATTTTCGTTCTCTCTCTCTCTCCTCTCTCTCCTACTCTGGAATGCTCTTTCTCTCCCTCTCCATAGTACTCCATCTCTACCACTATTTAAATCCGTCCTCAAAGCTCTCCTATGACGATTCATGGGATCTTGGCACTTCTCTCTGCAGGGCAGAGCTCTTCCCTGTGAGGCTAGGGAGGTGAGGCCACTACCCAATAGTCACCGCTAGGGGTGGCCAAAAGCAGGAATTCACAGGGAGATACTCCCCTCCTGGGGATAAGAACTCCTGTTCTGTGGAGGAACTCCCTAATCCCCTTTCCTTGGGAACAAGTCCATGTGACAAATTCCTGATAACACTACTGTCTATTATGGTAATATCTCTTCAGTCTTTGATTCAGAAAGTAGTATAAGCCAGACCACAAAAAGCAAAAGAAACCTGCAGAGTAATGGCATGTTGCCTTAACAAGGTACTGAGAAGAGGTGGCCCCAAGCAGGCATAGAGATTGGTTCAATAACAGTAAAGAAGGACTTTGACCTTATGCTGGGGAGGATCCAGCCACAGGAAATAAACAGCAAGAAAGGAGTAGCCGGCATGAAGCCAGCAAAGCCCGGGAAATTCATACTGGGAACTTGTGAGCTGTTTGGAGAAGCTGATCCTTCAAAGAGAGCATGCAGAAAAGTGGACCCTGCAGAAGGATCCCGCAAACCAGCAGGGAGCCGACTCACTCCAGTGCCTGTGAAGACGAGGTGGTGGCGTGACCTCTGGGAGGTGGACAGCTTGGGCCAACAATGACGCAGAAACCGCCAGCCCCAAGTCTCTGTGGAGCCACAAGGACAGCACGAGGGAGCAGAGTGAAGGAATCAGGAAGCAGGGACACAACGTGAGTAAGCCCAGAGCCCCAGGAAGAACCAGCAATGCAGTTCTTCTAAAACGCTGCAGGTTACTCGAACAGAGGGTGACCAACTAGGGGTTTGGGGCACATCAAGAGTCAAGAAAGCCTTGGGAGTAATCTCCCTCATCACAGTAATGACACCCACAGAATCAAAAGGCAAGAGAACCTTGGGAGTAATCTCCCTCGTCACAGTGGTGAAATTCAGAGAACCAAGAGTAAAGAGAGTCTCAAGAGTAAGGAAGATTGTCCAGGCTTACAGCTCAGGCAGTCTTGATTCTATTATAGACAAGGAGGCGAGCATTATGATTTACTTCTTTAATTACTGCTACCACAGCAATTCAACTTAAACTTTTCTTTCTTTTTTTTTTCAAACTTGATAACACTTTCTTTTTGTTCCTTCCATCTCCCCTAGATGCTTACAACAAACATAGGGGTAGCATAGTTTTGAAATAACAGAAAAAATGTCTTCAAACTACAAATGCCCAAAATCCATTGAGTCCTTGTAGTCCTGCATCACCCCTCCTGTACAATCAGCGCTGACCCCTGTCCATAAGAGGGACCCCAGCTGACTCCCAACTCCTCTTTCTTTGGCTGGTAACCAAACTGAACCAAGTACAACAGTCAACTTGAACCAACATAGACAAACTGTAACCGCTCCTCCTTGCTGAACCCATGGCTTAGAGATGATGACGTGGAATCTTCACACTCAATCCTCTCAATTGGTTGTTACGATCCTGCTCTCAGGTTGCTTTCTGATCTTCCCCTGGAAGGAATGGAGATGTGATCATAAGGGTGTGTCTTTACTCAAGACATTATCAAAATACAGTTCATGCCATGTCATGACCCACGCGGGTGGGATATAATGCTCGCCTCCTTGTCTTTAACAGAATGAAGACTACCTGAGCTGTAAGCCTGGACAATCTTCATTCTATGGCAAGACGCAGGCAAGCATTATGCTTGTTCAAAGCTATTAATCAGTCTATTAGCTATCTGTGAGACAGGCTTGAAATAGAAAGTCTTAAAAGTACGTTCATTGGACCAGTTGGCTGATTTCATAATGTCCTGCAAAGACACGCATGCTGAAAAAGCGCTGGATGCCATTGCACCTCTCGCTGAATGTGTGCCAAACTGTGAAAAATCCATTCCTGCCCAATGCATTATTTCTCTAACCCATCTTGCTATGGTGGCTGTAGCTAAACCATGGTTGGGACTTCCACACAGCACTACTAGCACTAGCTCTGCCTGCTCTCTCCTCACTTTCGCTAACACTCTCATCAGCATGATAAAAGGAGGGAACGCGTAGTGGACGGTTCCCGACCACTGTTGGAGGAACGCGTCCATCCCTGCTGGTTCCGGGTCTATTCTCCAGCTGTAGAACCTGGGTAACTGGGTATTGAGTCTGGTGGTGAACAAGTCTAGACCCAATGGTCCCCATAGATGTTGAAGGCGTTTGAAGATGGTCGGGAGTAGCATCCAGTCGCTGGAGTCTACCAGATATCGCGAATTCCAGTCCGCTACAATGTTCTGAGTCTCTGGTAAATATTCTGCTGATACTGATATCTACTGGTGCAAGCAATGATGCCAAAAATCCTTTGCTAATTCTGCCAGCATCCTGGAGGAAGTTCCCCCTAGCTTGTTTATACACCGGACCGCTGAAATGTTATCCATCTTGAGAAGGACGCAGCAGTTTGCACAGTCTCTGGTAAAAGCTTTTACTGCGAAGGAACCTCCTAAAAGTTCCAGACAGTTTATATGGAGCTTGAGGTTTTCCTGAGACCATTTTCTTCCCATTTGGAGGTTTCCGCACCGAGCTCCCCAGCCTGCTCTGCTGGTGTCTGACTCTACTACTAAATCTGGAGAATCTCGAAGATTGCTCTACCGTTCCAGGCTTCCATGTTCTGTAACTACTAATGGAGTTCCGTCACGGCTTCTTGGTCTAGGGACACTAACTGATGATAGACTAACCCCCCTCTGAGGTGTCTGATCCTCAGCCTCTGAAGGGCTCTGTAGTGTAAGTGCCCGGAAATATCACCTGAATCAAGGCTGCTAGGAGGCCCACTATGCGAGCCAGATCGCTCGCACTTTGTGCGGTGGCAACTCCAGCACCACTCTTTTAGTGTCTATCACGAAGCCTAGGAATTCTATTATCTGGACGGAGCGGAGATCTGACTTTTCGGAATTGATGAGGAAACTGAGGGAAGTTACCAGGTTGCAAACCCATTCTGCTTGATCTCGTAGCTGCACTGCGCTCTGACCCAGAATCAGTATATTGTCTAGGTATATTATGATCCTTATTCCTCTCTCGCGAATGGCAGCTGCCAGGGGGCGCATGAGCTTGGTGAAGGCCCACGGGGCAGATGCTAGCCCAAATGAGAGGCAAGTGAACCTCCACACTTCGGAACCCCACTGGAATCGGATATACTTCCGATGCTGTTCTGCGCTTGGTATTGTTAGGTAGGCATCCTTGAGATCCAGACAGACGAGCCAGTCCCCTGTCCTGAGAAGATCCTGAAGGAGGTGAATTCCTTCCATCTTGAAGTGTCTGTACACTACCCATTTGTTCAGACTCTTCTGGTTGAATATGGGTCTGACCTTCTCCCGCTGTGGACTAGGAACATTTTGCTGATAAAGCCTGGCCCCTCCTGTACTGTTCTTTCTATTGCCCCTTTCACTGCTAGCTCGTGTGATTCGCTGAAGAGCTGTGCTCTTTCGTTCTGAGACTTGAAAATCGGGGTTGGTGCTGTACCTGCGCGGGGATGCCTATGAACTCTAGGCACATACCTGACACCGCCTGCAGAACCTATGCATCGCTGGATAACTCGCGCCATGCTTGTAAAATCCAGGCTGTTCTGCCCCCTACTCTGCAGGGAGCGGCTATGGTACTCACCGATTGGTGCACTCTGCTGCCTGTAGGCTCCTCTCCCTCTTCTATTCCTTGGGAAACGGCTCCTGGAAAGAAGTTGTCTTGCTGACGTGTTTCCCAGTACTGGGTTCTCTGTCCCTGGGGCCTTCTGTTAGAGGTGAAGCGACCGGACGCTCGACCCCTCTGGCATCCGGTCTCGGAAAAAACACAGCCATGAAAAATTCTCTTGATAGAGTTCTGAGCCTTTTCTAGGACAGAACACATTCCCACAACTGGTTCATCTCCTTGGCGAAGGTGTCTCCGAATAGCATACCTTTTGCCCCTACGCCAGCTTCATAGGACAATAGGTCACTTAGCTTACGGTCTATTTTTAGCAGGACTCTGCACCTTCTCTCTGAAGAGAGCGCACAGTTCACATTCCTCAATGAGCAGACAGTGTGTTGTGCCCAGTTGGCTAGTACTCGGGGGTCCACTTGAGTGCCTTTGTCTTTGGCCCTCTCGGCCAAATCCATCATCTTTGCGAGGGGCCTGGATAGGTCAAATAGCTTATCCTGACAGCCGCGCCACACTCTCTCCACCCCTTTCCTCACATCCTTGGAGGATTTAGTTACAAAGGTGACCATTTTAGGGTCGAGATCTGGGGTGTCTGTAACTTTCTAATCCATAGGGTACCCATCCCCCACACAATAATTGTGTCTGTGCCTAGTGGACTAAACCCGATGGTTCCATCCTATATATATTTCTTTCTCTTCGCTCAGTGACTGCATAGTTGGAGTTATTCATCCGCGATTACGTCTCCACTCTGAAGCTCAGCCACACCTAAGGACCTTCCCCGCCTTTCCTCCTGAGTCTATTCTTCAATTGAAGACACACTCAGGTGAGATGGAGGCTAATTATCACTGATGTTTACACATTTTATTATCCCATTTTTGACTTATCTATTGAACTGTTTTTTCAGCGTTTTCTAGCTCATTTGAAAAACACTGAATGAGGTTTTTCATGTATCAGTTACAGGTTAAGAGCTACTTGACAGCCTTCCGCAACCTACACTGTTTGATGTTGTGAGCCCCCACAAGCACCACGCTAGGTAATTATTCCCCTATGTGTGGTTCTTCTATTCACCTTCTAGGAATTATTATAGATCCACTAAGCTATAGAACTAGCTCCTTATCTATTTTCATTCTCTTTTAATCTATAAGTTACACATGCACACTATATCATTCTCCTTGTGAAGCACTTGAAAAAAATTTAATTGGGATTTTCGTGACTATGACAACCCTCCTGATGAATGTTCTGTGAATAACTTGCCCAAGAACAGAAACATGTCGAGACTTTTTTCTGGATTTATACAGGGAAACAAAAACTTGTGTCATATAGCAGTGATTAGAAACTGATACAGTATCAGCTATATGTTGACTGTATTGCTCACTTTATGTCAACCAACCATTTTATTGTTATTACCGAAATCCTATGTTCTTTTATGTGATGATCAACATTGATCCTTTTTGTATTGTACTTAATAGTCTGGTGATGATTGTTATTAATTGTGTGTATTATTATTCTTAATATGTATCTTATTAAAGTTTATATATATAGTGTTTTTAGTAATCTACCCAGGTGTGCAACCTATTTTTGTGCTCTGTCTCAGATATAATTTGATGGTGCCTGTCACTTTGTCTGGTAACTCAGGTCTGGGGCATTCCACCCTCATCTTAGATTGTACCTCTCGGTCGAGAGGTTTTCTGATGTGGCGAGTCATGTATTGGGCAACTCTGGGTAATGGCACCCAGTCTGTAGACCTAGGATGCCTTATTGTTTCTGGATCGAACATATCTCCCAGGGCTTCGTCGTCTGCGGGTTGATCCTGCTTCTCGGGCCCCTGAGGGGTTATTTTCTCCTCTCCGCTCTCGTCATCTTCGTGTACGCAGCATCCACTTTATCCCCTGAATTGTACACCCCTGGATCAGGGGGTCGAGAGCTTGGCACTGTTGTCGTTCTCAGAAAGGCCTCCCTTAGCCTGTTTACTGGGTCAACTGGCTCTTGGGGCATCAAGCCTACCCCTTCTGGCTGGCTCGGGGGCGTCACAGAGTCTCTACTATGCCGAGATTTTTTACTGCCCTTATGATCAACCCCAGAATCGCGGTGTGTCGCTGAGGTCCCCTTGCCAGGGCGGAGCGCCCTCATCTTCTTGGACTGGTCTTGTTCGGCTTTTTGCTTATTAAGCATAGCTTCTAAATGGTCTAACCTCTGGGTAAGAGGGAGAACCCCCTCTGAAACTGCTTGGGTTAATGAGTCCCCTAGGACCTTTCTAAAACTTAAGGAGAGATCCTGGTCCTCTTGTATGGGTTCTTCTACCTATTCCTCAGAGCTTCACTCCGGAGACGTGGATTTGGACCCTCTGGGCTCGCTGTATTGTGCCATGACTCAATGTATAATGGAACGTCAGTGTTTCTTTTCTTATTGTCATTTTTTTTTTTTTTTGCCCAGGTATTATAATGAACAAATGCCCACACGACTTCCAAGAAATGAAATATTCACAATTTTTTTAAATACAATTAAGGGCTCCTACAAAGCTCTGTTCGCGCCATGCCAAACCGCTCTTCACATTTCTATCGGGAAGTAACGGCTCAGCACAGTGTGCAGTGGCTGCTGGGCAAGCCTGCTCGCTGCTGCGCTCCTGCCTGGTCCTAAAGACCTGCGGGAGAGGTGGCCAGTGAGTGACTGCGTATTACGGCCTGAGGAGGTGGGCCTAGGAGGTGGGCCTAGTGAGAGCGGGTTCACTTGCGGCTCCGGCCCCAGCTCCTCTGACAGAAACTGCTTGCAGAAAGGGACTGCGGGATACTGCGGCGGTGACAGAGGAAATGAAAAAAGCCCCTGGAGGGTATCGCGAGGTAAATGGTTCATACAATTATAATCATTTCAATGCCAACACGCATGCGCTCATCCCTTGAATAAATATGTATAAACATACACAGTATGCGTGCGCGACGCACACCTAATTTACCAATTAACTATCACAGTACCAAATAACAAAACATCATTTCAATGTAAAATTGTAAGAGGTACTTAGCTCAGGGAGCAGCAACAAAGAAAGAGGAGTTCAGAGTCAGCTATGGTCTCTCTTATGGACACGGGTCAGCCCTGATTGGACAGGAGGGGTGGTGCAGGACTACAAGGACTCAAGGGATTTTGGCCATTTGTAGTTTGAAGACATTTTTTCTGTTATTTCAAAACTATGCAAACCCTATGTTTAATGTAAGCTTCTAGGGGAGCTGGAAGGAAAAAAAAAGAAAGTGTTATCAAGTTTGAAAAGAAAAGAGACAAATTTAAGTTGAATTGCTGTGGGAGCAGTAATTAAAGAAGTAAAGCATAATGCTCCCCTCTGTCCTGCCATAGAATCTCCCTCATCGCAATCATGATATTCAGAGAACGAAGAGTCAAGAGAACCTCAGGAGTAATTTACCTCATTTCAGAAGTGATAGAAGGTCGTTCTCCTCCCTAATGAGGCTTCTGAGATTTTTTAGTCGAATGTTCACTTTAACAGTGAGAACATTCACACCCTTATTCTAAAGAGTAAAAATACTAGGGTCGCCGGCCCAGACTGGCTATCTATAAGGCAACTCTGCGTTTTATTCAGAGATTCCCTCTTCCTGGAAATCCTTTATAATTTTTCAAAATTTTAAGAAGGCTGATAGATGTTCACCTGCCAACTACAGGCGTATTGCCCTTCTAGATGTGCCTGGTAAGATCTTTTGCGCTATTCCGGAAAAATCACTTATAGATTGAGCCAACCCTGCTAGGATCATGGACTAGTTCCAATTGGGTTTTGTTAAAGATATGGGCACGGCCCTTAATGGATTAATTTTGACTGTATTAAAAGCCTTGTATTTTGAAAAAGGTCTGTGTTTGAACATTTGTTTTATAGATTTTTCTATGGCTTTTGACAGCGTAAATCACTATCTTTCATGGTCAAAACTTCTTAGCTGCTATCATTATGGAACTCTATGAGAATATTACTATGAGAATCCGGTTGAATGCCGACAGCCTTGTATCAGTGCCTATTCCTACGTTTTGTGGCTTAAAGCAGGGTTTTGTTCTTGCCCATCTACTTGTTAACTTATTTGTTGCAGATATTGGCAACGCACTTTTAAATATAATACCTGCTCCTTGCCTCCCAAGTTAGATGCAGTTGGTATTCACTACTTGTTTTATGCAGATGACCTCGTTTTGATGGACTTAATGCCTATTGGTTTGCAAAGGCAGATTTCTGCCCTGCATCAACATGCTAATGGTAATGACATGGTGATCAACACTAATACATCTAAAATTATGATCTTGCCCCTTTCTAAAAAACTAGAGTAAAGGGGCACTGGTGGGTATTGGCGGAAAAACAGTTGGAAGTAGTCTCTGTATTTGTATTTTGTATCCTCTAAGATGGGTAGCTCCGCTGGCTGAAAACTTGGTTAAGATGTCATGTTATGTTAAATACTTTTATATCGCGCACTCTCACCACCTGCGTGGTCCCTTGGTGCTTTGGCGGATCTGTAAAGCAAGAGGGTAAGGGAGTGTAAGTTAGTAGGACTGAGCGGGAGAAAAGAGCAAGAGAGCTGTTATGTGCTGTTGGCAGCTTCAGTTTGGTTTACACCATTCACTGAGTGTAGGTGTGATTATCAGTTGGTAGCCATCTTGAGCTGTTGTGGGGAGGCTATGTGTGTTATTTTCATTGTTGTGTAGTGAAGTGCATGCGGTTTGTTGTGCTGTAGAGGTATGGTTGTGTTTAGTTCAGAGTTTGAGAGGTGTATGCAGAAGGATGAGTTTTTTTAGTTGGGTTGGTTATTGGCGGTACACTATCCTACCCCCTCCATTTTGACTGCCTGCTGCAAATATCTCTTCTTAGGAGTCTTCAAGTAACAAATACCTGGTCAAACTCCTTAATAGCCCCCTACCAACCCCCATTTACAAAAAGGGCTTGAGGACTTAACATAAAAACTACCGCCCATAGCATTCTTAGACATTACAAGAAACCCTTTCCGTTTCTTTCTGCTGAAGGATTTGGAACAATGAGTATGGGACCATAATGTTAAATGTTAAATGTTAAATGTTAAAGGTATTTGTACCGCGCACCATCACCAACAGAATTGGTCCCCAGGCGCTCAGGCGGATCTGCAAACGATAAAGGTGGGATGGGTTAGTAGGTTGAAGAAGGGAGTAGGATAGTGAGAAAAAGTGGTGTGCTGTTGGCAGCTTCAACTCAGTATACACCGGGTGCTGAACTTTGGTGCAGGTATTGGATTGGAGTCAGTCCACGTGTGCTGTTGTTCCGGTTTATGTATTGTTGCAGTGTTGTGAAGTGCGTGCGGTTTGTTGTGCGAGAGATGGTTGTGTGAGTTTTTGAGTGAGATAAGTATGCAGAGTTTGAGCTTATTGGTTAGTGGGTTACCTGACCTTTACCAATGCTAGTACTCGTGGTTCTGGGGAGAGTGGCACTTGTTGGCCCTCGCATTCCCATCTAGGCGTGGCGCAGGCCAATGATTGGGCTCCATACTTGTGTGATCATGCCAACATTCACACTTTTATCTGGTCGCGGCACAGGCTAGTGTTTAGAGATCGGTCCAGGAGTGGGCAAGCTAGCGTTCACAACTCCATCCGAACGCCACGTAGGTTGGTGTTCACGGCTTTGATTGTGGCATAAGCTAGCATTCACGTTTCCTAGGCGCGGGCAGTCCTATCCACATGCAACGCAGGCCAACGTCTATCTAGATGCGTCCGCCAGTCTGGCTGTGTTCGTCCGGTGCGTAAGAGCGGGAGAATGTAGGTCTAGGTTTCGTCTGGGTCTAGTTAGGTGGTCAGTCTCTGTAGCCTTCCTTTGCGGCTGTCTTCCATGATGTCTTATGCTCTGTCGAGTGGTTGGTTCTTTGGCTTGAGCGTTTGTTCAATTTGAGAGTGGCCAAAGTTGGGGTTATTTTCATCATTGTTTTAGTGTATGGGCATTCCGGTGCGTCTCCGTAGTGGTTACGCTTTGAAGAGCCATGATTTGAGGAGTTTCCTGAATGCTAGGTGGTTTGTTGTATTCCGTATATATTCTTAGGTAGGTCGTTCCAAATTTTGGGTGCCTGGTGAGAGAAAGACGATCCTCCGAATGTTTTCCTGTTGTAGGGTTTTGGTTCCAGGCGTATGTCTGTGCTTTATCTTAGTGTTCTTGTCTGAATTTCAGGTTGGTTTTGTGGTTTACTGAAAGTCGTAGTATTAGGGATTCGCATTTGTCGATGTTTAGTGGGTCTTCCTTTTGATGGTCAGTTGTTCCTTGTGGATGATCGCTAGTCCCCCCCCTCTTTTGGATTTCCTGTTTGTTTGGATGCATTTGAAGTCTTCGGGCAGGCAGTTGTTGAGGGTGATCTTGTAGTTGTCGTCTAGCCATGTTTCGGTTACAAATAGGATGTCTATGCCTCCTTCTGACAGCAGGTCGTATAATGTTCAACCAATTTATCAGACAGGATTTCGACAAGGTATGAACACCTCTGTCAATTGTTTTCTAGTGAACATTCTGAAGTATGAGCCATTGGCAAAGGAAAAAAAAATCTATGTAGCTTAATTACACCTTTGACAAGCTGATCACGCTTATACTATGGAAAAAGCTTGTCATGTGTGGGACTGCCGCAGGTCTGCTGAAGATGCTCATCCAAATGTATTATAACACTGCTATACGGGTTAAATTAAACATGTAGGATGGTTTTATACAACCCATCCAAACATTAAAAGGGGTGAAACAGAGGTGCATGTTGCCCCCCTCAATTAATTTATATCTAGCCAGCTTAGATATGATAAATAACTAAAAAAATAATTCAATTAAAGGAGGCCCCATTAGATATTCTGTGGCATTTTACAATGGATCATACACAGTTTGGGTTATAGAGAATTCTTGATATAATGTGGGAGAACTCTGGTAAATGGCTTCACCATTAACCCAACAAAAACATCCTGCAATTTACCTGATAGATGTGAGATTGGGTGATTTAAGTGCCACATAATTGGCCAGCAGCTGTTGGCCATTAAGGAGGCAGTCTTTCTGGGATTTGATAAACCTTCTTTGACACCCATACATATTTACAGAGTAAAACGGGATAGATTACTCCCTTTGGTACTGAAATGAAAACCTTCCTATTTAGGAGGAAGTTGACTATACATCGTCTCCACTAGCTCAATGGTACCTTGCAGTCCTTTAATGTATGGATACATTACCTGGCGTATGTCAGAATTCGGATAAGGGCTCATTTTGCATTCCTATCATTTCCAAAGTGCTTGCCAATACACTGGCTGTCTTTGGAAAATGGAAATGCGATATGTGCATATGCGGGCACCAAATGGCATCAGATTGGCCCACTTCTGAGACCTTTGGACGGTGTCAGGTAATAATGTCCCCATGAAAAAAGTCGTCAGGTTGGTGACTTTAAAAAATAAATGCATGAATCATGCACCCTCCAGGCTATCAAACACTTTCCCCAAATATTGTAGGACTGGAGGTAATAATATATAATTATACTCCTCCTAGAATATTTGCGGAAATAATGTTGATAGCCAGGAAAAAGTCACCAGACCTGACGACTTTTTCACAGGGACATTATTACACGTTACACGTTGCAGGGACGGAACTGACGCCACAGCGTCAGATGGAAAGCGGACGGTGAAAGGTAAGTGGGGGGAGGGAGGTCGGGATGTATTGTGAGGAGGATTGTGTGATGGATTGGTATGATTTTGCCCGTCGCAAAATTGGGTTTGCAGCGAATTTGACTATGGTCAAATCCACTGCAAACAATTATGCCACGGTCAAATCATACCAATTCTTGAAAATTAAGAGACCTTGATTTCTTGCTTGTGAAAAAGAAAGCATTTTGCACAGTTTGGCTTTCCACCTCTGAATACTTAAGGGTAAGCCTGACCTGAAAGAATATGTAAACGACTTCCCTTTAAGATGCCGCATTACTTATCCAAGGCAAACTTGTTTGAGGCTCTTTATGCAATTTAGGCTTACCCATCTCCTCAATATTGAGGTGTTAAGTGCCAGGCAAGGCTTAGAGCAAAGGCTTGAGTTTGTAAATGTTGTAAATCTATTAATACTGCTGAGGCGCCTAGGTACTAACTGTACAAGTCCGAGCGATCTTAGAACATTATGCTAGGTTTGTTAAGGTCACTCTGCTGACTGCAGTTGCATTTTGGGAGCCATTGATGACAGACAGACCGATCCCAATAATTTAAGATTTGTATAGCTATTTAACCATTGTCTTTGATCATCAAATGATATTTCTCGCTTCTAGTTCATTAATAGATTAATTGGCCTTCTTAAGTATATGTGAAAGGTTTCAAATAAGCCAAAGGCACAAGAAATAAAACAATTAAAAAGCAGACATGATCAAGCAAATCCTTACTAATGAAAACGATACAAGAACTCTACCCATTTTCTTTTTTTACAAACTCGGGCACTTCATTAACATTTGCAAAGGCATCATCACACCACGTGACACTAAACCTACAATTGTCTACGCAGAAAGAAAATAAAAAAACTGTGCCTCAGTCATGAGGGCCAACACCACAAGAATAAGCTTTATTACCGACCTTGCCAAGATGTTTCCACTAATGCATCAACTGTTTTATCAGTAAATATTCAGCTTTGCGACAGGGGGCGGAGAGAACACCAGGTGTTGTTAAGCCTGGAAAAGATCTGGGGCTACTCAAATCTCGGGTCTGTCAGGACTCAGGGATAGCTAGCCTTTTGGTTGTAGCCCCTGAGATTCTATCCGAGGCTAAAACCAAAAGACTTGGGGCTATAGCACCCTCAACCCACCGGTAGCAACGCCTCTGCGCAGCACACAGGTACTGCAAATCCAAAGAAAAGCAGATCCACCAATGAATCTGTGGTAAGATCTGAGGTGGAAGCACAGACAAACAACTAGAACTAACAGGAAACTGAACTCAAACTATCTGGTTAAGGAACCTCAAATCACCCAGAGAACATGCATGGGAGAAAAGATACATGAAATGAATGAAGACAAGTAAGGTGATTAAATAAAACCCAAATGAAAATAAAGTTTAGGCCACACACACTCCAGTGACATGTTAGGGAAGCCCTTGTATAATTCTTCCCTTGCAACAGGCTTCCAATGCCTTATTAGGATAGCTTTGCCACTGCCTGCTTCACGATATAGATGCTACTTGCCACATGGAGGGTAGAACTGGAAAGTGCTGTTCAGCGGGAATTTGGGCTGAAGTCTTTTTAACCCACGTGGCTACGTGAACTGGATAAGTCTGGTAAGAACCATGGACTGCTCACAGAGCAAGGCAGTGTTACAGAGGGAGGAATGCCTATGCCCCTTGATGGGAAACGCGAGACCAGAATTAGCCATATGACGCAAGGACAGCAAGTGGATGTGGGGCAAGGACTAGAAATTAAAGAAAGGATGCCTTGTGATGGAAGTAGACGGAATGCTTCTGCTGGAAAGCCTACCGCTGTGTTCTAGAATGGGCTAAGGTTTTCACTCGGTCAGTTCACCATAGACTTGCAAAGGGTCCGGTGATCTGGAGGGCGCATTAACTCAGTGGGGTCAATTCTCAATAGTCGTAGGCAGCTTTGTTTCTCATCTTGAAAGACAATAACGCTGTCCATCATCACCTGGAAGTAATGCAAGTCCTTGGTTTCTCTGACACATCGAACAGGACTTTCATGGTGACAAGGTTTTTTGGTACTGCAATAGTGAATTGCGCCAGAGCACTGGTTTACAAAACCACTGGCATTTACACAACTGATCTGCATCACTGCAGATGTCTGCACGTCCATAACTAATGACATTTACAAACCCTGTCCAGTAAGTCCTCCGACTTATGTGTAATGCATTAACGAACCATCATTTTTACGGGGTCTACTAACGTGCCACGAGTAAAAGTGTCAAATTGCACGTTACCAAACTGCCATAAAAAGTCACTTGCCACATCAGTTCTCCAGAAACAGGACACCATTTTTACTCGCCAAGAGGTAATCACCACTAGCCAAAGCTAACACGTTTTCAATACATACATATATTTTTAACAAAAAACCTTACAGCATGTAATGCAGGTTTCTGTAACCATAGTTAAAAAATGATTATAACACCTAAATGCAGTGGTTGAAGTGAGCGGGAACGGTCAAGAGCGGTCTTCCACTACTTTTATTTTCTACAGTTAAGAGCTCCACTACTTTATGCAACCATTTGCTTCCATTCCTGAGCAGTTGTTTGTGAAGTTAAAGCACTTTACTCCACTTTAATGCCGGATATCAGTTACAGCTGAAGTGAAGTAGGTTTCAGTTCAATTGGCTGTCAAAGAGTAAGAATGCACCCCTTGAAAAATGTGTTGCTCGTTGCTCCCTTCCTTCCTACTCTGTCCGCTGCCCGAGTCACATTTCCACTACTTTTTTTTGGTACACTTCTGCCACTGCCTAAATGAAATCACAACCCTGACTACATAAGGCAGCAAGTAAGTACCGAAAAGATCAGTGCTCAATAGAACCAGACTTCACTTCACCTCACTGACACCTTTCAATACCATCCAACATCTGACACCCTAAGTGAAGACTAAACCACAGCCCTGGCCAAAAAACTGTGACAGATGTCACTATGTCAGCCCCATGTCAAAATTGCAGTACAAGTGTGCACACGCTGATAGAGGTTGAACCACTGTATTCTCCACCAGAGCTTTAGGCCCTCCACTAAATTGAAATCTCTCCCAAATCTAGGATGGCAGATGGCTGCGACTCAATGTCGGGTTCCTCTGCAGTTATGATAAACAGTTCTTATTTGCTGCACTAGTCACAAGCGTACTTCTCCAACACTGCCAGACCCACAACATAGCAGCCCGAGAAAGAGGAGAAATTTAAAACCTACTTGAACATGTGGACAGGTAAGAAAGGAGATTGGGGGCAGGGAATGGAAATACATGTGGCATACCTGGAGATGCAGTGTCGAACAATCGAAGCATAGTACTGATCAGAAAAGAGAAAGTGAGTAATGCACTGAAGAACAAGCACATACCCATGGACAATGCCAAGTAGTTTAAGGGAAGTAGTTCCTAAATTAGTCTCTGGTTGCGATGGGCTCCAGAGGTGGTGAAGCATACCCTTGAAGCAGCAAGGCTTTTTTTTATCCATTAGGTGTTGCCATAGCCTGACCACACAGATATCCACCTGCGATTGCTGAGCAAAATAAAAAGATATGAAACTAGAGCAGAGTGCACTACACACAAAGCAAATCAGAATGAGCAGTGCATGGTGATCCCTCAAAAGTGCCATACTTGCACATTCACCTACTGAGTCCTGATTGTGTCCGACTCCTCCTTCTGACCTGTCACAGTATAAACAGGGGACTAAGGCTATTGGAAACATGGATATTGAGAGACAGGGGAGAGGAAAAAGCGTACTTTCCATTCTCAGCTTCAAGACTCTTAGGCACGTATTTATTTAATCCTGGTGGTCACCTTCTCTTCCCCAGTTAGTAAGGACAGAACTGTACTTTAGACCATGGTCCGATAATGACCTGGAGTGTGCCACCCTGGGGGATTGGCCCAACAGTGGGACGAGGGGAAGATGAATGTCAACGAAAGATTTCTTATTAAAGAAGGAAATGGCAGGAGTAATTGGGGATACGTTACAGCAATACTTGGAAACTAAAAACAATCAGGAAGTGAATGCTTACATACTTTGTGATGGTTTGAAAGGGACTACTAGGCGGGAGTTGATAAAATTAGGATCTGCCAGGAAGATGAAAAAGAATAAAAATAGACAGAGCTTAAACAGCAGAGTGAAAGCTTAAAATTGGCTATTTTGGAGGTGGGAGAAAGTATGATATTTCTGGGGACAAAATGGAGGATAAAGGCTGAACTAAATGCCGTGTTATCAGGAAAGAGATTGGAAATTGCGATTTCTCAAACAAAAGTATTATGAAAAGAAAGGGAAGGGAGATAGGTTGCTAGTATACCGAATACCGATTGAGATGTCAAAGATAAAGGATCCAGCCTTGTAATACAGGACAAGTAGAGTAATCAGAGGAATTAAAAGAATATTCTGAATTGCTATGCAAAACCAAAACTCTGAGGACGAGAACATAGATGCTTACTGTAAGAAAGGCATGTTATCAAAGTAAGACAGAAAAAAGTGATCAAGGTGTTTATTGAAATTTATCAAGGGTGTGATAAATGCCTATCAACACCGAAATCTAAAGATGAGAGCAAGCTACGACCATCAAATAATTAAGAAATATAACCCGAGCGGCGGGGGCATTACCGACTCAGGTAATGCCCCGGGGCCCATCGTGAGGGCCTTAACGAAGGCCCCGGGGCATTACCTGAGTCGGTAATGCCCCCGCCACGAGGGTTATATTGCTATTAGTTCCCCGGCCCGCATTATGTGCGTGACCGGGGCACTAAAAGCTTTTTTTTCTGACCCGAAACGCTGCAGCGTTTCGGGACAGAATAAAAAAAAAGAAACAACCAAGAAAATGGCCACCGCCATGGAAAGGGAAAACGGAGTCCGTCTTCCCTTTCCATGGCGGCCATCGGGAGCGGACACGCTGGGAACACAAGTGTTCCCAGCGTGTCCGCTCCCGAAAGAAAGAAAAGAAGCAGAAGGTAAGTGGGGTTGGGAGGGAAGGAAAAAAAAAACATACCTGCGTCCCCGGCGAGGGACGAGGGAAGCCTCCAGCCATGTGGAGGCACAGAGCGGGGATGGCCCCGCTCCGAGTCTCCACACGGCTGGAGGCTTCCCTCGTCCCTCGCCGGGGAAGCAGGAACAAGCAGGTAAGTGGGAGTAGGGGGAAGGAGGGAGGAAAGGGAGTTTAAAAAAAGCCTTACCCGAGTCCCCGGCGGGGGGCGAAGGCAGCCTCTCAGCCGCAGGGAGGTTCGGAGCAGGGATGGCCCCGCTTCCAGCCTCCTCATTGGCTGAGGGGCTGCCATGCCCCCTGCCGAGGACAAGGCGGCTGGAATTCCGGCCGAGAATCGAACGATTCTCGGCCGGATAAGGACCCGGCGAGAGCCAATCAGAATGCGTGTTGCCATGACAATTATCTGTCAACAATAGTTCCTCAATAATTTTTTTGGATGCACATAGTTATGGATTACACCATAAATAGCTTTATTTGTTTTTTTGCCCCCCGGTTTGAGTTTTATCCACCGCTTTTCTCCACCGGACGTCTTGAGATTTTTTTCCAAGATGGCCGCCATATAAATGCCTGCGGGTCCTAGCAACAGCGTTACTAACGCTTTCCAGCCAGGCCCCCGCAGACTTCTCTGTGACTCAGCATTTTGAGGAGTCATTGCATGCTACTGCGGCAGACGGTCTGCCAACATTGCAGCCGCTACAGGTAATGCTGTATAGCCTATGCCCGAGGCATACTACTTTTCCCTTTGTTTGGTGGGCAAGGCTTATTTCTTTGCTAGCATTCATTGAATGCTTTGTTCACTTTTAGTCTTGCCGTGTGGAGCCCTTAAATGATACCCAATCGGACCAGGCTGAATTGACACAGATACCTCCAGTGAGAGGTAAGACCTCTTTAATTTGTGATCCATCCATATTTTTGGGAGACAACATTAGGGGGTTATGATTAGTCATTACGCAACTACCCCCCTTTTTTTTCTGTTTTTTACAACAGGATTGTTGTACAACAGAGACCGGCCCTTGAGGCTAGCGTATCCCAATGACAGTGCCTGTGAAATTAATTAACTCATGTGTAAGCTGTGTGCTTTTGATATTTACTATTAACACAGCACGTGATTTAATCAGTCAAAATAACTTATGCTCTGACAACTCCCTGACTATAGTCTCCCTTCCCCTGCAGCACAGGCATCATACTGCACAGACCCCGTCCTGATGAAGGCCGTGTAAAAGATGAGGCACATCAAGCCCACCTAGAAACAGCTGAAACACCTTGGTGTAGACACACAACTACCCTCAATTGCAGCACATTGATGCTGTTAACATAAGGAAAACGATTTTGTGTTTCTAACATTTCTATGTGATTTTACAATGTCGATTTAAATGTGTACACTGTTATATGTGAATTTCGTGGCAAACCACAACAGAGGTTGAGTTTGTTGTACACACACAATTTGGCTGTTGTCCCAAAAAATGTTTGGTGCTGTGTGTTGTAAATATTTCTGTCTGTATTTCTGGTTAAATACAGTTTGGTTGTTGTAACATACATCGTCGTCGTCAGTCCAATGATTTTTCAGGGGTCCGGCGTTCCTTAATTTGTCTGTCAGCCTAGCGGCCATGTCCGAGAAGTTAGGGATAAACTTACGGTGATAACCGATTAACCCTAGGAATGCTCTGAGGTCTCTTTTAGTTTTAGGCATAGCGGTATCTAGGATGACCTTCACTTTCTCACTTTGAGGTTCGACACTACCATTTCCTACAAAGAAGATGTCGTATTTCATGACTGATTGAGTCAGCTTGCATTTGGATGGATTGGCAGTTAGGCCGATATCTCTGAAGGCTCTCATAATGGTAATGAGAGGGAAAAGATGGTCTTCCCAGGTTTTACTATAAATGACTATACCATCAATATGAGCCCCACAAAAATCAGAGTAGGGCTGTAATATTCTGTCCATAAGTCGTTGGAAAGTGACGTGGGCCCCATGTAAGCCAAAAGGGAGAACTTTAAACTGGTATAGTCCCAGTGGAGTCGCGAAAGCTGTCTTTTCCTTATCAGGTCCATGCACTGGGACCTTCCAGTACCTCTTGGTTAATTCAAGGGTTGATAAAAACGTGGTGCTTCCGAGTTTATCAATCAATTTGTTGATGCATGGCATAGGATAGGTATCGAAGTCGGAGATGGTATTAACTTGGCAGAAGTTTATGCAAAACCTCCAGGAATGGTCAGGTTTTGTGACCAAGACTATAGTGGAGGACCATTGGCTTGAGGAGGGCTTGATGATATTCCCTTAGCATTTTATTCACTTCCTCAGCCACTATCTGTTTATGGCATTCCGGGAGTGCATATGGTTTCAGATGCACCCCATTTCCTTTGGGTGTTCTAATATAGTGATAAGTGCCTTGCACTCTTCCTGGTTTCTCCGAGAATACATCGGGAATGTGGTAACTAAATCTTTTAAACCTTCTTGTTGTTGACTAGATAGCTCTTGAGGAGTTATTTGAAAGTTATCTATTTATTCTCGTACCAAACAGGATAGTATTGTGGCATTGGCGGGGGAAGGATTTTCCTTCTATTCTTTTAAGAGATTTATGTGGTAGAGATGGGTCTTTTGTTTCCTGTCAGATTGGGCTTCTTTATAGGTACAGGTTCCTGTTTGTTCTAAAATTTCATACGACCCATGCCACTTTGAGACAAGTTTGTTTTCCGAGGTAGGTAAGCGGACTAATACCTTTTGTCCTATGGAAAATTATCTTAGGTTTACCTTTTTGTCATAGGTGGACTTTAGTTGTGCTTGGGCTTTTTCCATATGAGTATAGACTAGATTTTGAACAAGTTTCCAATGCTCTCACAAACGGGTAGCTGTTTGCGAAAGGGAAATGGGTTCCTCTTCTCTTTCTTTCCAGGTCTCCTGGAGCATGTCCAGGACATCGCTAGGTTCTCATCCAAAAAGTATTTCAAAAGGAGGGAATCCAGTGGACGCCTGAGAGGTTTTCATTACTGCAAATAGTGTCCAGGGAATCATGCGGTCCCAGTCCTTCCCATCCTTAACTACCAATTTTCCTAGGATCATTTTGAGTGTTTTATTGAATCTTTCTACCAATTCGTCTGTTTGAGGATGGTAAACTGAAGTTCTTAAGGTGGTGATATGGAGCAGCTCCTTGACTTCGCCCATGTGTTTGCTCATGAAATTGCACCCTTGATCCGTCAGGATTTCCTTAGGAAAACCAACCCAGGAAAAATATGGTAATAGGTGTTTTAAAATCTGTTGGGTGGGTTTGTTCTGCATAGGGAATGCCTCTGGGTATCTGGTGCCATAATCGAAAATCACAAGGACATATTTCTTACCCAGTCTAGAGGTTTCCAATGGTCAAATTATATCCATCCCAATCCTTGAGAAAGGGACTTCTATTATTGGTAAAGGATTCAGAGGGGTAGGCAAGGGAATTTGACTACTGGTTTGCTGACATATTACACATGTCTGAATGAAGTTCTTTATATCAGCATGGATACATGGCTAGTAAAACGTCCCACTGATGTGTGCCTGGGTCTTAGATTGTCCTGAATATCCCCCTGTCAGATGAGAATGTGCAATCTTTAGTACGATCTTCTGATGGGATAGGGAGATTACTGAGTTTTTTTTCGGCCTTCTCTGGATGTTTCCTTTCTGTATAGTAATCCCTGTTTTAGGAACAAAAGGGGATTTGCCTTCTCTAATCTCTCTCCTTTGGGAATTGCGTGTAAGAAAGTTTACGCGAGTATTGGATCATTTTGCTGGGCAAAGGCTGGGTCGAAAAGGATGGTAGATTCTTCTTCTCTTTTTGCTTCAGTGGTTGATGGTTCATCAGCTTCCCCAAAGCCCAAGGCACCTCTCACAGTATCTTCCCATTCAGTCTCTCTCAAACGGGGAAATATAGCCATTTCAAGAATTCCTTGTGCAACTTTGTTCCCACAATGTACTTCAAATGGAATTTCACCAGGGTTCTGTAGGAGAACCTTTGTCTCTCCAGAAGTATGATGCCTGCTAGAACATCGAGATCAAACTTCCAGGCCAGGTCAGATTTTGGGGCCAATCTCACATAACACCCAGGAGGGCATATCAAAAATATGTCAGTAGGAATCATTCCTCTTTTCCCTGGAGGGATAGTAGCTTCTCTGCTGCTACAAATATCAAAGACTATTGATTCTTTTGTGGCAGTAGAGGAGTATGAGGCTCTACGACTAAGCTTCTGGAATTTTAGGGTTCCGCAATTTGTCTCAATTGAGTCACATCCCACTGCTGACACAACATGTAAGGAAGGCATGATATCAACAGTAAGACAGACACAAGTGACCACAGTTCAACCGTGTTTATTGAACTTCAATAAGGGTTTGAAAAACACCTATCTAATCCTAAAATGACATCAAATAATAATAACGCAGTCCCAGTGGTGTCTTGTCAAAATAAAAGGGCCTACACTAATAATCCTATTGCCAACCCTTACCTCTAAATATAAATAGTATGGGAAACAGTGTTATGAAAATGAAAGAAGTGTTCACAAAATGATATTTCAGGATGTTCAGCACGCACAGCTGCCACGGCTCTCGGTCGGGGACATGGTTAACGGGTACCAAAAAAGATTCCGTAATTCCGCCAGCCACAACCCAGGGCACACAGGGACACAAATGCCTTCGATCACATTGAGTTTCAGCCCCTGACTAAGGACGACATAACAGTCGTGGTAAAGCCCACTATGCTGGTTCTTATAGTTAATTGCAGACCTGATATGTCAAATGAAAGCAACAGTCGCGAATCTGCAGATAGAAAAAAGGACATAGATCCCACTAGCGTTGCAATAAAAAAGGCCATTGAATGTCCTTATTTAGGCCAATTTCATGGTTTTTAGTCTGTAGATCCATTTTTGCTCTAATTTAGTCAATCTTGTTTGCATCAAATATTGACTACTGTCCGCAGCCAGTTGGTCTATTATCACCCAGTATAGATCTTCTTCAGTGTGATTTTCTGTCACAAAATGTTGGACCATGGGGGCAGCCAACCATTTTGTACGAATGCGTGACCAGTGTTCACTGATCCGAACCGAAACTTTCCTTGTTGTCATACCCACATACAGTAGGTTACAGGGGCATCGTATGGCATAAATGACATTACTGGATAGACAATTTGTGAACTGTCGAAGGTGCCAATTAAATGTACCATGTTTGAACCTGGTCGTTTTTGAGGTTAGATGATAGACACTACACTTACCACATGGGTGACTCCAAGCGGCTCTGAGGGTATTCTGTGAGAAGTTGGTCCCAACAGTTTGAAACCTTGATTGAACTAAATGATCACGCAGATTCTTAGATCGTTTAAATGCGAACAAAGGTAGGCCACTGGTGCATCCTGTACTGGTAACTAAGTTCCAGTGTTTCTTGATTAATTTCTTAATCTGCACAGTTTGTGGGGGAAAAGTTGTGACACATACCAATCGATCTGTGTCAGTTTTTTTCTCCCTTGGACTCAAAAGGGGTTCTCTAGGTGTCCAACGAGCCCTTTTTGCCGATCTCATAATAAGTTTGCGAGGGTACCCCGTCTCCAGGAGTCTGGTCCCCAAGATGTCAGCATGTTGTTCATAATCGACCAAATTCGTGCAATTTCATCATAGCCGGAGGAATTGCCCATAGGGTAAATTGACCCTTTGGGAATGCGGATGTTGGCTGGAATACTCAAGTAAACTATTGCGATCAGTCTCCCTTCTGTATAAAGATGTCAATATACAACCTTTATTCTGTGCAATGATTAAGTCTAAGAACGGTAGCTGCATGGTATCCCAATGACCTGTGAAGGTAAGATTGGATTTACACTCATTCAACCAAGATATAAAGGCCTTCAGTTGTTCTTCGGAGCCTTTCCAAATGAAGAATATATCATCAATATATCGTTTCCAATGAGAAACGTAATTGCCGAATGGGTTTTTGTAATACACAAACTGGTCTTCAAATAGCGCCATATAGATGTTTGCAAGACTGGGGGCAAAAGCTGCCCCCATGGTGGGGCTATGTTTTTGGATGTAAATGTCATTTAGAAATTAAAGAAGTTGTTACACAAAGCAATCTCTAGTAAATTCAATATAAATTGTGTCGGTATCCCGTGCGGGATAGGACGACTATTCAACTTCAGCTCGATGCTAGCCAGTGCGTCATTCTGAGGAATATTTGCATAGAGGGCGGTGATGTCTAATGTGACCAACAAGTTACAATCGCTGTCTATTATGAGTCCCCCATAGTGGTTGATAGTGGCCGAGGTATCCTTTAAGAAAGATGGAGAGTCTTCAGCTAGTACATGGATCACTTTTTCAATGTACATGTACCATTGTATTGGGACATGTCAGGTATACGGCTTGGGTGTTTGTCCATTTTCTCTTATAGTAGGCTGTCTGTGAGAAAGTGTTCTGTTGGGAAAGAGGGGTGGGTAGTATCCTACTTGGTAGGATGGGGCAAATGTGTTACAGGCAAGGGGATACCGCGTCTGGCCATCCAGTGTGCCACTGCCACTCCTTGAAGATCCTTTACCCATTTGATCCTCCAGCACTGGTCCACCCCAAGGAACCTGATCCAAAAGTGATGGCCGTGTCCTGGCCACCTGGATGACAGAACCCTGAGGAGTAGCGGGTGAGACACCTTCAGGTTTCTCACAGTAGGAATAATTAGGTCATGGTGTGACCAGAAGATAGGATTTGTGAAATTGCAGTTTGTCCTAAGGCCAAGTGTAAGAATGATCCCTTGGATATAGCCTTTCAAGGAAGTAGGGCCACAAGGATGACAGTTAATTGAGATAGGCAGCAAGGTCCTGGGAGGAAAAACTAGTTTTTTATTTGTGAGGTATATTACAATAACAGCTAAAGTTGTGCTGTGATTGAGGAGTGTTACAAGGTAGAGTGGTTTCTACAAAGAGGCACCAGAAGGAAAGGTCTATTGTATAGATTTATTTGGGACTTTACAAAGGAGGCAACTGAAAGGATTAAAAAGAAAATCATCATCCAGGATGTCTCCAAGGAAAACAGTCTTGATTCAGTCTCTGGGAACGCTGACAGTGCTTACCGAGCCACTCTCAGTTGCTGAAGCCGGGCCTCTGGTGGCACTCTGGTGCTCCTTGTTGATTCTCTCATTGGTTCAGCATGAATCAGGAGAAATGCTCCTCTCAAGCCAGAAAGATCCAAGGGAGAATCAGTTCAACACCACCTCATAGGTTTCAATCAGCAGAGCCTAAAGTTTCCGAGATGTGAGGCTCACCTTAGATCTTCCACTGGCTCTTGATCTATGACACCAACCAATTCCGAATGGGATGGCTTCATTTGCATCTCCATCCGGCAATCCTCTGCCTCCTACATGTGGCAGGGGAGTGAAGTCAGGCCACCCTCCCATTACAGCACCTTTGGACCAGCATCAAAATTGTGGTTGCGATAAATGGACCCTTTGGCTATCCCTCGATCCACTCTAAGGGTTAGTCCAGGGACTTCTTCACATATTCCCCCTCCTGTTGGCTCTTCTTTCTGGATTTCTGTTAGATAGCAGCCTAGATAATCCATATTACTTTGTATATGACACTTCCTGTGAATGACTGTAGAAGAGAACGGTTTAACAGTCAGAGCAAACTGCATGGCCTGCCTAAGGATTGGTGTCTTTTTTGCAGGCTAAGCAAGTCAGAGGGACATTGTTGGTAACTGACATAAATGTTCTACTAGTTAGTTAACAGTTGAACTTATCAATGGCCCACTCGGTTGTCATCTCTGTTGTGGCATCGATTCTTTCTGGCAGGTCTAACGTTCTGATGTTAAAGAGTATAGGTTTCTCAAAACCATTTCCAACTTGGTAAATAACTGCACTGAGTCCCACTTTTGAGGAATCTGATCGTAAAACAGGTTGGTATTTAAATGCAGACTTCCTCGCCCTGAGGCTCAAGACCCAGTGCAGCAAAATCCCAGAGCAAGAGAATCCCAAATATACAGCTGTCCCACTCGCGCCAAGCAAAGTTTGTGTAGCAGGAAGGACAATTTAAGGGTCAGATGCATGCTATAAATGACTGCTTTTTACAATAGCTTATCCACCAAAAAGGGCTTGAAGTGGCATCCCCACATGCTTGCATTCAGAGAGTAGCTACTCAACCCAGAGATGATCGATATGTTTCTTAAAGCCGCAGTGCAGCCTCCACGCATGTTAGTACCAACAGTTTGCATAAATAATGAGCTGCAACATTATTTTTAATTAAACCAATGGCAAAACCAAGCAAATAATAAGGAACATGTAGAAACCCTCAGCGCAAGGGGAAGCTGAGGGAGGGGAAGTCCAGGGATAAAATGAACGATAATGGTGGTAGGTGGAGGGACAGGCAGGGACAAGCACATGATGGGTATAATGGAGGGCCAGGACTAGGTAACAATCAGTGAAGCATATCAGAGGGTAGACATCTGAATCCAGGAGGAGAGAGGATATAAGTCCCACTGGATGCTCCGTTTGAAAACTCGAATTTCGTCAAAGTCTTCCCCTCTCAGGATATTACCATGAGCAAAAAGACTGATCTTTAAAAGTTCACAAGAATTTTGGGATAAGTCCCCAGCCTTCAAAGTTCTTTTGTGGCTTGGCTCCCAAAAGGGTCCACCTGATCGTCTATCCTGGTGTTGGTGAGAGAGTATTTACTCCAGTAATTCTACCAGTCTATGCAGCTCATCCATGAGGTGTTAAAGTAGCTCTAGTGTGATGGTCCTCTGCAGGGAAAGCCACACCAGTCTTTTGGCCCAGTCTCAAATTCTTTTTTAAAATTCAAATGTATGGCATTGCAGAGCTTTGACAAATATGGGTTTCTTAACCACTTGGGGCTAGCTCCACATGGATGGATGCAAGCAACTTCTCCCTGTGCTTGTCCATTTGAGTGAAGGATGGGTGTGGCAAAGTCCCCTATCTGACCTTTTAGATGGATGGTTGGTGGGTGGCGGCCAAGGGGTGGCGCCACCACAAGCTGCTTGATGTTGGATCCTGGAACAACATGGGGTGAACAACTTTCCCCCCACCAACCCACACTGTGGGGGAAAGTTCTTGCGACATGGGGCACTCAGAGGGACTGATCCCTTTTAGAGATCTCAGAAGGACTGCCAGTAATCACAATGGTAAGGTACCAGAAATATAGTCAGTCACTTTTAGGAGTATGATTACTGAGTAAATATGTCTGGTAATGCAGAGATAGCATTGCACGCATGTGGCATTTAAACAAGCTTTGCTCTGCCATATCCCCTGCAAGGCTTCATTCCTTCATTCCCTGAAGGAGATTGCGCTTTTTTCTACTTTCCAGGGGAGGGCAGCGGTCCCACACATTCAAATGAACACACAAATTCCTTTCATACTTTCCACCAATCACCCATCAGGAGAAATGAGGGAATCCGGGTGAACACACTTCCTTTATGACGGGACCACTGGTTGGATCAAAGGCCCTAATAAAACAGCGAGTATCAAGGGCCAGTAGTAGTGTTTGGAGGCAGGTGGTATTTGGGGGTGGGTGGCAGGCAATTAGGGAGGCTGACAGAAGGCAGGAGTCTGGCGTTTGGATAAGGATTAGGAAGAAGCTGGTAAGAGGAGCTAAGGGCGAGGTGTCAAATCGATCTAATGAGGTGGTGGGAAAAGAACACCTAATGAGGAGATTGTGGAGAGAACACCTTGGGACAA
The DNA here is from genome assembly GCF_040938575.1 of Ambystoma mexicanum. Classification (NCBI taxonomy): domain Eukaryota; kingdom Metazoa; phylum Chordata; class Amphibia; order Caudata; family Ambystomatidae; genus Ambystoma; species Ambystoma mexicanum. Next base: position 244,723,878 of record NC_090936.1, read on the forward strand.
GGTGGAGATCAGAGGTAAGAGAGGGTGGGGGAGATAAGACCTAAGGGCCAGGCGATGGTCAGGACAACTAATGAGAAAAGGAGAGAAGAGCTCAGCAAGAGATTGTGAAGGGAGGATCTAAAGAGGCAATGGAGTGTATACATAGGGAGGCGAGGTAGTGGAGAGAACATCTAAAGTTGTGTTGGAAAGGAAAGCTGAGGGGTAGGAGGCATATAGAAGATCTACTAACAAACCTGTACAGTGTGTGAAATGGTGGGAATGAGGAGCAAGCACATGATGAGCCATTGATGAAGCCCGCCAGAATGTTATGTATAGTAAAAATGAGTTGGGGACAAGCAGAGGATGGCCCTCTTAGGAACGAGAAAGCAATGGGCTGTGAGGAAGAGTCAGCTGGCATTGATCGAGAACAGGATTAAGACCCTGGGTCAGGGTGGTTATCCAGTGTCAGGAGGAGTTCGGTCTCCAAAGCCCACATAATTGTTGTAGGGCTCTGGTTCTACCCAGAGTGCTTGTGAACCCCCTCCCGCCTACAGAGCCACTCGGACACAGATGTAGTCAGTTCGGGATCCCTGGTTGCTGTTCGGTGGCTGGGAACACCCCTTTTATTTATAGGGCACGTGGTGGAGTGCAACGTCACTCCGCCACGTGCATGTGCGCTTAAAGAGGCAGCACCACAATAATGGTCTCACTTACCAGGCAGAGACTTTGGGCTTTCTTGGGACATCACCCAGCCCACACCACCATAAGGGGAGCATATGTATCTGCCAGGACTCGGGAGCAAGACATGACCAGTGATGAACGAGCTGACAAAAGCCAAAATCCTCGACCAAGGGAACAAGGATATTGCAGAACTTTCTGGAGTCTGAGTGGTGCCGGACGAAACACCCGTAGACCATATCAAAACTTTGTTTTGAAAACCTTCCCCTATTTATCAACAGGAAGCATTTTAGTTCATTTTGGTTATTTTTGGGGTTTGCAGACATTTGGCTCTAATAAAAAGAATACTGTTGGAAGTTGCTGTTGGTTGCCAACCTCACACCTAAAAATGCTCAGGCTAGGGTAAGACACACCAGCACTGAGGAAAGTAGAGCCCGGACTATAACCCACATTGGAAGAACCTTTCTTTTGGTTTGTTCTTCTTTTGTTAATGATCACCTGAGCCCTTTAACCTAAAGCACTATGTCCATCATGACACAAGGCTGAGTTTTACCAGAGACACTAGAGAACTAGGCGATGGGGGTGAGCGAGGTCTGCGAAGAGGTGGAATGAATTCCTTTAATTGCTTCCTAGTGGGCCTTTACAAACTGTTTAAAAAGCGTCAATTTTGTGTCAGACTGATTATTAATCTAGAACAGGGCTGAAGCATACAAGTCAGGAATACGACTCTGATGACATCAGGTAAGGCCGTACATAATATCTTAAGGGCGCCTTTGCTGCATTTAAATCATTGCTATAGTTATCGATAAATGTATTATTTCTCGTTTGTGCTTGAACATGGGGGATGTGGCCAAGCAATTTGGGCTTGAGTGTACCCATTGGTGGCAGGACAAACCCTAATATGCATTTGATTTCTCCTGTAATGACAGAGAAGGAAAACAAAAACAATGGCTCTCATTCTGAGTTTGGCGGTGCAGGAATAAAGTGGCGGTAAGTCTGTTGCTGCCACCTTTTTTTTACGTAATGGAATTACCTCTAAATCACAAAAATGGCAGATTTACCACTTTATAATTCCACAATCTTCAGATTTACCACTCAGTAATTCCCCTCGTGGCAATTCCACCAAAAATCCCCAATGGAGTTGTATGGGCTTGATAAATGGGTGAATAACACTGCCCTACCACTACTTGTAATTCCGTGCTAAACCCGTGGGACCAAGAGGCGGTAAATGTAACCGCTTTTGGTGGTATTTCAGTGTATTTAGTGCAGAAATACCACCAAACTCGGAATGAGGCCCATTATAAGGTCATGGACACTGAATAGGAGAATTTCGAGTGGTTATGACTAATTTAAGGTTTTGCACTCATTATTTTATATCGATCCATATTTCTTCCTTTCGGTAAGAAATGACCTTTTGTCTCTTCTAAGGCCGTTTATCCCCCTAATTTTCCACAACATTAGCTACGGCATCCTAGTGTTAGATAATATTTTCTTTCATTTTCCTGCCCCCATGCCCTGGTGCCCCCCTTGCAGGAGTGAGTGTACTGATCAAATCTAAACCATTGTTGCCTATACCCCCTCTGTTTTTGCTTAAAGGTTTAAAGAAAAACATTTTCAACTTTGGTAATAGCTTAGCTTTCCTCTTAGCCCACCTTAGCTTCCCCCCCCAAAAGTCTCTTGTGGCCCACCCATCTGCGTCTCTTTCCTTGCCCCGCCCACGCTGCTCTCTGTTGGCTGGCTGTCTCCTTTCCTGTCACTCTCTGGTCGGCCTCTCTTGGCCCTCTTCCTGCTCCCACCTGTGAGGCTACAAACCTTGGGGTCATCTTTGACTACACTTTCCTTCTCTCCTCACATTTCTGATGTCTCTAAGAAGTCACACTACCAGCTGCAACTCCTCAGAGGTATTCTTCCTTTCCTCACCTCCCCCAGAAGCTCACTGTCTTCAGAGCTCTGGTTCTCTCCAGGCTTGACTACTGCAACAGCCTCTTTCTAAATCTGCCTGCTTCTACCCTCCTCCCTCTGCAACTCATCCAAAACAGGACTGTGAGACTTGTCCTTGGCCTCAAGCTCAGGGATCATATCTCTCCAGGACTGAAATCTCTGCACTGGCTCCCAGTGGCGGCGAGGATTCAGTTCAAAACCCTCTGCATTGTCCACAAGGCCTTCTAGGGCCTGGGACCTCAATACCTTCATCTCTCTCTTCCTAAATATCTTCCTTCTCAAGCTCTTCGCTCATCTGCTTCCAACTCCCTCAGAGTTAGTCGCTTCTCCAAGCAGCGAGTTGGTGGTAGATCTCTTTCTTCTGCTGGGGCGTCCCTCTGGAACAGCCTCCCTGCGTCTCTGAAACTTGAGGAGAACCACCTCTGGTTCCTGAAGCACCTCAAGACCTTCCTGTTTTGCCTCTGCTTTCGCTTCCCCCTCCTTTGCTGATCTCCTGGCTCAATCTGAAACTGCACTGGTTACCTGGCTACCTTCGGATCTCGGGCCCAGGTCCCCGCCAGTTGCAAACCTGCACTGCCCCCCTGGCAACCCTTGTACTCGGGGACTGTTTCTGTACCCCTACAGCCCCTACTAGCAATAGACATCTGATGTCTGCACTTACCCTTACACTGCCACCAGCTGGCCGCACTTTTATTTATTGTCTTTTTTTATTTTACTGTAATCCTATGTACTGCACTGCCCCTTCCCCTTTCCCCCCGCACTTTTCCCCTTAACCGAACCCCCGCACTTGCACGATCTCAATGCCACCTGGCCTAGTAGATCGCTGTCTCCGTTTCCCCTCCCTTGCCTCGTCGCGCCTTGAAACACTTGTGTATAGGTGCGTTATAAATGCCATATCATATCATATCATGCCAAGCCCATTTATTTCATGCTGGCTTTTCTCACTATTTCAACCCCTTCTACATTGCCATTTGTGGGTTTTCTATGGTGTGCGTAAGTCCCTCTGTCACATTATTGAGCAATACGTTAAAGGATAGTTCCGGGACTTTTTTTTTATTGTCCCTACGGGTCGGCCATGTGTTTGTAAGCATAAATCGGTAGATCGTAGGAAACTTTCCTATGGACCTTACCCGACTTTTCGCCCATTATCGCACTCGAAATCAGCCTCCATTTTGTGATAATCCTATCATTCCGCCGCATCGACCTGGCTCACCTGCCTTTGCGGCACTAAATCAAATCCCCCGCCCCTGAAACAGACTTTATCAAAACATTCATATTCCCCGCCTCTATCCGTGACGTGACTGAGCTGCGTAGGCAAACGCGCCCAGGCGTCTTCTACGCGACTCCACACAGACCCCGGAAATCAACACAGATCAGCTCACAATACAGCGCACCACAATTCGGAATATGAAACTGTACTTTGAAATCAAACCGCAAGATTGTAAATGTGGTAAAGTACATTTATTTGACATCAAATGTTTAGAGAATATTCAGCGATTTGCATTTTTATTTGCTCATGTTCCAAAAAGTTCGTATTGAGGAACGCGATGGTCCTTTGCTGTACACAGGGTCTTAGAGCATCTCACAATACAGCGCCGCAATTCGGAATGTGAAACCGTGGTTTAAAAGCAAACGGCAAGATTGTACATTTGGCAAAGTACGTTTATTGGACATCAAATGTTTAGAGAATATTCAGCGATTTGCATTTTTCTTTGCTCTCGATCCAAATTAGTTCGTCTTGAGGGAAGCGATGTTCGTGTGCAGTACACAGGGTGTTGGTTTACGATAAAAATAAGCTCTTCGGTCGCACTGATAATCGCATGGCTGTTCCAACAACGAGGCACTAGGCCACCACAACGGTAGGTATGTTGCATCTAACCATTAGTACCGCGTAAGGGCATACTTGTACTTGGCGATCGTCCCATAAAATGGTCAGGGTGGTAACGTTGTTCACGCGGAGAAGCAACTGGCGGCTGTAGAAGCCGTCCGCCGGTGTCCGGTACTCGTGACACAGACAGTAGTGAATGATGTACCTAAAAACATAAAAAATGAAATTAGTCTCACCATCAGATCCTTATTAAAATCATAGCGAGGACAGCGCTACTGGGTGTACACAAGTGTTTAAAGGCGTGGCGAGGCAGGGAGGGGGGGGGAGTGGAGTACAAGGTAAGTAGCATAAAATAATAAATAAATAGGGCCAGCTGGTGGCAAGTGCAAGGTAAGTGCAGAACAAGTGCTGGGAAGGGGGGGCTGTAGGATACTGAGACAGTCCCCCAGTGCAGGGGTTGACAGGGAGGCAGTGCAGGTGGAGAGTGGAAGGGCCCAGGACCGAGGTCGCAGACAGTGGACCAGTTGTAGCAGGGGAGAGGGAGAGAGAAAGCAGAAGCAAAGAGGAAGGTTTTGAGGTGCTTCAGTAAAAGCAGATGTTTCTCCTCAAGATAGTGCGCGGTAGAAAACAATATGCCACATAGAACGAACAAGTACAACTGAACCCGTCTTTAAAGCCACTGTATAGTAATGAAATTGCGGTATAAACTCATCAAAAGTTACTTACATTATATTTGCATTTTCCATTGTGTCTCTGTGTAGGGCAGACCCGAAACACCACTCCTTCTTTGCCGACGTTACTTCTTCTAATGAACGTGGCTCATCGTTTCGTTTCTGAAATTTTATTCATTATCTTTTCTTAGTCTTTCAGGATGGTCCCGGCCTGTCAAGGTCAAATCACAATAGAACCTTATACTGGGTCGTGGGCCGTTCCGCCACCCGAGCAAAACACCAAAGCAGCTGACCTTCACTTTGAGCGAGCACACATTTCTAGTTAGCTCCAGTTAGTGTAAGGGCATCTTGTCTGCGTGCCTTTTTTTTTATTGTCCCTATGGGTCGGCCATGTGTTTGTAATACGGAAACATTCTATAATTTTTGTAAAAATGATTTATATTACTGTTTGGTTTAATTGCAATGGGCCTGCAACATGAGGAGACTCGAGAGAACAGACAATCAAATTACAATCATTTAAACCGTGATGTGTATTTCTCAATGAGCTCTGCTTTAGGTGGACATGGAACAGAGGCAATGTTGGGTGGCAATGCAGTTGTCCCCTGCATAGGTTCGTTCACCACTCCATGTATGTGCCTATCGAGGACATCTACGATAAGTCTCTCAATAAACTCATATTGCATATCCTCAAACACTGGTTTGATCACCCATTGTTTACTTCTTTTAGTGAAGGCCTTATTGTAGCGAAGCGTCCCTAAAGTTCCGGTCGTCCTACTTTGTTGACGGCCAACATTATGGTTATGTGCCAAGACCGCTAGAAGAGTCCGATTTATCATGCCTTCCATGCCAAAATGCAATCTTTTGGGCCTGTACTTTAGGCACATATTGTGGAACACCTCCAAATCTCCTGTGTGGCAGAATTCCGTGAGTCCCCTCAAATCTCTTGTTATAGTTTTATCAAATACAATCTTTTCAATGGCCTTGTGAGTGGGTGATGAAGGAATCAACCACTTCTTCTTCCGTGCCTCCTCTGTGGACAAATGGCCATGTTCACATTTGTGGAAATGCTCATTTGTCGACCATCGATGTACGTTGCTACAGTGCAACATTACTGACCGCCATTTTTCCAGTAGAATTTCCAATGACCCTTCACATGTTTTTGAGCTCCACCAAAGATGGTTGCTGATTGACTTGGACCACTGTGAAATACCTTGCATATCTTTTTTTTTTCCTGCAGCCGACAATTTTTTATTGATTGTTTTTGCAAGATGCCATACGTCAAATTGGTGATTTATATTTTTGTACTCTTCTCTCATTGTCTTGGCAATTGAAACGTGTCTGTCCGTGGCTATCAGGTCGATCACCATTCCCCGCGATTGTAGTTCTTGCAATGATGCTACAAAGCCAACTTTCTCCATGGCCACTGAGGATGTACTTTGTGACACCTGCACGACCACCGAACTCACAATTTTCTTACTTTCCATGTCCTGAAAGTGGTAGGTGCAGTACTTGGCTGAAAATCCTGGGCTGTCGCACTGTCCATCACCGGCTAGCCTGAAGCGTTTGCCCGCGAATGTACTTTCCATTGACATTTTTTCCATTCTCCAAGCTTCGCTGATGGCTGGAAATAGATAATCGGTTTGGTATTTGTAGAACTGACTTTTCGCAATGAAATGGATTCCCACAAACTGAAAGAAATACTGTAACTTTTTAAAACTTGAACCACTAAAAAGTGCGGCCGCTGCACAAAGTAGATTGCCTGCTGGCAGTTGCCCCAGCATGGGTTGTGCAGACCATGCGAACGGATGATATTGTGTACAGGTGGCATGTATTTTAAGGTTAGTGCCTCGAATTGCACGAGTCACATTAATCAATGGCTCCCCACATACTTCCCCACCAACCCAATGCCCACATTTCATCATCATAATAATATCCATCAAACAGCTATCGAATACAATGAATTTGGCCTCTTTCCTTATACTGTCACTCTGCATCCCAGCTGGTTCGGCCTGTAACGTTGAGGACATGTCACTCGCATGAAAGGTACAATCTCTGATATCATCTTCCGCTATGCTGAGTGATATTGATGGTGTTTCATTGTCGCCCACTTCATTCTCTTCCATTGCAACATCTGTTCCTTGTCCGGAGATGGGAGAAAAAAACAATGTCTTCAACTTTCGCGCGCTCTTATTTTTTGCGGGTGTGGATTCTGTGAATTGATCTCCGACTGCATCCAAACTACCAGGAGGACATTCACTATCAATGGCTGGTGGTGGTATAGCTCCGTTGTCAATCACTTCATATTCTTCCCATTGGCACGATGCATCTCCAGTCTCAAGTCCCTGCCAAAAGGTTTGACAAGCAACATCTCTCGTTCGCTTCACTGTCTGTGTAGATCTAGTTCTTACACCCACTCGCAACTAGAGGACACATTAGAAAAGGGATGTTCAGTTTAAACACAACTTACAGTATTGAACTATTGACAGTGAAAGACAACATAATATAGTGACCAGGACACTAACCTTCTTTTGCTTTCTTTTCTTTGAAACTTTCTTGCCTAGAAATTCAACATCTGGACGCTGTTGCTCCGACTCGTGTGTGCATGTCTCCACTTCCTCTCGCGCTGCAACGACTATATTTTCATGATAAGCACATCCATCACTCACTGAGGCTCCATCGACTCCCTGAAACATAGAACTTTCATTAGTATGTATAATAATATTGAAAACACAAAATGTACTTGGGGACCAATACCCATACGTACATCTCAATAGCAAAACACGAATGAACGCATTGTGTAGAACATTCAAACGACAATAGTTCACGCATTGTTGATCTAGTTAGATTGAACTGTCAAGATCCATACCTCGGGCTCCGCATAGACTTCCATTGATGATATTATTGAAGATGACGCTTCAGCAACTCCCTGAAACACAGTAATTGCATTAGTATGGTTTTCTATTTTGTTTAAAAGAACATAAACTTTCTGCAGGCGTCAACGGCTCATCTAAATAGACCTGCACAAATGATCAGTTGTCTAAAATAAATAATGGATATCTAAATATGATTCGATTTGCTCCATCGTTGGAAGTGTCACCACCCAGAGATCTGCATCAACTACTAGGGGTGATGTTCTTGTTGAAGAAGCTCCGTCAGCTCCCTGAAACATAGTACTTGCGTTAATAAAGAAGGAAGTATAGCGGATGTAATCACGTCATTTGATCTCGCATGATTGATCTGTCAGTATCCATACCTCGAAATGCATAAGAACATCAAGGGACGCTGTAACTGCGGTGCACACTTCTGCAAGCTGTTGCGCCGACCCGTAACTGCATGCTCCCCCTTCTTCTTGGACTAATGCTCCATCGACTCCCTGAAACATAGGACTTTCATTAGTAATGAACACAATATTGAAAAAAGAAGACACATAGGAGGGCGACGACAGAAGGACATACCAATGGCTAAAAACGAAAGAAACATTGTGTGTAACAATCACGCTACAAGAATGCAAGATCTGATGATCTCCATCGATGGAACTGTCCGGAAACGTACCTCGAGCATCTGAGTGACATCTACGGTTGTCGTCAATGCGTTGGACTCCTCAGCATCTCCCTGAAAGACAGTACTTGCATTATTTTGGATAACAATAATTATAACTGAAAACAAAGACTAGAGGACGAGTACTGTGGTGTACCATTAGGTAAAATGATTACACGATCAATTAAAACTATTGATTTACATGCCTAAAACAAGTCAGTGTCAGAATAGCTAAGTAAGATTACCCGATAGGCGCTTGAAGTGGCTGATGACTGCAATAACGACACGGATGGAGAATCTTCCGCCTTCATATTGAGTGGATACATAAATGGGGAAATTATTGTTAGCTAATGCTACACACTACCGCAAGGCCGAGAGACAAATACGTAAACTTGACTCACCAGTGGAGGGATGTGGACGAATAGAGTGGGAATAGCGGTTGAGAGCAATTTTCGCCTCGCTCGCGGTGTTTTCTTCTTTATTAGCAATGATGTGGAGTACATGTCTGGGCTAAAGTGCCTGCTGCAGATGCGGTATCGATCACCCCTCTTGTCCGCAAAGACTTCAAGGACTCTACTTTCTAGCTCAGAGGCTGGATATCCGCAATATCGGACCCATTCTCTTATCTGATCTTTTGTCTTAGGGAAAACATGCATTATAGTATCTTCAGATTTGTTATGGGTCTTCGAAGGGCAACCGCCAATGGAACAGGCAGGCATTATGGAAAGTTCTGAAAAGTAAAGATCAACAATTCTCTATGAATACCAATGTGTTAAAACATTAAATGACACATAAAAGGTTCAATGCAAGGTCCGTTTTGGTTCTTGGAACTATACACGTTATTCACATGCGGATAAGTATTTCAATAACTTTCAAAAAATAGAAAAAGTAATTTGACTAAACTCAGAACATGTGACTAGTTCCTTGCATGTACTGTCGTGAACGAAAAGAAAACATGGATGCAATTTGATGACTACTAGCAAATAGATATAAATTAAAAAATTGGACGCAAAATGATTATGGTACATGGACTTACCTTGACGAACAAACAGTTAGATGCAGGGATCAGAGTAGTTTCTTGTCGTAGAACAGGGAGCAGTTCACAGGTTGCAAACTGACGAGTTTGCTCAAAGTGGTCACGGAAGTTCACAGAGACGAAGAGCAGATAACCAGCACCTTCACGGGTTGACTAGCAAAGCGCAAAGAAGTTCTCATTAGAAATATGAAGTGGGTTATAAAGAATTCGAAACAGGGGTGTGTTTGTGAATGAATGATGTGTATATGTCGTGGCATTATGCGGTCTGCAGGGGGCCGTCCAGCGTGAGGGGGGATGCTTGGCAGGAGACACAGGGTCTGGAGGTAGACATGGGAACAACAAACCCATGCTCTATAGACCACTTTGAAGTGTACATGGTCTTTGGCACCTCTTGGCCTTTATCGCTCCCTGACAGCTCCACTTGCCAGCAGCGCAAGTACCCCGGTGCGAACTGCCTTTGATAGGGCGGGGGGTGGATCGGGGCGGTGGTCGTGCAGACAAGACACAGGAAGACTCGTGAATGGAGACACACTTATGTGGATTGCAGGGGGCCGTCCAGCGTGAGGGGGGATGCTTGGCAGGAGACACGGGGTCTGGAGGTAGACATGGGAACAACAACCCATGCTCTATAGACCACTTTGAAGTGTACATGGTCTTTGGCACCTCTTGGCCTTTATCGCTCCCTGACAGCTCCACTTGCCAGCACAAGTACCCCGGTGCGAACTGCCTTTGATAGGGCGGGGGGGTGGATCGGGGCGGTGGTCGTGCAGACAAGACACAGGAAGACTCGTGAATGGAGACACACTTATGTGGATTGCAGGGGGCCGTCCAGCGTGAGGGGGGATGCTTGGCAGGAGACACGGGGTCTGGAGGTAGACATGGGAACAACAACCCATGCTCTATAGACCACTTTGAAGTGTACATGGTCTTTGGCACCTCTTGGCCTTTATCGCTCCCTGACAGCTCCACTTGCCAGCACAAGTACCCCGGTGCGAACTGCCTTTGATAGGGCGGGGGGGTGGATCGGGGCGGTGGTCGTGCAGACAAGACCCGTTTGCCGCAGGGCCTCACCAAGGAGAGGCCATCTAACTGAATGTAAGAGGATGGCTACAGGATCTACTACATGGAAGGCAGGGGGGTGAGTTTATAAATACCTCACCCTCCCAGGAGAATATATGGGGGTCATCTCTGTACCCGGTGCCCAAAAAGAGGATTTATTATGATCAACCATATTTATTATTTACCTATAACCATGTTTTGTATCAATAAAATCCAACAGCTTTTTATTGCCAACGCTTGATGCCAACCCACAAAATAATATATGTATGACTGCTGCATATATGGGTTCAACGGTTATGTGGATTGAAGGTGTGCGGCCAGCGTGAGGGAGGATGCTGGCCGGAGACATGTGGTGTGACAAGACAAGGCACTGGAAGGCTATTCAACGGAGACACACTAGATTCATTTAAAAAATCAAAACAACCATTGCTAAAATATATGTTGGGCTTTATTTTAGATTTTAGTTAAACATAAATAATAAACATTACACATTGTAAAGTTGAGGTTGCAGCACATCGAGGGAAAATCCGCGGTATTGTCCACTGTCACTGGGGAAATGTTGTCTAATGGCAAGTACCGCACAGGCAGGTATTACTCTCCGAACGCGGTGTCCGAGCCTCCCGTGAAGCCACCAAGTGAAGCAACGATAGGCCACCAGCCTGTACCACCTGTGAAAAAAAAAGATGCAAACTGTATTAAACTGACCAAACTTTCTTATCAATGTCGATTCAGGTAACACATGTCATTTTTCTTAGAAAAAAATTATATCTAGAAAATGCACTATATGGAACCAATTTACATGCGTTCGAATGATATGTAAATGTAATTTTATATGTGGGAGACGACCATGAAATAGTGGTGGCATCACTGACATCACAAACAGAGTATACTTACTCGTTACTCGGATTACGCGGACGAACAGTGCCACGAAGTTCGTGCATAAGCACCATCATCATCCTCAACACTGTCCGTGAGAGGCAGGCTTCCCTGAACTCTGGCAGCTCGGTGATGCATTGCGGACTTTGCTCGCCTTCCTGCAGACTTTGCTCGCTTTCCGAAATGTAGGCCAAGCACCCGGAATTTTCACGGCAGCAGCAGTTCTCCTCCTCAGTTGGCATTAGCTCGCACCGATTGCACGTGCACCAGGTGGAGACGCCGTCCATGCGACATGGTCCAGGCTCTTCATCCGTTGACTGGTCCTCCCAACTGCCGTCCGAATCCCCATCGTTTTCGCGTGCTTGCCTTTCCAGTAGTTCCTCCTCGGTGTACTCGGGCTCGTACATATACGGCATTATTGTGGCCATTGTGCGGTAAAGATAGTAAAATAATTTACAGAGATGGTACAGGTGTTCACACGGGCTACAAGCGGCGAAGGTAGCTGACCAGAGCACTGAAACGAGTCACAGAATACTCAAAGTAACACAGAGAGAGGAATGGAATCGAAAATCTGCTGCTGTATGTTGTGAAACGGTCTGTTTATACTTATTGGGGAAAGAGGCGTCCTGCCATTTCCATGGCAACACGTCAATAGCTGAGGCGCAGCGATTGTTGACACGAGACGTGCTTGAAATGGGCAGTACGCGTCTGCTGATGTCAGGCTCAGGGGCGGGGGATTTGATTTAGTGCCGCAAAGGCAGGTGAGCCAGGTCGATGCGGCGGAATGATAGGATTATCACAAAATGGAGGCTGATTTCGAGTGCGATAATGGGCGAAAAGTCGGGTAAGGTCCATAGGAAAGTTTCCTACGATCTACCGATTTATGCTTACAAACACATGGCCGACCCGTAGGGACAATAAAAAAAAAGTCCCGGAACTATCCTTTAAATGCTCAGTGATGGAACCATTGCTAATAAATAAAACATCGAAACATATGTCATCCACCTATCATGGAAGGAGCAGTTCAGTCTCCCACCAGCATCTACTCCTGTGAGAGCTCTTGGTCTTGATCCCACCCATCTTGGGCTTGGGGTCCCCATGTCCCTTCTGAACCCTCTTTCTCTCCTCCTTGCTGTTCCTTTCTGATTTCCTTTTCATCTGTCCAGACCCAGGCCTCCGGCAGGCACCATAAGGAATACCATTGTATCAATCGAATTCCACTGGACACAGTAACATGTTTTTAAGTTAATTTGTCTCATCTTTTTGTTGTTGTTCCTAGTTAATTTCTGGATGGCTTGTTTTAATATATTACCTGAGCCTTTACTCTTCCTTTCTTTAAAAACAAATCTGCATGGGTATAGTTCATGATTTTGGCAATTATCCCCTTAGGTGATACCCCAGCTGATGCTCTTCATTTTAAAGTCCTGTGGGCTTGTTTCACTATCACCTTGATCTCTGTCTTCGGCTGGGGCCTCCATTTGGAACAACTTCCCTGCCACTCTGAAACTTGAGGAGAACCATCTCTGGTTCCGGAAGCACCTCAAGACCTTCCTCTTTGATTCTGCCTTCGCTCCTCCTCTCCCCTGCTGATCTGTTCTGTCTCTGCATTGTGCACCAGGTTACCCTCTGACTTTCGGGCCCAGGTACCACCCACACGGCCTCCTGGCAATCCCTTGTTCTGGGGTCTGTATTTGAAACCCTACAGTTCCCCCCGCCTTTTTCTGCACTTATCAGGCACATTCAGTCTGTTGCCTGAAACCCAGCACTTTTCACTTGTTGGCTGCACTACCACTGTTTGTTGCCTTTTATTATTTTATTTACTTATGTATTATTTATGTGTATACCTTTGCTCAGCACTTTCCACTTCTCCCCCCTCACATGCACTTTCCCCTTTCCCTCTCCCATGCATTTGCACGTTCTCAACGTCACTGGGCCTAGTAAGATCGTTGTTTTGTTCTCCCTTGTTCCCCTCCCTTGCCTTGTCGCGCTCTGAAACACTTGTGTATGAGCGCGATACAAATAAAATAACAATATCAATATCAATATTTAACAACCTGACAAATGTCCCTCATCTTTTCGATTTCCTGGCCATTTTGAAGGAATTCTCTAGTTCTTGGCTCTTCCTCTTTCTCTGCTTAGCTGGCACCTCATATGTTACAGCACGATCAGTGGCCTTTTACATATTCGACTATGGGTAGGAAGATATACGTTGGTGAGTCAAAATTTGGCATCCATTCAGTTATATTTGACTAGAGTCCATATTTGTAGTGCACGTTGAGAATATGTAGAACCAATCCAAAATATGTAGAACCAATCCAAGAAAGTTAGTGTTCTTCAAAATATCCTTTAATTTGAAAAAAATAAACAAAAGATGATAATTTTCTTTATAATGATAAATTCTTTGTAATGTTACCTAAAAACCCAGCCTTTTACCTCTCATACAAGCAGGTAACCTATTGCATAGTTAGCATCTACACGAGCATACATTTTGCTTGTTTTGTCTTTCTAAAATGGCCGCTGGGTGCGTTAGTGATGCGTAGACGCATTCAAATTTAGAGTAACTTTTCTTGTATTCATCCCGAAAGTAATGACTTTCTTTCCGCGTCACTACCTTCCTGAATATACTCATATCCTTTCTTTCTTCTCTTTTTCCCTTTTTATATATTGTTTGCAGACAGAAACTATCTGTTTTCTTCTGATGAACCATTGTAAATCACAATGGGGAAACACGTGTCAATAGAGGAAATATATTCAGTGTGATGAGAGAAGAAGCATAATTTGTATGACATTAACACTGAGTTTTGAAATATAATTTGTGTGATAAAAACACAAGGAATTTATCATTATAAAGAAAATTATCATCTTTTGTTTATTTTTTTGAATTAAAGGATATTTTGAAGAAACCTAACTTTCTTGGATTGGTTCTACATATTTTGGATTGGTTCTACATATTTTCAACTTGCACTACAAATATGGACTCTAGTCAAATAACTGAATGGATGCCAAATTTTGACTCACCAACGTATATTTTTCTAAACTTTATTGGAGTTGGCGCATTTGAGTAACTATTTCTCATATCTCTAGATCCTTGTAACTTGCTTGTGTAGTAGCCACACAATTTTATGGGAATTACTCATGCAGACAACCCCCTCCTTCTTTCCTTCTCTTTTTTTCTTTTAAAAACGAATAGAACAAACTGCATCTTGAAAAAATTATAGAGCTGTCGCCAAGGGAGAGCTTTGTTGGCTACAAACATTTTTCCTCGATGGGTAGGAAGGATAGCTCAGTGGCAACACGTTTGTCTTGGAAGCATGACAACGCAGCGCAACACAGGTTCAAATCACGAACATGCGCTTAGAAACCACTCGCTGGTATTAAGCGCGTTATAAAAGGACAATTAGAATTCCCTTTGAGCCATTTGGATTTGCTGTTCAATGCATTGATCTCCCAGCTTGCATACTTGATGCTCAAGTGTTGATATGCTCTGTTCCAAATCTAATACTCTTCCAGACACATTCAACATTGGACTATCTATCCCAGCATGCATCAATCTTGCTGTCTCTCAATGTTTCTTTGACTTGGCTTAGTTCTGAAAATGAGCAGAATCTTCTTAAGTTCCAAAAGCACCTCAAGACTTTCCTATTTTACTTCTCCTTCCCTTCTTCCTCTGCTAATCTCTCAGTCACTGGGATTGGTGTCTTGGACCCTTATGCATCCTCCGGGCCCCTGAAGACCCACCCACAATCTTCCCAGCTTCTGTGTACCTATAGCACTTGCCACGGCACACCCTCTCCACCGGAGACTTGCACGTCTCCACCCAATGCGGCTGGCCGCATAGCACTTACCATACCTTGCACTTCATCTGTGGCTCACCCACGTTCACGAACACCGCTGCACCTACCCCACTGCCCTATTCCTTGCTGCACTTGCGCGTTCTGAATACTCACAAGGCATAGTAGGTTCGGCCATCCCTTCCCTTACTGTATTTTTTGTATATTTAATTGTACTGCAATCCCATGTCCCTCCCTGTTGCCCTGTGGGCGCTTTTAAACAGAATGAATTTACTGTATAAGCGCCTAACAAGCAAACAATAAACCAAACTACCATTGTTTCACTAAATCAAGTCTTTTCTCAAGGTGTGCAGACTACTTGTCTCAACATGCCTCAATTTCTCTTTCTCTCCCTCAATGCTTTTATGACTTGCTGCCTCATTACGAGTTTGGCAGTAATTCGGGATTAAATCTGCCAAATGACCACCAAAACCACTGTTACCACCACTCTGTGGTGCTAGGGTGCTGTAATTCACCTTTTTTTGGAGTTTATAGTACTCTATGGGAATTTTGGTGGATTTTTACCATGTGCAGAATGATAAACCTCAATTTTTTTTAGATGAAAAGTGGAGGATTGACATCCATCATTTTCAACTCAGATTTCAGCGGTGCGGTAAAAACGGCAACAATTCCATTACTGCCAAAAAAGTGGCAGCAACGTTATTGCTGCCGCTTTTTACCACGCTATCGATTGTAATGAGGCTCTTGGCCTGGTATTGAAGCCCAGTGTGTCAGTTATTCACCTTTTTATATCAACGACCACACAGATTCCATGTCTCCACGTACATACATGTCTCTCCCATGTTCAAAATGTCCTGAACACGGCCTGGTTTTTAACCTCTGAATTTCTGATCCAAGCCGGCTTTACTCAAGGCCTGTGGTCGGCATGTCCCATCATGCATCAGGCTTGCTTAACTCGCATCCCTTTTAAGTCTCGACCCGGGGTAGTGTGGCTTCGGTGTTGCCAGGATTTCGCATATGCTCCTTTTGGAATGGGTCTCCATCACAGCACGCATTTTGCCCACTTCTACGTATCCGCCTCTGATAGTCTCTTTTTTTAAGTGGTAATTGCACGGAAAGAGCCCAACAATGTTTTCACTGTGCAATTTTGTAGGTGTGCACAATATAGTCGAAAATAAATGTTTTAAACCTAGCGAAAAGTTTTTTTGCTGATTTTTTTTTTATTTGCCTTTTTATGTTACAATTGAACATTTAAGCAAAAGAAAAATAACTTATTATTTGCTTTCCAAAAAACAGTGCGAAAACAAAGAGCGTACCAACATTGTATCACTCTCCCTACAACAAATAACCCCTCCTCCATCCACCAACCCCACCTGCCCCACGACGAGGACGATCAAAATAGTGAGGACAGGGCCTGGCCTCTCCGTCTGGGACGATTTCAGTTCAAGTCTAGGAGCTTTAAACGATGTGGGCACCATTGGACCCTGTAGTCGTCCTTGAGAAAAATGAGTACCTCCCTCCATTCATTGGCAAAGCGCGGTACCTCGTCATTAACTGCGCATGACTCCCATTCGAGAGCGACAAGATCCCACACCTTACGATCCAGTCCTGGGCGCTCAGGACCTCAGCCCCTTTCCACCGCAGAGTGTAAGAACTATGCGGGCCTATCGCTGGGATCTCGCCGAACCGCCCGTGTTCTCCCCCTCCAAACCCAACAAAACTTTTAAACAGTTTCACTCTTTTTCTTCCTACTACATTGTGCAGCAAGTGTCCTAAGCTTCCTGAAATTAATGATTTCATGGGGAATGCACATTTAATTCCTCTGGAACCCACCTGCCTACAGAATCCTTCAGAAATTACAATTAAATGCATGTTTTTCAAAACCTATCACGAACATTAACCCTTAAGTGTCAGAGTATGTTCTGTAGTTCACAGTTTGTGTCGGCTGCACAATTCTTTCCCCACTCATTTTTCTCAGCATCGCTGGTTCCCGAGCTGTATGGTCACTGCTTGCAGCAGTCTTTGGCTTTGGAGGAGTTCCTTCTGCTGAAAGAGTCTCGATGGATGGATGGGCTCTAAAGCAGAGACGGCTGCTTTTCTAGGTAGAGGTAATAACTATGCTGTCAGCAGAGGTCAAAGTGGGTGGGAACTAAACGTTAGGCCATTCCCCCTACTTTTCTGAGAAATTCACCATGGTTCACTAACTTTATCATCCAGAGCACTGTTCCAGGACAGCAGGACAGGGTGCCTTTCTTTTTTTTTAACTTGTCCCCTACTGGGGACTCAGACTTGGGCTCTGCTGGTTACACTCCAGTGCCCCAGCTTACTAATTTATCTTGTCCAGCTTGCTTTTGTTTTTTTGTTTTTTTTAGTAGACTGGTTGGGACATAACTCCCATTGCCAAACCACCACAAAGCCCCGCTTGGCAGTGATCTGTGTTTGTCTTCTGCAATTAAGCATGAATTCCTGTAGGCACAGCTGTCTGTACAGATAATGGGAGCATTGTGTGTCGCTATAATCGTGGGCATGTCGAAAGCTGGGTAGGAAAGGGAGGGTGCATAAAGTTGCATGCTGTGGGCGACAATGTTTAATCCACCTCACTAACATGACAGGGGGTCAGATTCTATTAAAGACAGGAGGCGAGTATGAGGCATAACAATCTTTACTTCTGAAACCACAGCAGCAAAGAAAAAACTTTACGAACAAAAAGTTTCAATAACAGAACTAACTAGAGTTCACTTTCAATGTAAAGGGGGGCTCCCCAATCCAACAGGGAAGTCAGGTCATGCCCTGCAGGAGACCAATGAGCAGGGACCCTCCTGTATATAAGTCCTTTACTCCAATCTCAACTCTTCTTTCTGCAGCTGTCTTGCACCAGGCGTCCCCTGCAATGATCCAACTGCGTAGCACGGAGAAAAGGATCCATCGAAACTTGAGGGATCTCAAACTCCCCGCAACCTGAAACTACGATGAAGCGCTTCTCGATAGTATATCTCACCCGAGGCCTGAAACAATATGAAACAGAACAGGGTGGTGGATGGAATAAGAAACAGAAAAAGGGTGGGTGGGTGGTTGGGATAATACTAGCCTCCTGTCTTTAATAGAATCTAAACCCCTGATAACGTTAGTGAGAGGTATTTACCATTGGCATGAAAGGAGGCTTCCTATTATGCAAGTTTGAAGTCCTTGCATCATATTAATTGCAACATGATCAATACAATAGTGACGATACAATAAAAGAGAAAAAATTGTTTCAAATGTTTTGAATGTTTTGATATTGACCAATCAACTACTTTCAAAATTTCTCTCTAGGCTAAGCTCCTCCCACCCCCCCCACCCCAGGAACTGTCCTACATGGCATATCAGACGTAACTGCGAAGAACCAAGCAAGATGTGTCAACTGCAGTATTCCTCATAAGCCACCAAAACCACCTTGTCCAAAAAAAAAAAGGGTGGGGAAAGGGGACATCAGACAAAAGGTATTTCTATAGAAATAGCAGGGAAACAGCATTAGTAGTACTAAGCTCCTCTGTCTGCAACAAAAAACATTAAAACACTTAGGGCCTCATTACACGGTAGGCGGTAACCATGGCGCTATTAGCGCCATGGTTGCCACGGGTATTTTACCGTGTCTGCCTTGGTGGATGGCGGAATTACCGCCCTACTCCAAGGTGAGTGGGGGCGGTAATTCCCCATTCACCAAGGCACTTCCCCATTCCCATTTTTGCCCGCATAGGGCTCAATGAGAATGGGGAAGGAGGTAATTACGGTACTGCAAATTGCGGTACCGTAATTAGCACCAAGGTTCCTTTGCGGGCCCATTCCTTAATGGCTGGTAAAACCAGCCGTTAAGGTCGGGTCCCGCAAAGGGACCTCGTAGTAATGCGTTAAGGGTTTACCGGTACCGGTGCCCTTACCGGTACCGGTAAACCCTTACCCCCTACCGTGTAATGAGGCCCTTAATGTCATACCATCTTCTGGGAACCTATATAGTAATAGTAAGAAGTTAAACACTTAGCTCTCATGGAGATAAAGAAAGTTAGCCCCTGAGGGGTGAACACTTTGTTGGCCACATCCCATGTGTTAATAATGGAAAATCAAATTGGAAAACAAGACATACCATATGACCACCCTGGGGAACAGTGTTGGAAAGACAAATCTTTATTAGAAGGCCAAAAGCAGGAGAAATGGGATACTTTTTAACATCCCATAGGACAAAACCTAGTTAAGGTGGAACTTAAATGCCAATAGACGTGAGGGCCCTGCACACCCAGAAGTGTCTACACCATGGCTCGCCCGTAACTACAAAACTGCCCTTAGTCATATGTAACCCCTTTATACCAGTAAACCTTTCTAAATCAATTATACTAGCAATGTATTACGTCTTCTGGAGGCAGAAGCGGGATGGAAGAGTTGAACCACACACCTGAAACCCAGCTGATAGCTGCTAAAAGTATCCTGACAAAGAAGCATCCAACCAGGAGACCCTGATGACAAAGAGATATTCCTGTGAAATCCCTGAACACCAGGAAGAGCTAAATCCTCCCAGCCATAAAGACAGAGACCGTTAATGATTAGCTGGAGGGACTTGTCAAGTCAGAGAGAAGCCTTGGGGGGACAAAGAGAAACAAACCATATCCACTGTCAATTCCAGAGATTGAGAAAAAATGCACTGGAAAAAGTCAAAAAGGTGCAACAACAAATGCTAGGATTGCCGACATCCTGAGCCCTTGAACAAGGACTCTGCTATCATGACAATAGAGAGATATTTACATAAACCTGACCCCTAAGAGACAGAACTTAGCAAAGAGAAAACTTGTCTTACATCCAGTCGCTCCAAACATGATGACTGAATTCCCCTGCTAGACGTGCTATGTGCTTGGAACTTATTCTCCCCCCCTCCATGGTTGATGTATCCGCTAGAGGAAATATAGACCAACCGAAGGAGGACACACTAAATGCCAAGGTCTTTGTGAAAAACTCTAAACTGCAAAAGAAACTGAGCACTAAACAGTTAATATGAAGTTGCTTACCGGAGGAGAGGAAGACTAACGTCCGTCTGAGGAAATCTGAACTATCCTGGCACCCCAACACACTGTGCTGGCATCTGATTCCAGAACAATCTCCAGAGAGGGAACCAAAAATGTCTACATGCTATGCAGACAGTTAATAAACTCAATCACTAACAAAGTGTCCCCCTTCCCTCGGGGAACCGCAAGGGCAGACTCTTACAAGGATGATTAAATGTTGAGGCATTGTAACGCCCTTTGATAGAGGAAGCCGGGATAACTTGGATGGAAGATGATCACCACTCCCAATCCCCTCTATCATTCTGAGGGAGACCCTCCCTTCCTTAAGGAGGAGATACATCTCTTGCACTTATCTAAGAAAAAACCTGCAACCCAGAAGGAGAAAAAAGGATGCAAAGCCTGGGGTCCACATTGAAGTCCAGAAATTGGGCACCTTATGCCGGCTTCAATCTGGACTCCTGCACCTATAACCAACCCCCATGACTGTAGAAGGAGCACCACTAACTCCACTGGGGACTGGAAAAACTGAGAGGTCTTGAACCAAAACAAGTATATAATCCTGGCCTCTTAGGATTTGAGGTAAACCAGCAGCGAGTTTGCTAATCTGGTGAAGAACCAGGAAATTGACGAAGAAAAAAGCAAACCGATGGGAGGCAAAATGCCCAGTGTGAGCTCTGTAAATGCCCAGTGCGAGCTCTGCACTGGTCCTGAAGAAGACCTCCTGCTAAGGGAAAAAACAGAAACCATTAGGTGTTCCTCCCACAGGTGCCACTTTATTATGCAATCCACCTGAAAAAGGGGGGGCAGGGGGCTTGGGATAATTATCATACTCGGAAATTGAAAGGCTGTGAAGTGATACTGAGACCACCGTCCCTTCAAAAAGTGAGGCTTGTGACCTCTGCATGCATGAAAGCCTGATTGGCTACACCGGACACCAGGGGAATGGTAAAGGAGAAAAATTGACAAGGGGAAATTAGATAAAAATTAGATTGAAAAATAAACAACCTTCTCCAATGGGGAACAAACCCCTTTGAGGGTAAAAAACTGTACTTGTACTCCTCGAGCAGAGGAGAAATGGTTTGCACCGCTTGATGTATTAGCGGGGAAAAGCAAAGCCTTGGGAGGAAAGGCTATAGGGGCGAACTCTAGAAGGTTTGGTGACCTTTCCACCCTAATACCCACAAGAGTTTCCTAAACACTGTATCAAGATGCGAACCTGGGTGCACGACGTTGTCTTGTTTACAAGACAAAAGAGCTGCCCTTGAGCCGTCCTTGTCCCCACAAAGACTTTAAATATTAACTTTTTAAATGCCATTTTGGGACAAAGACTGAGGGAAACCACGTTGCTCTCTAAGGACGGGGGTATTGGTGTTGCCCAGCAGGCAAACCCCTTCTCCAAATCAAGCCCTGCAGCCCTTGAACATCAATAGGGATATTCGTGGTTATTTTTCTCTCCAGCCAGTTGAGAAAAAACGGTCTTATCGGACTCAACACACAGTTACCACCCTTCCAGTCCTCATCTACCTCTTTCTTGGAGTCTTTACCTTCTCTGGCAAAGAAGGATACCAGGACTGTTTGGGGGGGGGGTATCTAGGATTTTTAGCACCTTTATGAAGGCGAGTAGAGACCTCCAATTATTTGTACAAGAACGATAAGGACTGAGGGAGCAGTAGCGGAAAAATGTAAGCAAGCAGGCCAATGTGGAAGCTACTCTTCGGACTTCTTCCTGGGGAGGAGAAATGCCTAAGGGAAGAGGATGGACTGAGTTGTCCTGTACATGTTCACAATATTAACTAATCTACGGGGAGCTTCCAATTTAATGGAAAAGGTGTCTGACAGAAATGTATTAAAGGACTAAGGTTAGCATCTGAGTGATGGGTAGAAAGGAAGGTAGGTACCCCTCTCCCCCTATAAGTCTGTTAACGACCTCCTCCTCCAAACACTCTTTTCTTTGAAGAACTAAATAGATAATAAATACAGAGTAATCCTTACCTAAGAAGTGGTATTATGCCCAAATAGGGACCATAACCCTGGACTCTTATATTAAAAAGGGCTGATGCTTACTGAGCCATCCAGGCTACTGTCAACAGGACACATCTTAAAATATTGATTAACAGAGGAATACTCTGAGCAAGTGCACCTCAAACTGTTCACCCTAGCAGGGTGTGGTAACCAGCAGTACACGAGGGGATAACCTCGCACTAGAACTCAGGCAAAGCCTGAAACCGAGCAGGTTATGGCACATCTACAGTGAAGGCAGATCCATAAAACAATATAGAAGGAAAAGACTTTCACACATGTGGTTGGAAATATATAAGAATTTGAATATTTCAGTGGAAGCAGGTGTAAGTTGGGCAACTTTAGAAAACGTTCAAATTCACCTAGATTTTACATTATAGTACTGGAGATGTGGCAAGGAATACACTCAATTTATTACAGGCTTGCTTCTTGCTGTTTATCATACAAATGTATGGTCAGCTGTTTGTTTTATTTTATCAAAAAGTAATCAAATGTTTAGTGAGAATTGTTGCATGTGCACACTCATAGAGATATGACACTCCCATTTGGGTTTTAATTATGTTACCAACACGTGTTGTTTTCGTTTTGGTTTTTAGATTGCCAGAAGCAAAGGGTCAACCAATGAACTTCCTTTCGACATCCAATTCTTGGTGTTAATATATAACGTCCTGAAGGCGGGTTCAGCGCACATTTTATAGCATTTGAATTTGGCTACAGAGTGTTTTCACTGCTGCTAGTACCCAGAAACACATTTTTCTGTGTCGACAGAGTCAAGGACAAGTTAATGATGAGTCGAGGATATATGAAATAGTTATATGTTCACCTCACACCTTTACTAACCTCACGACATCGTTAAAACATGATGATTGTGTTTGCTTTGGTAGGTTGAAAATACTGATTTCCACTAAATGTTTTTTATGTGATGTTATATGTATATAAAATGCGATTTTTAACACACTTTTTGAATGTTTTTACATTTATAAATTAAAATATGTTTATCTCTATTCTTTCTGTCTTCACTTATTGATCGACATGAACGATAGCACTTGTTGCAACTAAACACATCCAGCACGTGTGTAGGCGGGTAGCTGTTTTGTGGCATTTTCTTTATATATATGTAATTAAGGCCTACTACTGACAAACATGCAAGGCACAACGTGAAGGAATGATTTAGCTGTGG
Source organism: Ambystoma mexicanum (assembly GCF_040938575.1). Classification (NCBI taxonomy): domain Eukaryota; kingdom Metazoa; phylum Chordata; class Amphibia; order Caudata; family Ambystomatidae; genus Ambystoma; species Ambystoma mexicanum. The sequence goes on from NC_090936.1 coordinate 244,747,503, forward strand.
TGTCAGCAGCAAAGAAAGAGCACTTGGGATTGGAGTAAAGGACTTATATAGAGGAGGGTTGGATTGGGGAGCCCCCCTTTACATTGACATTGAACTCTATTTAGTTATTTTATTGAAACTTTTTGTTTGTAAAGTTTTTTCTTTGCTGCTGTGGTTTCAGAAGTAAAGATTGTTTTGCCTAATTGGAAGCATCATGTCATGCCATAGAATGACTGCAACTAATGGGGTTCATTTAAATGCGTTGTCTTTGACTGTGTTTTCTTCAGTCTTGATACTACTGTTCTAAAACATAGCGTTGTGAGATGGAGGGGAGGAAAAGCACGGCCTAAGTAGGGGATTTGAAACGTGGGGAGTGAGATTGAGTATGTGGTCGGGGATGGAGGAGAAGAAAGGAGCGGGGCAGGAGGGAATATATTCACATGACTTTTTATTTTACCCTAACCCCTGGCTTTTAGCATATCTCTGAGATCATCATCTAAAGCTCTTCCACTTCCTCTTCCATCTCTGTCTTTTTAAAGAACACCAGATCCATGGCTAAATCACATGGGGAACAACGGAGAAGACAGACTTACTGTGATTTTGACAATGCTTCCATTCCAGATAACAATTTACCATTGTTTCTTTTTTAATTCCCCGATTGTGGTGGAAAAACAGAACCAATGACACATGGTAAGACTCAAAGGACTTTTTTTGTCATCACAGGGAATGACACAGGAAAAGAGTGTTCTTTTCACGGAGCAATGTAGAGACAAGTTAGTTGTAGGAAGGGGATACACTATACTGCATCATGTTTTTCTGTTTGGTTGGGACACTGCTCTCCCTCTGACTCTGTCTAATCTCACACTCTTGTTCCAGGGTTATAGCACACAGCGGGGCTCTTGATTTTATAGTGTCCAACATGCATCTTGACTGTCTAACCAGAATCTCAGGGATAGAGCGCACAGCATATTTCTTGACACTCTAAACACAGGACACTCTAAATCAATGTAAGGGTTATAGAGACATGCATGCTTCTTGCCACTCTATACACAGCCTCAGGCATATAACAGCCCCCTCCCAGGGTTGCACTGCCCAGCTCACTCCCAGGGTTATAGGGCCCAGCTCACTCCCAGGGTTGCAGTGCCCAGCTCACTCCCAGGGTTATAGGGCCCAGCTCACTCCCCTAGTTACAGTGCCCAGTTCACTCCCAGGGTTAAAGGGACTAGCTCACTCCCACGGTTGCAGTGCCCAGCTCACTCCCACGGTTGCAGTGCCCAGCTCACTCCCAGGGTTGCAGTGCCCACCTCACTCCCAGAGTTACAGTGCCCAGCTCTCTCCCAGGGCTGTAGTGCCCAGCTCTCTCCCAGGGTTGCAGTGCCAAGCTCACTCCCAGGGTTATAGGGCCCAGCTCACTCCCAGGGTTGCAGTGCCCAGTTTCACTCCCAGGGATATAGGGCCCAGCTCACTCCCCTAGTTACAGTGCCCAGTTCACTCCCAGGGTTAAAGGGACTAGCTCACTCCCACGGTTGCAGTGCCCAGCTCACTCCCACGGTTGCAGTGCCCAGCTCACTCCCAGGGTTGCAGTGCCCACCTCACTCCCAGAGTTACAGTGCCCAGCTCTCTCCCAGGGCTGTAGTGCCCAGCTCTCTCCCAGGTTTGCAGTGCCCAGCTCACTCCCAGGGTTGCAGTGCCCAGCTCATTCCCAGGGTTGCAATGCCCAGCTAATTCCCTGGGTTCCAGTGCCCAGCTCACTCCGAGGGTTCCATTGCCCAGCTCACTCCGAGGGTTGCAGTCCCCAGATCACTCCCATGGCTGCAGTACCCAGCTTGCTCCCATGGCTGTAGTACCCAGCTCGCTCCCATGGCTGTAGTACCCAGCTCTCTCCCAGGGTTGCAGTGCCCAGCTCACTCCCAAGGTTGCAGTGCCCAGCTCACTTCCAGGGTTATAGGGCCCAGCTCTCTCCCAGGGTTATAGGGCCCTGCTCACTCCCAGGGTTATAGGGCCCAGCTCACTCCCAGGGTTATAGGGCCCAGCTCACTTCCAGGGTTATAGGGCCCAGCTCACTCACAGGGTTATAGGGCCCAGCTCACCCCCAGGGTTGCAGGGCCCAGCTTGCTCCCAGTGTTATGGGGCCCAACTCACTCCCAGTGTTATAAGGCCCAGCTCACTCCCAGGGTTGCAGTGCCCAGCTCACTCCCAGGGTTACAGTGACCAGCTCACTCTCAGGGTTACAGTGTCCAGCTCACTGCCAGGGTTGCAGTGTCCAGCTCACTTCCAGGGCTATAGGGCCCAGGTCACTCCTAGGGTTACAGTTCCCAGCTCACTCCCAGGGTTGCAGTGCCCAGCACACTCTCACGGCTATAGGGCCCAGCTCACTCCCAGGGTTGCAGTGCCCAGCTCACTCCCATGGTTATAGGGCCCAGCTCACTCCCAGAGTTGCAGTACCCAGCTCACTCCCAGGGCTGCAGTGCCCAGCTCACTCCCAGGGTTACATTGCCCAGCTCACTCTCAGCGTTGCAGTGCCCAGCTCACTCTCATGGTTACAGTGCCCAGCTCACTCTCAGGGTTGCAGTGCCCAGCTCACTCCCAGCGTTATAGGGCCCAGCTCACTCACAGGGTTATAGGGCCCAGCTCACTCCTAGGTTTGCAGTGCCCAGCTCACTCCCAGAGTTATAGGGCCCAGCTCACTCCCACGGTTACACTGCCCAGCTCATTCTCAGGGTTACAGTGCCCAGCTCACTCCCAGAGTTGCAGTGCCCAGCTCACTCCCAGGGTTGCAGTGCCCAGCTCACTCCCAGGGTTGCAGTGCCCAGCTCACCCCCAGGGTTATAGGGCCAGCTCACTCCCACGGTTATAGGGCCCAGCTCACTCGCATGGTTACAGTTCCCAGCTCACTTGTAGGGTTAAAGTACCAAGCCCACGCCCACGGTTATAGGGCCCAGCTCACTCCCAGGGTTGCAGTGCCTAGGTCCCTCCCAGGGTTGCAGTGCCCAGCTCACTCCCACGGTTACAGTGCCCAGCTCACTCTCAGGGTTGCAGTTCCTAGCTCACTCCCAGGGCTGCAGTGCCCAGCTCACTCCCAGGGTTACATTGCCCAGCTCACTCTCAGCGTTGCAGTGCCCAGCTCACTCCCAGGGTTATAGGGCCCAGCTCACTCCCAGGGTTATAGGGCCCAGCTCACTCCCAGGGTTATAGGGCCCAACTCTCTGCCAGGGTTGCAGTGCCCAGTTCACTCCCAGGGCTATATGGCCCAGCTCACTCCCAGGGTTACACTGCCCAGCTCACTCCCAGGGTTAAAATGTCACTCCCAGGGTTACATTGCCCAGCTCATTCCCAGGGTTGCAGTGCCCAGCTCATTCCCAGGGTTGCAGTGCCGAGCTCATTCCCAGGGTTGCAGTGTCCAGCTCACTACCAGGGTTATAGGGCCCAGCTCACTCCCAAGGTTGCAGTGCCCATCTCACTCTGGAGATTTATTTTGTTTCCAATTTTTCTCATAGGAAAAGGGTTGCATCTGCTGAAAGTATGTAATCTTGGGCCACTTTGACAATTATTTCCAGGGCCCCTTTTGGTTCACAGTCCACTCGTGCTCTCACCCATTGCTTCTAGTTTCCGTGAAGTGGCAACACTTGCAGACAGCGATCTTGGGTATCCACCAAGTCTCCCTTGTTCTTCCTCGTGCACGTCTCCTGGTTACCTGAGGTCTCGTGCCTAAATGCTGTTCACAGCTGCTTGAGCTCTGCTGTAAACGCATTTCCCCTCAGGCTTGCTCATTGCAGCCCACCCTTCTTGTCTGGACTGAAATCCTCTCAATTTGAGCGGCAACAGCATTGTTCCATCCCCAGGTGCAACCAGGTTTGGGCACCGCCTTGTACAAGGTTGTACCGCTTACCCCAGTTCAGTGGCTTGGCATTCCTCCAGGCAGGCAGCCTTGTCCACATCTGAAGCATCCGCTGGACCAGGATCGCTGCCTAGGTACGCCTGTCTATATATCCTGCATTTTATTGCATTCCTGTCAGAATCTTGGGCTGGGCTTCGACACACCAAATTATTGCGGAGTAACTCTGTTGCATCACAGGGGAATTGTTGTAACTTTGAAGAAGTGAAAAGCCTTGTTCATGTTCGCTCTACCACTTGTCTGCTTTCAATGTGTATTTAGATTTTCAGTGTTTCTCAATTGAGACACTGCACCATTTTATCTGTCATGCTAAGAGCGATTTTTAATCTTTTCGAATGTTTCTGCAAAGGATCATTTTCAACAGCATGCGCATCTGTGATGTCCTACCGGTTCTAAGACTCTATGCACCTCATCACTGTTCAACCGCTCCCCGCTACCTCGACCCACTTTATGAGCACTTTAATTAAGAAAATGCCATTCATATTAAATAATTCCTTTTAATGTCTCTTCTTGGACCATGTAGGCTCCCTGGTATATCTGTGGCCGCTTTCTAGCACACTCGTCCAACCTTCTTGAAAATCTATTTTTACACAGAGGAATGTCTGTGGTTGCAAATCTTAGCGGATGTATGTCTTTACTTTGCAAACATTCACTATGCCACATTTACCTCTTCATACCTTTACTTCTTCTGTCTTTGCCTTCTCCAAACATTCACTTTGTCATTACAGCGGGAGACCCCCTGTATGCTTCCTTCTTTTCTACCCTATAATCTTTCCCCCCCTAGCATCCTTTCACCACAACCCTAACCTTAAGCCACCCTTAACCACATGCATTGCCACCGTCACCAGAGGCATCGTTAGGCGGGGCTGAGGTGGCTATAGCCCTGGGTCTTTTGGTTATAGCCCCTTTACTTCTATCTGGGGCTACAACCAAAATGCTAGCTAGCCCCGAGTCCCGACAGTCCTGACATTAGCGTAGCCCCAGATTTTTCCAGACCTGACAAGTTGCTAGGCCTGGAAAAGATCAGGGGCTAAGCTAATGTTGGGACTGGTGGGACTCGGGGCTAGCTAGCATTTTTGTTGTAGCACTTGAGCTTCTATCCGGGGCTACAACCAAAAGACCTGGGGCTATAGCCCCTTCAGCCCCCCCCCCCCGCCACTCCCCGCACCCTCTAGCAACTCCTCTGCCTAACACCCCTGACCATCACAATGTGAGGATACATGACTAAGTAAATGTCTTGCGAAGTGAATGCAGGCGAAGTAAGTGCAGCCAGAGTTTTCTGGGCGAAGTAAAGGGTGATACCAATTTAGCATACTTCCGATTTAGGCATGTCTTCCCTTACCCTTCACCAGAGTTACAATCCCAAATGTAAGTGCTTGAAGAGGACTCCATCCATAGTTGAATGGTGAAATGCACTTCTTCTTGCCAGCTACTCAATGTTAACTTGCTCCCACCAGAACTCTTTAGTATGCATGTGGTAAGCAGAGCAAACGTATATTTTACAGTCATTTAAAGACGGAAAACTACACAGGTGCCTCTTTCTAATAAAAAGTTATACATTTTTACACTGTGATCTGCACAACTAACTGTGACCAAAAGCCAGGTTTGCGTTGGCGCTGGTATGGAAAATAGGTTTCCAGTTGCTTCATATTTAAGTCTACGGGGCCCTGCTGCAAGTTACGGAAAAAGAAAGGAATTGGTCCATTGGGAGACCTGCTCGCACAGTACAGACATCTTACCTGGCAACCATGTTTTTCCGTTTCGATGGCCAATAGGCAACCATCTTGAGCGGCGCGCACTTGAGCGGCTCGCGCTCAGCTGCAGCTGCGACAACAAACAACGCTGAGCACCTGGCGCACGCGCGGCGACCGGAAGGGAACGCGGCTGTGAGGGGAGCGCTCGCCCAACCCTTTCTTCTTAGCGGGTAACCAGCCTTTAATATTACATTCCTTGTTGTCGTCAGAAAAATCCGTACTGTTTGATCCGACTCTATGAAAGATAGATAGCCTGGTTCAAGGGATAGAATGGGAGGGGGAAAGGGAGAAAAGGCAGGGTACGGGCCGCCAAAAACATGTTATCCGCGGAAATTGGGAAGACCTGTATCACAAGGGAGGCCGGACCTGCTAACAAGGGCACCCAGGATGTTTTAAAATCCAAGAGCTTCTGAATATGTACTCACCTATTAAAAATATGACCCGTGGAAAGGTAAGCTATACCTGCTGGGGCATTTGCAGTATTCGACACGAACTGACGTAACGTTTGCCTTGCCCTCGTTAAGTTTATCTGTATTCTGTCTCGGGTTAAAGCTTGCACACAGAGTGCATAACTAAACTATTTTAACTGTCCTGAGGTAAAGTGAGTAGTTGCTGCAGACCTGGAGATCCGGCGTCTGAACATGGCTTTGGCACTTCTCCAACAAATGTATGCATCTATGGGCAAACACTTGGTCCCCAAACTGTGATGAACAACAAACGATACCAACGGTACTGTGTGCGGTTTATGGTCTCTGTCACATTTTGATTCTGTAATACGGTCTCATCCGGATCTTCACACCACACGGTAGTATTTCCTCCTCCTGCTATAAGGTTATTCTTTGTAAAGCGCCTTGTGGCTCCTGGGCTCTGGGTCCACGAAATATACAATACCTCCAATGGATGAAGACAGGGCCAGTGATGTAATTTGAGTCCTGTAACTTTCAGCACGATATTGCAATCGTAAAGCACAAGACAGCCTGCTACTGATCTCTTTTCGGGATACAAATACCACAGAACTGCAAGTGGCAGCAATAATTCCATTGGCTGGCACGTGTCTGGGATATCATTGGTTCAAAATATAATGTGGCACAGTGCAGCCAGGGGAGCCGACTTATGAATTTCACGGGGGGGGGGGCAAAATACAGGAAGTGACATCACTGGCAGTTATATGACCGCAAATTTGCATGTAGTCACCAACTTGGTGCAACAGCGTGCGGGGGGAGGGGGGGGCGGGTGTTGGCGTGCGCAGCGCAGAACAGTGGAAACATTGCTAGCATGCACTGCATATACTAAAGTCAAGAAAGAAGGAGATTTAAGCCTTCGAGTTGCATTCCAGTAAGACATTACTGCCCCTACTCCACCGCTCTATAATCGTCCAGTAACACAACTAGGATGGGAGAATGAAATGCTTGCTAAACAGAAGGTACAGCTGCAAGGTGGAGTACCACCAAACCCACCAAAAAAAAAAGTTCCCAATTCAAGGGAAACGAGAAGTAAAGACTTTTCCCGATTAAAAAGTACCAAGCAAGACGTGTGTGGTGCCATAGTTCAGTAAAACATCAACAATTCAAACTTACAATAGTGCTGCTGTAGATTGGCCAGCCACAAGTGACATTTGCTAAGATGTGACCTCTGGGTAACCAGATAGAGTTAGGGATGTAGCTTAATCTTAAACCTTTCAGTGGACACATCGGATGTGCTGCTGAAGTATAATGCAATCCTGGCTGAAGTATAATGCATTCAAGTGTGGTTTCAGACTTTGGGAGGGGGGGGAGAGTGTTAACTGCTTTTAACATTGTAGTTTACCAGAAATTCTGGTAAAGTAGTGTACAATGTTAAAAAGCAGTTACCCAGGCTCACCCTGCACCCAGGTGATGTTTGGGACTGATGGAAGCACTCGCGTCTAAATGTTGTAGCCATGGTTGTCTCCATGTTTTAAAAACTCCCACTTTCTGGGTTTTCAACGTTCATTTGAAACACCCCTTATTCAAAAAATGAAGGAGTCAGTAAAAAAGCCAATGCTGAAAAGCCTATTTTGCACAAGTAGTAAGACCCAAAGGGTAAGAGCGACTGTATAGCAGACCATGCCAATGTAGGATACTCCAGGATTACCTTCAGTCAAAATTCACCCACTGCAATGTTCCTAAATTCAGATTGCAGAGTAGTGTCCGACTGAACCCCAATAAGCTCTTCCTGGGCATCAAATGGATGATGCACCACCTCCTCTGCCTGAAAAGTCTGCATCACCCAGTCATTAATGCCAGCATTTACTTCAGGGAAGTATTCATCAAAGCTGGACCTTAATGTTGCTAGGTGGCTTGCCCAGCTGCAACTGTTCTTTTGCAGAGGTCTAGCTTCCTCTTGAAGGCATTCGTTCCTCTGTGTTCCCATGTCCACAGGAATGCCCCCAAAGGTGGGATTGGGAGTTTCTGGGGCGGTGAGTTCTAGTGGTCTTAGTTTCCTTTATAAAATACACAAATCACATAGTATGTCAACCAGACAATGTATCATTGTGTACAGCTTAAAGGGGGCCACCTGACCCAAAGCAGCACATTAGGAGATGTATTTTAGAACAATGAACATTGTAAACACACCACTAGTTTAGATTGTAAAGAGTGCTTGTGCTGCAATTACAAGCACCCAGTTAATAAAGTCCAGACTTAAAACACTTGATCAGCATTCAGTGAGTAAAATAACCTTATAAAAATAAAATGCAGCTTTGCATAAAATTACAGAGAATTTTGGGATTATCAGGCACTGGCAAGCGGGCTCTGCTGTTGCTGTGGGAGAAGTGAGACTTGCAATGGCGACAAATTTACGGTAAATAGCTGCCGTTTATCACAAGATGGCAGGCCAGCATAGATCTTAACCACTGAATGCCCACTGAACAGCTATAAACCCTTCTATGTCAGCAAGAGTCTGATGTAGAGGAACCAGTTTTAGAAAGCAATGAGGTAATTATACTATCCATATCCCGTGGGAGGTGATGCCCCCCCAAAACTCAGTGAAGGCCCCTCGTGTCAAAAGGTTGAAAAGTCTTGCCGTCTCAGTCCTCACAGTCCCAACTTCTCCCCCGCTTAGAGTGGATGCAGTCTGCAGCACACAGCTTGTAATGCAAATCGCACATTTTAAGCGTCGGGACAAAAAACAGAGAACTGAATACATTGCTGAGGTAAATGAGTTCTGACTGGCAACACTGGTAATACCGTATAGAGCCACATTTTATTGCACCGCCCCAACTATGAGTTTGAGGGCAAAGGTGGAGGAAAATCCTCCAGCATGAAGCTGGAGGTATTTCCTCCACCATACCGCCCAAAATAGAACAATTTGGGATATTCCCACCAGCAAAATAACTACCAGCAGTAATACCGCTGAAATCCACCATGGAGTCCTATGGACTCCAATTAATGGGGACTAACACTGCCTACCACCACTTGTAATCCGGCAGTAATACCGCCAGACCAAGTGGCAGTAATGGTAGTACAGTTTGGTGGTATCTCGGCAGATTTACAGGCCACACAGAGACATCACCTCTCTCCATGTTGTCTTTTATTGTAAAGTGGATTACCAGGTGTCAGACCTGTAAAATACCCCTGTCTCCTCAGGTGACTCAAACCCCCACCATTCCATCCTACATAAACTTGATGCCCCCAGGCTGTTGATCTTCTAGTCTTCTTTTATTCTACCCATGTAGATCCAGGAACGTCATACTCCTGTTACTTTCATGGATTATTTTACTTCCTGTTCCTTAAAGCCAGGGTTCTTAAACACCTGGCTCTCCAGATGTTTTGGACTACGACTCCTATGATCCATCACCATTGACTATGCTGGCTGGGGCTGATGAGCATTGTAGTCCAACACATCTGCAGAGCTAAAGGTTGCAGAACCCGGCGTCCAAGCAGAGGCCTGGAACTCCATACTGCCATAAGCACCTTATCATTTGACTCTGGCTCTGAAATAGAGACTTTATGCCGGCCCTTTACCCACAAACACTGGTTGTTAATATTATACCTTGGAGCTGCACGCGTTAATAGCACTAGTGCAAGAAACAGACGTTCAGGACGTGCGGTAAAAAGACTTCTGTGGGTCGTATGCCGCCTATGAGTTCACAGGGTTTGGTTGACCAGGGAATAGCACACGAGGCATGGAGTTGGGACAGGATGGCAGGTTAGCTGCTGGCAACCTTTCAGGTGGCAACCGTAAACCCATGAAGAGGGAGCGGAGATGTGCAGTGCTTCTTTGCCCCCCTGATTCTCTGATTTGTCAGAGCTACATTTTCAAAGCCTCTCTCTGAATGGAGCATGAGTGCATTCATCTCTCAGTTGACTCACACAGTTATTGTTCTGTCTGCGTCTTTCATTTGTTATAAAACAGCACCCAAGGTTGGTGGCTCTCAGGGGGTAGGGAGCCTGGGACGCTCCAAGGACAATGAACTGTCAGCCAGGGTGTTTTAGCAATGGGCTACTTTTGTAAACAAAATGAACCCCCAAAAAATCTTTTTTTTGTGACTGCACCAGTAAATCATCAAGAATCGATGACTGGGAGAGAGGCTGCAGGAGAGCGATTCACCCTTATTTGTATGGTACAGTAGCACAGATAGGAGAAAGAGGTTGGTTGGCTCTCGACTTACATCTACCTGTTTAGTAGCACACCTGGGAGTGGGTAGTTGAACTGGCTTTGGGGTCCCCGTTTCCCTGTGATAGCATACTCTTGAGGGCATACTTTTCTAATGAACATTTAATTGCAACTGCATGTGTATACCAAGTGCTTAATTTGTAAAAAAGTAGGTGCCTGTGCCCAAATATGTTCTAGCACTTCTGTGACACTTGGGCAGTTCCACACCACTGCTGCCACCCAGGGTCGGACTGGGACAAGAAATAGGCCAGGTCACCCAAAAGAAAGTAGGCCCCCCCTCGCCTCAAAAAAGTGGCCCACCCCTCGCCTCACGACACTTGACCTCTGATGATATCACCGAAAGTGATGTAATTTGACCCCACACCAAAGTGACATCCTGGGAAGCGATGAAACACAACCTTTCACCCCTTGACAAAATAGGAAGTGGCATCAAATAGCATTGTTCCTAAGTAAACTACATTACGAAAAATATGGTTATGATTTCACTAAGGTGATATACATTTCATACAACAATGGATCACCATACGTATCATTAATATCTGTGTGTATAGATCCATATTGTCAAATTACAGTGACTCCAAGCAGACGTCCAAGGCCACATGATAATATGGTATTATATAGCACTTACCCGTAAACTCTTTTTTATAGAACAAATATGCATACAATATCACCCAACCTGTGTTGGTACTCATATCGACCCAAGAAGGATGAAAGGTTTTTGAAGAATAAAAAATGAAAAAATAAATTTGAAAAAAATGAATTTTTCCCCAAAAATGTTTTCAAACCGGCCCAAGCATGGCCTGAAACCGGCCCTTACTCCCCAGGGACGATTTCAGCCCGGCCAGGGGCCAATCCGACCCTGCTGCCACCACACATAGTGCGACAGAGGCCTGGCCTTTGTGGGGCCTCAGGCTCCATTAGGAGCCTATTCATGAAGACAAAAAAAAGCACACACATTCTTTTGCCGCTATGACCATCATCAAGGCAAAAGAAGGTGTGCGCTTTTTATTTTGTCTTTATAATTGTCTTTTTATTTTGTCTTTATAATTGTCTCCTAATGGAGCCTGAGACCTCACAAAGGCCCGGCCCCTGTCGCACTAAGCATGTGTGTCAGGGGCAGTGGATCGGGCTGCTGCTTGTTAATGAAGAAACAGCCCGACCCTTTGGTCATTTAACCTTTTTTTTTTCATTTTTTTTTCAAACTGTGGGTGTGCACCCCCCCTTGTGCATGAGGCTGCGGCCCACCAGAGGGGCGCGCCCTGCAGTTTGAATACCGCTGCCTAAACCCTCCCCTCCAGGACCATACACCAATGAGTCCTAGAGGGGAGGGCTTAATCGCACATTTTCGCGATTATACCCGGCCGGAGAGAAGTGAAGTGATGCAGTATCGATGGAAAGGGCCATCGATGTTGCATCACTTCTCTCCGGCGGGGGGGGGGCTCAGCCCCGACTTGATTTTGCCAGGGGCGGGGGGCTCGGGCCCCCCGTACTCGCGCCCCTGAGTGCAGCTTCTTTGTCTTTCTCTTGTAAGACTCATTTAGTTTGTAAAAAAGACTCTTCATTTCGGGGATTTTTGGAAACGTGATATTTAACAGAAGACGCCTTGTCTCTCTTATGTGCACGGAACGAAACATGTAAGTGAGGTAGACGGCCGTGAACCTTTTCCAGGCCGTTTGTTCAATGCCTAGAGAATAATGGCCTGCTTCTAGAGGAGCAACGATGATTACTGCTTGGAACCTGTTATTGAGACATCACAAATGCTTGATAGATGCTTGAGAGATGTTAACCAAGCAGTCCTCTTGGTCTAGGACGCTCTAACTTTAGCAATTTTTCTCAGTAGATGGGACCCACGACCACAACGAACAGAATGCAATTGGTGGATTAAGGAAACCCCAAGACTGCATAATGTCCCCAGTGACATGGAGTTGTCACGTAACCTTTGATTTTGCTGTAAAATTTTTCTTTTAATTAGTCAGATCATTGTAACAATTGTCAGAGACCTGGGTTGAACAATACTGATGGAAGTGAAGTGGTCTTGAAGTAAACCCAGCAGTCAGCTGATGATAGATAAGGGGCAGGTGTTCTATCATGTGGCTTGAAGACGAGTGTACATGGGGCATGAGGAAGAGGGTATGAAATAAGCAATGGAATGGCTACCACACTCTGAAATATCTTGACTTTGCTTGCCATCCTCTTCACTGGTCCCAGAGAGGGCCTGTTTTGAGTGCAAATCAAATAAGAGTGCCACACACTCTTGATTTGTCCCTCCGGATGTGTAATCTCATATTGGTAATGCAAAGGAGCAATTTGATACAATAGGGAGAAAAACAGTTGGGTCAACTACTGATCAATATTTTGTGTGTGGCTTACACAGTAAACAATTAGCAACTGTTTCCATTTCTGAAAGCTGCCACCTGTTAGGCAGAATTATATGCTGTACCCTTTGGGAACACTACACATAATTAAGACTACAAGTGACAGTACAATTTCACCTTTGGTACAAGCCTGTACTACACAGATCTAGTGGTAGCAGGAGCTGAGCAGCCAGACTTATCTCAAGAGTAAGTGAGTATTACAAGAGTTACGCAATGGGCAGCAGTTACTATGGTTCAGGCAAACACTGACTCAAGGTTTCTAAGTAAAAGAATATATATTTATTTACTCAACAGTTGTATAACATTTCACTATTCTAAGCAAGTTAAAAAATCACATTCCTAAATACACCACACCCAGGGGCGTCATTTCACCAAAATGCCAGGGATAGCGGAAGTGACATTACACGACCCTTGCCCCTGATGACATCACAGGAAGTGATGTCATTTGAGCCCACCCCGAAGTGATATCGCAGGAAGCGATGGAACACGACCTTTAACCCGATGACAAAACAGGAAGTAGCACCCCATAGCATTTTACACTACGAAAAATATGGTTAAGATATCACTATAATGTGATGTACATTTCATGCAAGAATGGATCGCCATATGTATCGTTAAGATCAGTGTGTGCCCATATTACCAAATTACTGTGAATGCAAGCAGACATCCATGACCAAATGATAATGATGTGTTATTATATAGCATTTACGCTTAAGTGCTTTATATAGAAAAAATATACACCCAAATATACACCCAATATCATCCAACCTGTGTTGGTACTCATTTATCGACCTCAGAAGGACGGAAGGCTGAATTGAGGCGTTTAAGAAAAGACTAAATCAGTGACTCTCCCCTGAAGTGTGCCTGAAATAAACATTTAATGAGTATAGCAGTTATTGTATAGAATTCTAGAAAGACACATTATTTGGTATTCCTATTCTTTCATATTTAGGGTCAGTGCTGAAAGTCGCACTCCTGTTCTTATTTTTCTTTTTTTTAAGGGGCCTGAACAAAAAAGCCAGCCACTCCAGAAGTAAAGAGCTACATGGTGCTGGCCACAGCCCTGGTGCTTGCATTACCAAAAAAAAAAAACTTTTTTTTTTTTAGTGGTCGCAAGGGAGACCACAAAGGTTGCAAGGGAAACCTCAGAGGTCACATTTGCGACCTCTGGCGACCCCTAAATGACTCCCCTGACCACACCACTTCCCTTAAATTCCAGACAAGCTAAGCTCACAAAATGAATTGGGAGCAAAATGGCACTCCAGCAATTTAAAGGGAGGGAAAGACAAAGTTATTAGAAATTAGGCAAAACCAACAGTTAAGTAATCAGGGCAATAGAACAAGAGAGACTACAGTGAGGAGATCAGATAGAAAAGGCTTAGGGCCAAAGTCAATAGGACAAAAGTCTTTTGCTCTTTATCACACAGTTCAGGGTAGGTCGCGGTAAAGTTTGTGGCACAGATTCCGGACGTGGTTGGTTGGTAGAAAAGTTGTTCCAAAGAGAAGAGGAGGACAAGCCCTATGATTGGGGAAAGCTTTCAAACACTTTCACCGCGGCTGACCGAAACTGACAACCGGATTTGCACAGTACCTTGAAACAGAGAGGGAGCTGTAGCTGAGGCGGACATTCCTGGTGGTTCCTGCCGGCTCACGGTTCCTGAAGCGACTGTCGGACTGACACGAAGTAGGAAGACTGGAGGGTTCTGCGCCACCCAGGGAAGAAACCAGCAGCAGAGCAAATCAACGAATAAAAGGTGCGCTCCTTAAAACCCAAGCAGGGTCCGACCTTCCTGGCTATCCGGCCCACTGTAGCTCTGTACCGCGAATTCGACCAGAGGAGGGGTCCTGGCTTGTAGTTCGGGCGAACTGGTTGGTCCCACCAGCTCAAGGGAATACGTTTCCTGGAGGATCTTCTCTGTCATCTGATTTGGAGATTCAGACCTGCAGCAGGGTTTCACCGGGTGGATCAGTTGTGGTAGGGGTCCTCTTCTTCCAGTTCCTCGTTGGTTCTTTCGTTCCAGTGGCGACTCTGCTCTTCCAGCCCCAGAGACCTGCTTTTTATGCAGTTTTCCCCCATTAATAGACCATTCCCCTTAGCCAATCAGACAAGAGTGCGACTTGGATTACTAAGGCAACCCATGGCAGGGGTCCGAAGATCCTTCCCTCACATCCTGCCCCTATAGACTATCCGGCACCTTAAGGAGGGCTTCTGTGCAGAAGCCCGCGAAAAGACAGCGCACAAAGGAATCATCCCTGGTTTGGTGCGCAGAGAAAACACGAGAAAGACTTTAACAAAAAGAAATGGCAAATAAACCCAGCCGGAACCAAAATAAAATGTATTTGGTCAAGCAGGTTTATGTTCGAGGCTACTAAAATAGCCTGGAACAATACCACTTTTATATAAGATAATCGCGGTTGGAAAGTCAGGGTAGTTACCACTGCCACCAGCCAAGTCTTAATGTTAAGGGAGCGAAACAAGGCTCCAAGAGGCACAGACAAAAAGGGATAAGAGTTAACCCTTTCCAATACTCCATGTAAGATGGGATGTACTGGGTCTGTGGTTTAAAGTGACTATATAAAGTTAATGGCAACTTTACCTGTTTCTGGGGGACAGTAGTCAGCCCCAGAAAAATGGAGTCAGTGGGAAGTCTCAAAGACAACCCTGTGTCACTGCACTGAAGGTGCTGTGTAACACACACAAAAAGTGGTGCACATGGAGTAGGTGAGGCTCCAGTGCCCAAGATCACACAAACAGTAAAAATACACACAGCAAAACACATGTAAGAGTGGGAAAAAGGCTCACACTCTTACCATATGAAAAAATAAATCCTAGAAATCCAGCAAAGCTGCCGGGGACTCTATAGGTAAGGGAAATCAGCCATTTATGAGAATTCTCCCTAACACCTCCGTCTACCGCTGGTGTCTACAACCTGCTGCTCTTCAGATGTTTTGACACCCAGGATCTCTTATCATACTTGCCAACATTCTGCGACTAAAAACATGTAGGATGTAGGATTTCAAAAATATTAATTCCTATAACAATGACATCCTAGGAAAATACAAAACATACATTGTTGGCACCATTGAAACATTCTAAAATACACAACACATCAAACAGCACAACATGGAAAGATGTTGAAATGTTAAAAATGTATAATTCTGAATGGTAACTTAACACCAAATTCAATTACCTAACTTCAGAGAAGGTAATCACACAGAGCTGGTAGGCACCATTTGACATTGTTCTGTAGTAGCAGCCCAGGCAGTACATATTTATTGCAAGTTGAACACTGAATGACATGGTGACTGATACCCCCTCATTCTGAAAGGCAGATGCTGTGTGATGGTGTTACACTCTGCCACTTGCCTTCACTGGTGGTTCACCTAAGGGTTGTCCCGGCAAGAATGCAGGACAGGGTCACGTAGGTGTCAGGTCAGTGGATTGGTCTGAGCCCAATCGAAGGAATCACCTACCAGTCCAATGTATAGACAGACTAATTAATGTGTTGCATGCTTTGTCCTGGAGCCTGCCTTAAAGTCACATAAATTACTTGCCACTATAAAAAGCAGTAGGTTCTGTCACTGAAGTCTGTAGGCGGTAGGACTGCTTAAAAAGCAGTAACCTACTGCCTAAATCTGTAAGGTTTGCAAGTATGTCTTATTATTGACTATGCTGGCTAGGCTGATGGGAGTTGTAGTCCTAAACATTTGGTGATCCTAGTGCTTGCAGAACCCTCTCCTGCTCTGATGCAATGAAAGAGGATTATGGAAAGCTGATAAATTGATGACATTACAACAGTGAGATATGGTCTATTCTCTACCAGGCATTTCTTTTCTTTCATTATTTGTACTGCAGTGAGATGAGAGTGAACCTGTTTTAATGTTTTATATAGTTCTCCATGCCGCCCGTCTTCACCCCATACAATGCCGATGCATGGATGGCGAAAGCACATTGGTAGAAAAAGGTTTGAATGGAGACATACACAACATATATTGTAGATGGGTAGGTTTCCTTAATGGCATATTCCACTTCAGAGTTCAAATCAAGCTTAGCCGTCGACATGTATCAGATGTCACTCGGAATCCCTGGGTGAAATATATCAAAAATAAATAATAAAAAAAAAACAAAGCTGAAAATGCTGAATTTGTTCTAATCGAGTTTAAAAACGTTTGCACTCTTTTCGATATTTAAGGCAGGGTGAGAACACCGCAGCCCCAGCCTTATTTTATTCAGTTACACAACCCCTCATCTATTTATTACAAAAAAGTTCAGAAATATCGAAACATTCGATCACAAAAATGTGCTATTTCAGCCTCAATATGTTATTCGTTTTTTCGACGCAATACCAAATATATCCCTGCAGTTGATAGCTACACTTCTATTATTCCGTATATGATTTATTAGTAGCCTGGGAATTACATTGAACTTTCTCATTGGCAGCCTATAATTCCCGATTCATTCCGATGGTGCATACCTTTCTGCTTCCTTCATCTCCTGCCGTCACCGCCTCTCTGCTCTTGACCCCGCTCAGACTTCGCATGCAGTTCATTGTTGGGCTGTATGGACGGCCTGCTGTTCCTTCCTTGTTGCGCCAGGACACATGATCACACCCAGGAGAATCACCACAGGTTTGACACTTTTCCACATTGGGGCTCTCATGAGTGCCCCTGGACCACTGTGGCACATGTATCCTGTTCTTGGGTACTGATGGCTTTATAGCCCCCTCCTGCGAACCCCACTGGGTAGTAATGTCCTTCAGGTCATGTTATCTTGCACATCCTGGCCATTACCACCTGGTGTGGCACGCAGAGGATGGCTATAATGTTTTTATAGGTAGTTCAAGCACGTGATTAGTGGTCTTTAGAGAATCTAGAAATTGCACATGGAATTATGAGTGACAATGATGTGTTTGTCTATCCACATTATGGGAATGTGGGTCCAATGAACACTCTCTAACAGTTTCATTCGTGAGGGCACACAGTTGTCACAAATATAATGGGAAGGGCCTTATTACAGAAAGAGGAAAGTGAATTCTTCTGACATAACTAGCAATTAACACTGGTAGGAAGGGGGCCTGGCTAGCTAGCCAGCAAGCAATGCGGACATGAAGTCTGTTAGCTCCCGCGGCCACTGGCTTATATCCTGGTAACATCCTGATTCGAGGACACGTAACGAGGAAAGAATCACACTTGCTGAGAGAGCAACATGTGGGGAAAGTGGGGTCGGAACGAGAGTGGAAGAATTTGCCCAACGAAGAAGATCTGAGAGCGAGAAGACACGTCCTGGTGGCGAGAACACTTCGCAAAATGGCGGCTGGAGCAGACCGGGGCTGAAGGGAAACGCTGCCTGAAACACTATGATAGTGTTATTAGCAGCAATGGACCGAGAGCCTGCCGAGTAAGGCAGTGGAACCAGAAGCTGTCACCCGCTGACTGGGCCGACTGCTGCAGGGAAATCAGTGCCTGCACATGGCACACTCCGCTCACAGGCAGGCAACTCTGCCCGCACAAAGGACTACGGCCGGTTTTGGGGAGAAAACGATCAGGACTGCCCAAGAAAAGAAAGGGAGGCACAGCCGAGACCCGCTACAGTGGAGATCCCCAGGCACTGATGGGAGATGCCAGCACCACAAAAGGGATGCACCATACAGCCACACTACGAGACCAGTGACGGGGAACCCACTGCACCCTGCATACAAGGAGAGCCTGTAATCGAGTCCCAGAGGTGCCGCCTGAGAAGAGCACCGGCATAGCCCCCTAGCGCTTCCTTTGATCCCGAAGCCCGTTGCCTCCTGCAACAACCGGAACCCTGCCCCCCAAACTTCAAGGGCATAGAAAGACCACAATGCATGGCAAAAGGGACGTGACAAACTCTATCTCTGGACATTGCATGAGGGAGCCCAGCACGAGGCAGACACCACAGAAGATTTAACCCTCACCAATTAACTTACACCAGGTAATGAATCACCTAAAGGTGCCCAAAAACAGGCGAACCGGCCCACTTCGCACATAAGTTACTTCCCTCCCCGCTTGGCAGGACCACCTGACAAAAGGCCACCAGCACAAAAGCAAGTGCAACAACGGGATAGTCCCACACTGATGAAAGGCTAGCCATACTGGATAAACATTAACTATCTGACACATCTGTCTCATTTTCCACTTAGAGGAACAAAACCCATGGGACCCTGGGCTGCTCCACCCCTGTACTCACTCAGTATAACATCACAAGGACGTGAATGGAAACACTCCCTTGTAAATGCGAGTGCGGGCACAGAAACAACCTTTACACTAGAAACTGAGTGCTCAGGTGCCCGTGGATGAGATCAACACCACCTAGGAAATCCCTTCCAACCCGACCCATTGTACTGAAACACAGCACCAACACATCCAATCTACTTGGTGTAGCTCAGGTTGCGTGTAGCGCCACCGCTCGCCTCCTACGACTGAGAAATGGGGCAAGAAAGGATGGAATACTAGGATGGAATACTAGACAATAACTTAATTCCAAAACAACACTGTGACCCAAAGGACGGGGGAAGGTCCCCCCACACAAAGAGAGAAGACAGGGTAAGAATAGCAGATGAAAAGAACATCTGGGTACAGACACACAGAAGCCTGAAAGAGTGAACCATGCATTGGCCCTACCACGTGCATCGAGGTGGTCATTAAACCTGCTCACACGTGGCCTACCACAAACTCCTGGGAGGACGGAGCGACTGAGTAACGCAACGCAATTGTGGCTAACTACAGCAGCGGCCACGGCCCTAGGCATCCTAACTCGTACAACACCAACGAGCCCTGACACTGGGGCGACACAGACCACGCACCATCTACGTGCAGTAAAGACCAGTGTGTGACAGCCTCCCCACCCACGTTGCACCCGAAACTGAAATACACCACTCCTACAGCAACCACATATCTTGTTGTGGACAGCAGGATTCCAAAGGAACGGCCTGCTCGAAACCGCACCCCACCATGGTTAAAGATAAACCCAAGAAGACGTCCACGCAGAACAAAATGGATCAATATGCTATACCCGCGTTGAGCACCCCAGTTAGCCAAGAGCAATCTGACAGCACGGCAGAAACCAGGCCTCATTACACGGATGGCGGTAATGGTTAACGGTCACCGTTAATGGTAACGGTGACCGTTAACCATTACCGCCTTACTACGAGGTCCCTTAGCGGGTTGGTGCTTTAACGCCTGCTTTTTGCAGGCGTTAAAAACCAACCCGCTAAGGGACCTTGGTGCTAATTACGGCATCGCAAAATTGCGGTGCCGTAATTAGCACCTTCCCCATTCCCATTATGCCCTATGGGGCAAAAATGGGAATGGGGAAGGTCAGTGGTGGAAGGGGGAATTACCGCCCTGCCAACCTTGGAATGGGGCGGTAATTCCCCCTTCCACCAAGGCGGTGCCGGTATTTTGCCGGCATGGACCAAGGTGCTAATAGCACCTTGGTCCATGTGCTAATACCGCCATCCGTGTAATGAGGCCCTATATCCCTAAAGGATGGCATGAATGCGATTGCTAATTCCCGTGCTTCCATGGAACAAAAGATGGACAGCATGAGTACAGACGTTTCACTCCTCCGGCATGACCTGCAGAAACTAACATCCCACACGGGTGAGGCAGAACATCGTATATCAGAGGCAGAGGATGGAATGCGAAACATGGAACAAGCGATGTCTAGAGTCATGGTCCGCCTGAAAACAATGGAGGAAAGGGTGGATGAGGGGTAGGGGAGATCGAGGCGCAACAACGTTCATATCCTTGGTCTGCCGTAAAAAGCAGAGGGACAAAACCTGGAATTGTTTCTGGAACAATGGCTGACTGTTATGTTTGAACCCAAAACATTCTTCGAATTCTTCTCGTTCGAACAGGCTCACCGAATGCCGCCTGGACAACCAACACCGGGTGCACCACTGCATACAGTGATTGCAAAATTACTGAACTACATAGACATTGATGCGCTGCTCCAGATGGCCCGCACTAAAGGAACGATAACCTACAATGGATCCCGGATCGCCTTCTTTCCAGACTACACGAGAGAAGTCCAATGAGCCAGGCAATCCTTCGACCAGCTGAAAAAGCAGCTTCAATCCCTGAATGTGAAATATGGCCTTTTGTTCTCTGCACAACTTAAGATACACCACAAAGGTACAACTGTGCACTTCACTGACCCCAAAGATACTTGGAGATGGGCGTAACAACACATTGAAGGGGACTGGAGATCAGGGAAAGTTAACAAAAATCTTTAAAAAACCAGGCCCAACCCGATGAAAACCCTCCATTGCAGCCACCACAGGAACAGGAACCTGACCCTCTACCACCTATGATGGACGACTAGAACACTGATCTCTAGGCGAGAGGCTGTACCCACTTACTAGATGTACGTCCACGGAATGTAAGACCTCCACATGGCGTACTGAGAAACACCTGTGTTGGGCACGCTTGAAACTTGGGCTGAGCGGCCCGGCACCCCCCACCCCTTCAGAAGCGTTCTACCTGCGCTGCTGGAGTCGGTTATGTTTCTTTTGACCAGCGACATAGCTTGTTTGTATGGTTCGTATTTGATCATTTGATAGCCGACTGTTTCATCTATCAATAAGTTTGGGTGACAGATGCTTCAGGTTGGGATGGAGTATAGGGTGCGTGGAAGGGATGTTTGTGAAGTTTTACCTTTGTTCCCAAATCCGCTGAACGGAACATGTATGGACCCTGTGCCTCAACCTACTAATCCAACTCTACCGCATTAATCTTTTTCCCAACCCCTCCCAATGCACAAACGCAAAATGATTAAACAAAATGACAATGGCCGGAGATAGTTTTAAAACCCTAAAACTCCTGACATGGAACATCAATGGTTTAGGCAGCAGGATTAAACAACAGCTAGTCGGACAACTCCTTAACTGACATGCCCCTGGTATTGTCCTCCTCACAGAAACGCACTTGGCCGGTACAACATATAACCTATTCCGGCGCGCAAACTATAACACAGCACTACACGCCAGCTTCGTATTAGTATCAAAACCCAGGGGGGTTTTGATACCAATACACAAGAGGCTTCCCTTCAAAATAAAGAAAAGTGGTACAAGACACCGAAGGCAGTTTTGTATTATTATTACAGGGCACACTGTGGAACGAAACTCTGGCTATCCTAGCAGTGTATGTCCCACCATCGCTGATCAAGGAACTGATATAGGACATAAGTGATAAAGGACATCACACCCATAGTCACGGCACACACATCTGATACCTGGGTTATTAGGGGAGACTTTAATGATGTCATGAATATAACACTGGACCGCACACATGCAAGGGGTAGGAACCTGAAAGCGTGCACTAAACCTGCCACATTTATCTCTGCACTGGGGCTAACAGATAAATACCGAGATCTGCACCCGGCAGAAAGAGAATACACATATCACTCTGGATTCCATGCCTCTTTATCACGGCTGGACTATTTCTTCCGACAATAGACACACATATGGCAAGTAAAACAACCCTGCTACCACGTGGCATATCTGACAACTCACCCTTGATGATGGAACTGATGACAAACAGGTCACGCCCTCGCCCTAAATGGCATCTAAATAGCTATTCCCTGGGCTTCCCAGAATTTGTTGATAGTATTCAAGGGATTACGACCACATATTTTGAGTTGAACACAGAAACGGTGGATAACCCAGCCATACTGTGGGAAGCTTATAAGCCGGTCCTCTGGGGGGAAATTCTCTCCTGAACATCGGCCCACAGGAATGCCCACCAACAAACGATAGTGGAGGCAGAACGGGAAGTTCTGCAAAAAGAAGCGGAGCACATAGCCAATGGGTCGCCGGGTACGCACTGATCCCTCTTGGTGGCCAGGGAACGCCTCCGCAATGTTGCTCTAGACAACGACATGCAAGCACATTCAGAGATGTGTACCAGACTGTACGAAATTGGGGATAAGGCGGGAAAGTTCCTTGCTTGGTTCGAACTTAGGGACACTGGCCACTGGCACGTCAGTGAAATTAGAACAACACAACAGGAATTATTACAATCTGACCGTGAGATTGCCAAAGGCTTTGCAGACTATTATGCTGACCTATTTAAGCCCCCGAGTGAAAGTATTAGCACTACCAGGCTTGATGGGATCACACTTGCCTGCCTGGACCACACACAAAAAACACTGCTGGACAGCCACATCACAGAGGATGAAATTGTGACGGCATTGTCGCAATTGCAATCAGGGAAGTCACTGGGACCCACTGGGTTCCCGATTGACATATGGAAGAAACTGGGAGGGAACAAGATGGCCCCACACCTACTTAAGATGTTCCTGTACTATAGGGAGCAAGGGGTCCTGTCCCCAGATCTCCACAAAGCTAACATAATTGTCATCCCAAAACTGAATAAAACCCCGGAACAGTGAAGCTGATACATACTGATCTCGTTGGTTAAGAGCGAAACAAAAATCTTGGCAAAAGGTCTAGCAAATGGGTAACAGAAGGTAATAACATCACTGGTCCATCCAGACCGATGCGGATTCATGCCACAGAGGTCCACACACATGAATATCTGCAGAATTTTTCTGGTGCTGGAGAAAGCCTCTGCCCTTCAGGACCCCCTGGCACTACTGGCTATTGACATTGAAAAAGCCATTGACTCCCTTTTTGGGAGGCCCTTTGGGAAATCATGCTCAGAATGGGATTTGGGGAACCCTTTATGGGTTGGGTCCGCCTTCTGTACGAATCCCCAATGGCGGAGGTTAGAGTGAATGGGTGGCCTTCACGAGTCTTCCAACTGGGCAAAGGAACGCGACAGGGTGTTCTCTAACCCCACTACTTTTCGCATTAATCATCGAACCTCTAGCCATACTATTACGCTGCACAACCTCATGGAAGGGTTTCCGCTGGCCGGAGGGCGTGGAGGAAAGGGCCTCCTTGTACAAAGACAACCTCATGATATATCTGGGGGACTCGGTCTGCTCTTGTCTGGAGGTCACGAAAATACTTGAGCAATATGGCAGAGTGTACACCGCTAGAAAAGAATATAGTAGTGAAAAGTGTACCTAGCAGACTTACCTCGGTCATGTATAATGTTATATCCTCCTTTGCCACACCTGAACTGTGTAATCTGAAACTCAAATGGGAAAGGGATATTGGACCGATACAGCCCCAGTAAACTGTTTGACGGCCCTAATGTACCCGCAGGAGACCGCAATTTACACAAGACTATGGCTGATACAGCTGAAAATCCTAGATAGGCTGTATTACCCGCAAGTTGCACTGTATCGATGGAACCGGCCCACTGATCCCAAATGCTTGTGCTCTCTGCAGGAAGAGGGTATCTTCTTTCATATCCTGTGGGAATGTCCCCTGGATTCAAGAATACTGGCAGCGATGCTGCAATGGGCAGACTGCGGTCTTGTGCCGCACCATTCCTAGGGATCCTAGGAGGATGCTCTTGGGTATTGAGGAGGAAGGAGACAATACACGCTTTGAAAAATTATTCCTTTCCACAACAACGGGATTGATTAAATGCAATATAGTGAAACTGTGGCTGTCCAATGTGGTTCCACTATTTGCGCAATAGGAAGCGAGATGTGAACATGTGTATGCTAATGGAATAACGCATGTATACAGCCAGAGGGTGCCCTTGGAAGCAAAAAAGATTTGTCATAAATGGGAGGATGCAGGCTGAAATAAGATTTGTACGATGCACTGTCCAATGATTAGGATTTTATAGGTGAACGTTCTGTGTCAACAAATGGATTTGGATTTGTTTTCTGTTTTATTTGCTTTGTTCTGCGTGTAATGTTCAGGGTGTAAATCCCATGATTCATGCTCAAAACTAATAAAACATTTTATTAAAAAAAATACTGGTAGGGAAATACCCCTTATTACAGTAGGGGAGGATACTGGACAGAGGTAAAATTCACTCTGTTACCACAACTGGTACAATCACCACGAGCATCAAGGCTGTAGCTTTTATAAGCTTTTGGGACGGGGCGAGTGTCTCACGTGTTGCTGCAGAGGTATGCTGAAATCTCAGACCATGGTTTTGGGAGGCTAGTCATCCCTCTTACAGCACTCTCTCCCTCCAACAAGACTGCCCCCAGATGGTTATTGGTTCCTTTTCTGAGCTGGTTTTGCACTTATGAGTCCAACATTTATTATTTTCTAGATGTGGCAAATTAAGCTGCAAGTCCCCAGGAGGAAGATAATTGACTTGACAAAAACAATTTCTCTCCAAGATTTTTCAAGATGACTGTTCCTGCAGCCACAGCCTTCCGTTACATTTCCAATTGCTGGTAGGCGTTACCTTGTGTCAAAGAGGCACATTTTGTAGGTCAGACTAGAGAGGTTGTTCTCTTGCAGACATAGTGCATAAAGAATGTGCATGGACTGTGTTGTCAGTCATCAGGATGGAGAATCACAAAGTCCTTCTGATTGTTCTATTGCTTCTCAGCATTGTTCCCTAGTAGGAATGAGAACATTATGCAGTGTGTGCCCTTTCAGGTGCAACGAGTGTCTCCAGTGAGGGAGCAAAGGGCAGCAGCAGGAAATGAATGATTTATTTGTAAATCTTTCATGCTTGAGAATGGGTCAGTGGTGGATCCTGTTAGGGCCTCTTTACCATCAAGTGGAACAGGGACTGGGTGCCCAGCAAGGTACTGGTGGTTGGGCCTCAGTGAGAGGGCAGAGGTACACGAGGTTTCCCAGGCCACACTCGGGTTTAGATCCCCCACAGCTTGCATGGGCTTCTGAGATGACCATTCCCATCTATATGAGAGCACAAGCAATCTCAGACTTGTCTGATTTCTGGACGTCATGAATTTAACGGCTGCTTGATTCCTTAGGGTGGCAAGAGAATGACCCACATCTCGGTACACCGATGCTGAAACATTCTAGAATTGCTTGCTTGAGGAATCAGACTTATCCTATGGTGTATTGGCGATGTGGCCTGGCATTTTTGGCAGGGTTGTTTCTTTAGGAAGTAGGCCAAGTCTGATTTGGTTATAGTTGTTCTCCTTCGCCAATGGCACAAAAGACAATAGAAAGATTCCTGGTGGAATTCACAGTGGTTATGATTAACTGAAAACGGTCCATTCATACCTTCTGTCGTATTTAACATCGGTCTTAAGACAATAGCACATTTATTTAATATAGCTGCTGCAGAACTCTGTTAGCAACAGTGGGTAAAGATTCCAATGCTAGCAAGAAAGCCCTTTGTTTAATGCGAGTATTCACTCTGTCCTCACTTGGGCAGTTTGTGTGCTCTTGGTCAAATCACTATTTTCATTTTTTCTTGTTTTTCCAAATTGTAATATGCCGAGTCATCACTAAGCTGGAAGCAGCACTTAAAAACCTGCCAAAAATTGCAAAGCTAATTGGGGTCATGTTCGATCACCACGTTAAAGGAATAGTTTGGTAAAAAAATGTTATTGCCCCTACGGGTCGGCCATGTGTTTTTAAGCCTAAGTCGCTCGATTTTAGAAAAATGTCCTATGGACCTTACCCGAGTTTTCGTCCATTAAACACACGAGAAAACAGGCATCAGGGAGCTGCCATATTGTGATAATCATATCATTTCCCCCATCACCCTGGCTGACCTGCTTTTGCAGCACTAAATCATATCCCCCGCCCCTGAGCCTGTCATCAGCAGACGCGTACCGCCCATTTCACAATGCCAAAGCACGTCTCGTGTCAACATTCCGCTTCAGCTAATGACGTGTCGCCCTGGAAATGGCAGGACGCCTCTTTCCTCAATAAGTATAAACAGACCGTTTCACAACACACAGCAGCAGATTTTCGATTCCATTCCTCTCTCTGTGTTACTTTGAGTATTCTGTGACTCGTTTCTGTGCTCTGGTCAGCTACCTTTGTTGCTTGTAGCCCGTGTGAAGATACCAGTACCACCGCTATAAATTATTTTAGTTTGTTTAACACACAATGGCTACAATAATGCCATACATGTACGAGCCCGAGTATACCGAGGAGGAACTACTGGAAAGGGAAACACGCGAAAACGATGGGTCTTCGGACGGCAGTTGGGAGGACGATTCAACAGCTGAAGAGCTTGGACCTAGTCGCATGGACGGTGTTTCCACCTGGTGCACATGCAATCGGTGCAAGCTAATGCCAACCGAGGACGAGAACTGCTGCTGCTGTGAAAACTCGGGATGCGTGGCCTACATTTCGGAAGGCGAGCCATGACCGCAATGCATCACCTAGCTGCCAGACTTCAGGGCAGGCTGCCTCACACGGTACGTGTTGAGGCTAATGATGGTGCTTATTCACGAACTTCACGCAACTGTTCGTCCTCGTAATCCGAGTAACGAGTAAGTATACTCTGCTTGTCATGCCACTCCTATTTCATGGTCTTCTACTATATCCAAAATTACATACACATATCATTGTAACGCATGGAAGTCGTTCAATAGTGTGCAGTGTCTAGATAGTATTTGTCCGAGCAGAATGCCATTAGTTACAAGAATTGTCATTGACAACAAACATTTATTAAACTTATCTTGGTCATTTAAAAACAGTTTGTTTCATTCCTTTTCACAGGTGGTACAGGCTAGTGGCCTATCGTTTCTTTACATGGTGGCTTCACGGGAGGCTTGGACACCACGTTCGAAGAGTAATACCCGCCGATGCCGTTCGTGCCATAAGAGAAACGTTCCCGAGTGACAGCGGTCAGTACAGGGGATTTTCTCTCACTGTGCTGCAACTTGACCTGTACAATGTGTAAAGTCTTGTATTTTTGTGTCATCAAAATAAGATACAAAATAAAACACCACATATATTTTAACAACGGTTGTTTCGATTTTTTAAATTAATCAAGTGTGCCTCCATTCAAGGATGGACGTCAGACATCTGTGCTCCATTCGGTGACCACCCTGCTTCAGTCAGGTCACTGTGAAGCAGGGTGGTCACTATCTAAGCTAACATAATATATTCTCAATAATGCATGCGGGTATTGAGGACACGTTTGTGGAGATGAACGAGCTATGTGCTTGGTTCAGGCTGGTTCACATGCAGGACAGTGATCGAAGAGGAAGAGTGATGTGTTACATTTATTAGCTGTTGCAAATACCTCTGGTGTTTTCCAGTCAGAGTGGGAACGAGGGTGGG
The DNA here is from genome assembly GCF_040938575.1 of Ambystoma mexicanum. NCBI lineage: Eukaryota > Metazoa > Chordata > Amphibia > Caudata > Ambystomatidae > Ambystoma > Ambystoma mexicanum. The sequence continues at coordinate 244,775,266 of NC_090936.1, forward strand.
GGCCATGTGCTGTGCGCAGTGAGGCCTGGTCACCAAGATGGATTGGAAATGGGGTACAAAAATGGATGCCCCGTGTCCTGCTCAGTGGTCCCATCTACGCGAATGTCAACCAAAGTAAACATCACAGAAGGGCAAGGAGCGAACCCACTACTGGAGGCACTTGGTCCGAGTTTCTACTGAGAAGTAAAGGATGAGAGGGGCCTGATGGCCCCTCGCTCCCACACACTTGCCTGCATGCCCACCGGCCCATCCATCCCACCCCCCTCTATCAAAGGCGATTCGCACCCGGGGATGAGCGCTGACATGGGGGGCTTTCACGGGCACAAACGGCCAAGGTGCCAAACAGCATGTACACTTCAAAAGGTATCCCATGCCCAGGGGCCATCGCTCACATGTTCTCCTCAGAACTCGTGTCTCCAGGCAAGCCTCCCCTGAGGCAGGCCGCCCCCTGCAAACCACATAATACCACGACATACACACGTCATTCATTCACAAACACACCCCTGTTTCTAATACTTTATAAACCACTTGATATGTCTCATGAGAACATCTTTGTGCTTTGCAAGTCAACTCCTGAACCTTCTACCTGAGAAGCACTGAGATCTATGCTAATCTGCTCGTCGTCGTGCTATCTGTGACCATTTCGAGCAAACTCGTCAGTGTGCTACCTGCGGCCATCTACCTGTTCTCCTGAAAAATACTGCTCGGCCTGCTGAATCGAACTGTTTGTTGGTCAAGGTAAGGCCATGTATCCTAGTCATATTTCGGTCATTTTTACATTTCTATCTATTTGCGATTACAATACCCAATAGAGCTATGGTCATTGGTCTCATTGCTATTGACTTCAGTTTCAATTGTTATGCTATCAATAGATCTATTTATTTTCATCTGTGTCAATTGTCATCGAATTGCATCCTTCGGGGATCCAGTCTATAATGTAAGCATGTTTCCTTTTCGTGCAAGGCAGAGCATCCAAGGGCCGAGTCACATGTTCAGAATTTAGTCACATAATTAAAACAATTTTTGTAACTTATGCAAATAGTAAGCCGCACATGATGAACTGGTATAGTTCCGGCGACCAAAACAAACCTTGCATTGAGCATGTTATGGTTCATTTACTTTTTTATGACATTTTTATTCATCAAGGTTTCATAATAATCTTGATATTTACTTTTCAGAATTTTCAACAGTGCATGCCTGTTCGATTAGCGGTTGCCCTTCGAAGACCCATGCTAAATCTGAAGGCACTACAATGCATGTATTCCCGAAAACTGTTGATCGAATAAGAGAATGGGTCAGACATTGCGGATATCCACTGAATGAGCTGGAAAGTAGAGTCCAACAAGTCTTAGAGGACAAGAGGGGTGTTCAATACCGCATGTGCAGCCGGCACTTTTCCTCGAACATGTACGCCACATCTTGGGTAACAAAGAAGAATAAACGGCGAACGACACAAAAATTGCTCGCAAACGCTATTCCAACTCTATTCGTCCACATTCTGCCACTGGTGAGTCAAGTGTCCGGATTTAGCTTTAGGCCTTGCGGTAGTGTGTAGGTAGCCGAATGGATTAATTGATATTTTAGGTGTTGTGTCCCTTGTAACACTCCCTTGTAATACTTTTGATATTGATGAGTGTATAGCTTTTTGAATAATGACATTTATCAATAAATTATTTTTCGATTTTATAACTCCTAAAGGAAATCTATTTATGGGCACAGGGAACTGTACTATATTGCACATTTTCAATAGCATTATTCTCAAGTATTCTGTCGGTTTACATGGCAATTTTTTAATATTTGCATTTCATCATCAAACAATTTACCTTAACAACTGCTTGACTATCCACTGAATCTGAAGCAAGAACATTCTACATCCGTGACGTTCCCACAGTTATCAACCACTTCTAGCGCGTATCAGGTAATCATACTTGGCTATTCCGCTACAGACTTGTTTTATGCATGTCAAGTAATAGTTTTTATGTATCGTGTGATTATTTTACCAATTGTTTGGTTAGTGCTTTACAATTGATATACACCTTAGTTGTCGTCCCCTGGTGTTTGTTTTCAGTTACAATTAGTGTTATCCATACTGCAAGTACTGTCTTTCAGGGAGATGCTGAAGCGTCCACCACATTGACAACAGCCCTAGATGTTCTTCAGCAGCACGAGGTATGGATACTGACAGCTCCATCGACGTTGATCATCAGGACTGGAACACTTGTCGTTTGATTGTTCTACACCATGTTTCATTCGTGGTTAGCCATTGATATGTACCTGTGCGGTCGACCCCAAGTGTGTGTTGTGTTTTCAATATTGTAATCCTTACTAATACAAATACTATGTTTCAGGCAGTTGTTGAAGCGTCAACCCACGCACTTGATGCAGAGCCTAACATTAAAGTAATTCCAGGGGAAGCGGGACCATGCGGATACGAATTGGCGCAACAGCTTTCGGAAGTGCGCACCACATTTACAACATCCATAGATATTCTTCAGCAGCAGGTATGGATACTGACAGCTCCATCGAGCGTAAGCATATAACGTGATTCCATTTGCTATACTTTCTTCCCTGTTAACGCAAGTACTGTGTTTCAGGGAGATGATGGAGCTTCCACTACAATCACAAGATCCCATTTAGATGATGCAGATGTAAAGAAATCGGACAAATAAGTCAATTAAATCTGATCATATTTAAATATTCCTTGATTATTTTAGACAATGCAACATTTGTGGTTATATCTTTATATGTACCTGTGCCCAAGTGTGTGTTATGTTTACAATATTGAAAACCATACTAACGCAAGTACTGTGTTTCAGGGAGTTGCTGATGCCTCCTCTTCAATACAATAATTCGTGGCAGTCCATGCAGAGCCAGAGGTATGTATACTGACAGCTCCATCGAACTAGGTCATCAGAGCTCGAATACTTGTCGTTTGATTGTTCCACACAATGTTTAAATCGTTTTTGGCTATTGAGATGTACCTGTGTGTTCGTCCTCATGTGTGTTTTATGCTAACAATATTTTGATACACAGTAATGAAAATACTATGTTTCAGGGAGTCGATGGAGCCTCATTCCGTGCTGTCTGTGCGGATACAGAAAATGTAGTTGTTGCAGCGCAAGATGAAGGGGAGACATGCGGATACGAATCGGAGCAACAGCGTGCAGATGTTGAAGGTCGAGTCAAAAAAGTTGCAAAGAAAAGAAACAAAAATAAGGTTAGTTACAAACAGTTCATAACTTTAGAAATTTTTTTGTGCTGGGGACTATTTTATGTTTTTTTCCAGTCAATTGTACTATACTTTATCTTGTGTTTAAACTGAACATCTCTTTTCCAATCTATCCTCTAGTTACCTGTGGGTGTCCGAACTATACATACACAGACAGTGAAGCGAATGAGAGATGTTGCTTGCCAGACCATTTACACTATGGAGGAACTATTAATTCAGACGCTGCATGTTGAGACTAGAGATGCTCATGTCCAATGGCCAGAACATGAAATTAATGTGTCCGGAGAATCCAGCAAAGTTGTATTGGACCATTGCTACAGTGCGACCGCACCACCACAACAACATGATACTGGATGTATTGAAGATAGTTCTGAAGTAGTCGCAGATCAATTCACACAATCTACACCTGCCAAAAAATTGCCACCAAAAAAGCTGTCGACATTGTTGTGTTCTCCCATCAATGTTGAAGTAGCAGATGTTGAAATGACAGAGAATGAACCAGCAGCAGCATTCACTGACGCATCAGAACTTGATAGCAGCGATATTTCTTTCAAATGTGGTGATATGTCCTCACCTCACAGGCCGAAACAACTTTGACGCCGGATGTCAGTGTAATGAAAGAGGGCAAATACATAGTATTCGACAGTTGTTTGATGAATATTATAAGTATGCTGAAATGTGGGCATTCCGTTAGAGGGAAAGTATGTGAGAAGCCATTGATTCATGTCACTCATCAAAAAAAAGGCAGTAATGTCAAAATAAATGCCGCCTGTAGATTAAATCATACGTTCTCATGGTCTGCACAACCGATGTTGGGGAAACTGCCAGCAGGCAATCTACTGTGTGCAGCTGCATCACATTTTAGTGGGTCCAGTTTTAGAAAGTTAAGAGTCTTTCTTTCAGTTTGTGGGACTCCATTTCATGTCAAAAACACAGTACTACAAATACCAACATGATTATCTGTTTCCAGCCATTAGTGATGCTTGGAAAATTGAACAATTGTCTCTAGCAAGTACATTCGAAGGCAAATGATTCAGGCTAGCCGGCGATGGACAGTGCGACAGCCCTGGATTTTCTGCCAAGTACTGCACCTACCACTTTCAGGACATGGATAGTAAGAACATTTTGAGTTTGGTGGTCGTGCAGGTAACACAATGTACATCCTTAGTGGCCATGGAGAAACTAGGATTTATAAAATCAGTGGAATATCTACAATCGAGGGGAATGTACATCGACCTCATAGCCACGGACAGACACGTTTCAATTGCCAAGACACTGAGAGAGCAGTTCCCACATATTAAACATCAATTTGACGTAGGCATCTTGCTAAATCAATCAATAAGAAAATCTCGGCTGCAGGGAAAAAAAAAAGGTTTGGAAAGTATTTCCGAGTGGTCCCAGTCTATCAGCAACCATCTTTGGTGGAGCTCCAAACCTTGTGAAGGTCAGTGGAAATACTACTTGAAAAATGGTGGTCACTGATGCACCACTGTACCAACGTGCAGCGCTGGTCAGAAAACCTACATTTTCACCAATGTGAACATGGCCCTTTGTCCCCAGTGGGGGCACGGAAGAAGAAGTGGTTGATTCCATCTTCACCGACACACAAAGCCATTGAGAAGATTGTTTTCGATAAAACTCTATCAAGAGATTTGAGGGGACTGAAAGAATTCTGTCACACAGTAGGTTTGGAGGTGTTCCACAATATGTGCCTAAAGTACAGGCCAAAGTGCTTGCATTTCAGCATACAGGGCATGAGACATAGTACTCTACTTGCCGTCTTGGCCCATAACGAGAATCTCAGCCGTGAACAATCTAGGACTACGGGTAATGCAAGGATGCCTCGCTACACTAAGGCCTTTTCAAAAAGAAGTAAGCAATGGGTGATCAAACCAGTCTATGAGGAAATGGAGTTCGACTTAGTCAAAAGCCTTATTGTTGCTGTATTAGAGAAGCACAGATATGGAATTTTTAACGTTTCTGTGCAGAGCACTGATCCATTGCCAGCAAACATTGCCACTGTGCCATGTCCACCCAAAGGAGAGCTGGTTATGAAGTACAAATCCTGGTTTAAATAATTGTAATACGATTGTCTTTTTGTAAATAAATGTTATTGTACAGTGTACATACAAAGTATGCTAACCCTAACCCCTACCTTCACCATCCTGCGTGGTGAACAACCTGGGTGTCATCTTTGAATTCTCTCTATTCACCTCATATTGCTGACCTTGTCTATATGTGTATGTATATATTTTTGTTGATGTAACTAATTTTCGCAATCTCATGTAAATGCTGCACACTGTTAACCGAGGGGAGGCTTGCGTATTGTAAAATAATAAAACAAACAAACAATAAATCTCACTTTCAACTCAACTCCTTGGGTACTTCATACTTTCTCTGACCTTCCCCAAAAAATTAAAAGTCTCAACAGTTATGGTTCTTTGGGGCTGCAAAGCTCGCAGACAACGAGGACAAAACTGGGGGCCTTAGAACGCGCCAAGCGAGCCGTTGCAGATGGGAGAGAAGCCAGTTCGCATTTGCACATTGAGGCGCAGTACATAGATAGATTCCGAACTTCAATTTCTCACAGATGGCTTTACTACGGGATGTTGCAAAGAAAGTATGTATGCTCATTTCTGGTGAAGGTCAGCGGCTTTGATTTTCAGCTCGCGGCCTGAAGAGGCCCACAACTCGCACTGGCAGTATAAGGTTCTATTGTTTTTTGACTTTGAGAGACATGGACCATGCCGAAAGAACTTCATTTGAAGGGGGGGTGCAATAACGTAAGACGATAAGGCAGAAAATTCAGAAACTAGACCAAGTTTCATGTTAGTTCAGTATACGGAAAATCGTTGTCAAGAGCACAGTGGGATTTACGTACTGCATTACGCAGAGACACAATGGAAATTGCAAATATAATGTAAGTAACTCTTTAGACGCTTTTATACCGGAATGAAGAATTAATGAATGGATGCATGAATAAATGAATGAATGAAGAGCTAGGAAAATGTTTGTGGGATCGTCCTTGTAGCGGGCACTTGGGCATGCAGGTCCACATTCCACACGCATGTAGACAAACAGTGTTTCTCATTGTGTGCTAACCTCGATTTATTTCCTTACTTTTCGCATTGATTTTAGAGCCGAACATACTCCATTGCATTATCCTTGAAAGCAAATAGTTTCAGCTCGGCCGTAATAAATAAAATGAATAATATTAATAAAGATCGGCTGGCGAGACTAATTATAATTTTAATGTTTTCAAAACAGGTATATCCTTCCCTACTGCGACTGCCACCAGTTTCAGACCCCGGCAGACGGCTTCTTTAACCGCCAGCTGCAGCTTCTTGTCAACAACTTTAACACTTTGACAATCTTATGGGACGATCGCCAAGGGCCTATATGCCCTTATGCGGTACTAGCGGCTAGAAGCAACATATCAACCTTTACGCTGGCCTAGTGCCTACTTGATGGAACAGCCTTGCGGTTCACCGTGCGACCAAAGTGCTTCTTTTAACGAAAACCAACACCCTGTGTACCATAAAGGAACAGCGCGTGACTCACGATAAAACGGAACAGCTTTTGCGGATAGAGATAAAAGAAAATAAATGGCATTCCGAGTTAATATGGCAATTGCTGAATATTCTATAAACATTTAATGTCAAATAAATGTACTTTACCAAATGTACCGTGTTGCTGTTTGATTTTAAAGTACAGTTTCATATTCCGAATTGCGGTGCGCTGTGTTGTGAGTTGATCTGTGTTGGTTTCCGGGTTCTGTGTGAAGTCGCGTAGAAGACGACTGGGCGCGTTTGCCTACGCAGCACAGAAACGTCACGGAGAGAGGCGGGGAATATGAATGTTTTGCTAATGTCAGGCTATGATTTAGTGCCGCAAAAGCAGGTCAGCCAGGGCGATGCGGCAAGTGATAGGATTTTCACAAAATGGCAGCTCCCTAATGCCTGTTTTCGCGTGTGTTTAATGGACGAAAACGTGGGTACGGTACATAGGAAATTTTTCTAAAATCGAGCGACTTAGGCTTAAAAACACATGGCCGACCCGTAGGGGCAATAACATTTTTTTACCGAACCATTCCTTTAATTACACAGAGGGGGGGGAGGCGCTTCTCTGCGCACTTTTGTGCACAAGTTACTCTCTGCAATAGTCCTCTTTCCACCAAGTAGTGGACAATTGAGGATCAAACGAATGCGATTTCCGCCTTTACTATTTTCCCAGTAGGTTGTGGAAAAGCGTATATGCTGCCTGCAATGTACACTTTGAAGTGGTAGTTTAAAATGAGGACCTGCCATTGCCACCAACTTCCACATCATAAGAAAATGACCATGAAGAAGTTGTCACTGAGAACCGTACAAGAATAAGAATTATCAGCGTCTTGAAAAGTATGCATTTCAGTGATTTTGTGGTGTTTTAAAATGTAAATAAGCTGGCACGCGAGTTTATTGTGGCCAAGGTGACAACACTTGCTGCTTAATATTTGCCCCAAATTCGAGGCCTGATCAGCAGTCCATGCTCTAGTACTGCTGACGGAAATTTTATTACTGGCGACCATACCAGTTTTAGGACAGAATAACGCCCAGCAATGATTGAAATTAACCCCAAAATAAGATCAGCTTTCATGTGGTCTTAAGAACAATAAACTCCTCAACCAGCTGCTGCACTGTGAAGAATGCAACATGTATGGACAGCACCACAACCAGCTAATGATGGAGGCAGGGGAGTTGCTAGGTCTGGAAAAGACCCGGGGCTAAGCTGATGTCAGAACTGTTGGGACTGGCGGCTAGCTAGTCTTTTGGCTGTAGCTCCTGAGATTCTATCCGGGGCTACAACCAAAAGATCAGGGGCTATAGCCCCCTTATCCCCCCATAGCAACGCCCCTGGATGGAGGAGTGGTTTGCGCTACATAGCCCCATACCTACCCCTGAAATTGAAATATATTAAGCCTGACAATATTTTTTTTGCACCAGTAGCAATTTTTCTTTACCCGTGAAGTAATTATTTAATTGCTGAAAAAACAGGAAATATGTGTTTTGCAGTCCTTGTGTGTACTGCCCACTTTTATCACTCTGGGTGATACTAAAAACCTGCACTTGTTTCATACTGATTGTGATATTGAATAACTTCAATGTGTTGAGATTACTGCCATATAGAGTGGTAATGTGCTCTGGGTGGTTACTAGCTGCTTGCAGTATTTGTATGCAAAATACTAAAATGGGAACATGTAGATCCCCGTGTGTTATGGAAGAAACCCCTAACAGTTTAGAGCTGAAGATATTCTTTCAAATGTGTTTACTGGTAAGGTAATGCAGATGTTATAAATGCAGCGTTTCCAGTGGCCAGTGTAAGGTTTTGTTGTTGGTTTGATAGTACATGCAAATGTGTCATGGGGGAGGTTCTTAGCTCTTATGGCCAAGCCAGACTATAAAATCTCCTGCAATGGATTAGGTGGCTAGGGTGTGACTCAATTTGAAGGCCATTTTACATGGAGCAACTAACTATACTTTTTTAGCTAATTTGCATATCCACAATGCCTTGTTGAGGGGTTTAGAACTAGATGACTGCTGGAGGGCACAGGGGCCTATGTGCTTGTTAACTGAAACAGCCCAGTCTACTTTCATTCTGAAGAAGCATGCATTCTTATCTCTGCCCTTCAAAACAGTCCACTGACTCCCGGAGGAACTGATGATACGGTTCAACTCTGTTCACTTTTAATAGAGTGTGGAAAGGCAAGAGTAATAACTAGCAGAGAGACTGTTCCTGCATTGCCACAAACTTGGATTCCGGATTGGGACAATCTATGCTAATCTACTTAAATAGATAGAAACCAAACAGAAGGGTGGTGGTTCCGCAGTATCCCATACTCTGCAACAACTAGCGCCTGTCCTTGATGACATGCCTTCTCCATCATCTGCTGGCGGAAAACCTAAACACTGCCATGCTCAGATAGCCCTCTCGTGCTAGTAGGATATAGTGGCAGCGCACCACCTTCTACCTAAGCTAGGACAATCATCTTTCAATTTTCTCTTAACTTCCGGCCCAGATGATACCAAGATCCACAAAGCAGCTATCATTTGGTAGTTATTCCATGGCGAAATTCCTTAACTGGAGATCATTTCTAAAGTGAATGACTAAGCTATTGGGAGCTACTAGCAATCTCTGTTGTTGATGGACAGCTGTTATTCTTCTTGTCAAAGTGCTCTGAAGTCACTACAATATGATTGTTTTGTGTTTTTATGTAATAAGCGGCTAGATAGCGTTTAGCCCCACCATTCACATTTTGAATGTGTCAAGGCTAGATTGAGAGCCCACAGTTGTTTGTTTCTCTCTTGACAAGACATTTTCAAAGGGACCCTGTTCCTAGAGGTCTGGCCTGTAAAGTTCAGTTCTACCTGGCAGCACAGAGTCTCCTTAAAGGTAGCTACATAGGCAGGCATTTCTAGGCTCTACCACATTAAATAAAATTGTGTGTTGTTGGAAATACTAAAAATCCAATTTTGAATTCTGCTAAGGCTATACCTTTTGATCTTACACCACTTATTGCAACAATTCCACTCCAGATTTCTGGGACACGAAACAGGCTGTGTTTGGAGTTAACATTCTAGTTTAAATAAATAAACTAGTATACTCGTCCTTTTTGTATAGACTTCAATAATAGCCTGGCACTTAACGGGTTGAATGAAAATCAAAACCAAATGTGGTTGCTTAACTTCATGCTGGGGAAGTCACCAACAATGTTATATATTCACATGTAGCTTGTCTACAAAAAGAAAAAACAACCTGCATGTAAAGATCTTGCGATTTTAAAAACACATACATCTATTTCTGTAGCTCAAATATATATATATATATATATATATATATATATATATATATATATATATATATATATATATATATATATATATATATATATACAAGTTCTAAATAACAAATAAGAATTTATGTTGCAAGTTAACGATTTCAGAACAATTAGCAATTTTACTCACTTTATCTTTGTTTAATGGCAGATTACTTAAAAGCTCTTCATTTCCTCCAATGTCAATGACAATTGTTGCTACCAGAGAAACATTTTGCAAAGAAAATCAACATCACATATACATTAAGCCTCAAAACACAATTTCAACATTTGTATAACATTCTCATATCTGTATAGGAATCTAGTATATGGATGTGTGTAAAATACAAATGATGGTGAGTTGCATTAAGAACCTGTAGGCATGGGTTTAGGGAAGCATTGCTTTCAGTTTTTGAGCACACAGACTATTGGTTTGTCTGCGCCACACAGAAATACACAGTTATGATTTTCTGAAAGTACAAGAACCATGCTCCCAATTACTCTGAACAGATCAGGCCCATCTAATCCAGGGCTCTCCACCCGCTGCACAATATCATTTGAAATATGTGAATGGTCATTTTAAATTGCAACATATTTCCAGGGCATGGAGGTTGCCAAGCTTAACTCCCTTTCACCCCATTAGAATAATATGGGTTTTATCGATGTGTCTCTTCTAAATGACTGAGTCTACACCTGTGAAAACATCAGGTTTCCTTTACTTGGCTATGGTTAAAACGTCTCTGCACAGACAACGCTGGGATTCTACTTTAAGTCTGTTCCCTTTTTGCCTAATCATGGCCCAAAAGCAAGGTAAAATTAGACCAAAAAGCTACCGTCTTCTTTTTGAAATCAGTCCCCCAGTATCTCCCCTGCTATTGAGGCTATATATCTAATTGCATTGGGGCTTTTATACCAATCTCAGTTTTTGTTTTCAAGGCATCGCAACAGCATCCAGGCAATTCCCCTCAGCCAGCTAGGCCCACCACTGTCTGCTTATGATCCACTGTCTCTGGGTATTCGCTCTACTTTAGGCAAAGTCTACTTCAGGCTTCCTCTGAAACAGGACCATGGAGAGCTCTCCCATCTCTAAAGGTATTATTCTGGTTCAGTACAAATCCAGTCTCACAGAGGTATCCTGTCTGCAGTCCTTCAAAAATCACAGAGTTCTGTAAAAGGTAGGCCAGAGGACCGGGGGTTCACGCTACAAAATCACTACTTAGCAGAGTACCCAAGGCCAATCAAGGCCTCCCCTGGGAATAATGGAGGTCTCAGTCATGGGGCAAAGAAGAACCGTCTTTTATTTTCCAAACAGACAGGGATCATAGAGGAAACGCAAAAATCTCCAGCTTTCACAGCTCCTGAGCCCGTGTCATGAGCTTTTATCCAGTAATGATGTCACAATCTCTAACCCTTCTCCAAAAACCCAAGAGTCAGCTCTCTTGGGTATCTCCGGTAATAGCACCTATTGGTCTCCTCTATTTGAGTTGTCTACCTTGTCCTTCCATGTCATGTGGGTTTGCCTGAGACTTACGCAAAAACTATCTATTACATTGTTGCACGGTCACAGGACTACCATTGGCGCTTGCCCCATTACACACCACCACAGGATCTGCGCGCCCTAATTGGCTAGAATGGGTCTCCCCAGGCCTAGGGCTCTGTTCTGTTCACAGCGCTCAGTTTACCTTTTCAAGGTAATGAGAAAGACAAGACTGTGCCCCGATTGTTGCCACTAGTATAGCCACCTTGCCTGAGAGAATGCATGCAGGTTGCAATGTTCATTGGGCAACACATGTATCAATTCTGTCTGTGTTCACTGGGAATGACTACTCTTTCCACAGGTAAATGGCCATTGTTTGGGTCGGCCGAGTAACGTGGTTGAGGACTGCAAAACTGCGCTTTTCAGTCTGCAATTACTGAGGATTTGTTCTGTTATTTCGCAGGTGGCTCCCTGCCATGGGAGCCAGGAATGTTCCACCCGCCCATGTCCTTGGCTACAAGCACTGGCCCTGTGCTTCGTGCTGCAGAGTCTGCATCTCTTCTTCCCTTATTCTGAGGCCTGTGGCTTTGTGCGAATTCACCACAGTTTTTCTATGGTTTCCCTAAATATATATATTGTATTATTTTCTTCAGAAGTTAGTAGTATTCGGCTCTCACAGGTTCCTTATATGTCGCTGTAGCTCTATATATAGTTAGTTGCAGAGAAGCGATTGCAAGCTTGCTCTGTGTGACATTTTGCTTTTTTTGCATTTCTGCATTTGGCTAGTGAAAAGAAAAGGGTTCTGACAGTATGTACATGTATCTGTCCTCTATCTAGAGAATTGTGTATGCATGTTCTTTGTGTGTGCATGTTTGTCTTATTTTTTTTTATTGATATTTTATTTCTATCGCGCTTGTACACAAGTGTTTCAGAGCGCGACAAGGCAAGGGAGGGGAACACGGGAGAACAAAACAGTGATCTTACTAGGCCCAGTGGCATTGAGAACGCGCAAGTGCATGGGATAGGGGGGAGGGGAAAAGTGCATGGAAGGGGGGAGAAGTGGAAAGTGCGAAGCAGAGGAGAAACAGATAAATAACAATAAATAAATAATAAAGGCAACAAACAGTGGTAATGCAGCTTTGCAAGTGCTAGGTTTAAGGCAGCAGACAGGGTAGGTCTGATAAGTGCAGGAAGAAAAAGGGGGGGCTGTATGGGTACAGATACAGACCCCAGTGCAAGGGGTGGCCCGGAGGCAGTGCGGGAGGGTGGCAGTGTGAGCAGGTACCTGTGCCCGAAGGACAGAGGGTGGCCAGGTGCACGGTGCCAAGAGAACAGATCAGCAGGGGAGAGGGGGAGCGAAGGGAGAAGAAAAGAGGAAGGTCTTGAGGTGCATCCCGAACTGGAGATGTTTCTCCTCAAGTTTTAGAGTGGAAGGGAGTTGGAGGTAGAGGAGCGAAGAGCTCGAGAGGGGAGGTATTTGCGGAGGGACACTGAAGGTATTTTGGACCCAGGCCCCAGAAAGCCTTGTGGACAATGCAGAGGGTTTTGAATTTAATCCTTGCATCCACTGGGAGCCAGTGGAGAGATTTCAGAGCTGGAGAGATACGATCCTAGGGCTTGAGGCCAAGGACAAGTCTCGCAGTCCTGTTCTGGATTAGTTGCAGAGGGCGGAGAGTAGAGGCAGGTAGATTTAGAAAGAGGTTGTTACAATAGTCCAAGCTAGAGAGAACCAGAGCTTGGGATACCATGAGCCTCTGGGGGAAGGAGAGGAAAGGCAGAGTACCTCTGAGGAGGTGCAGTCGGAAATTTGACTTTTTAGAGACCTCAGAGATGTGGGCGGAGAAGCAAATGGTGGAGTCAAAGATGACCCCGTGGTTCTTAGCCTCGCAGGTGGGGGTAGGAGGAGGGCCAAGGGAGGCCGGCCAGAGAGTGAGGGGAAAGGATGGTGAAGGTGTGCCGATGAGGAGGATCTCCATCTTGCTGGCATTCAGACAAAGATCATTGGCGGCACACCAATCTTGAATGGCAGTTAGGCAATCAGAGATGAGAGAGGGAGAGGAGGTGGCAGAGGGCAGCCTGAAAATGAGTTGAGTGTCATCAGCGTAGCACTGGAAATTTGAGCAGAAAGTGGCATTGCAGTGAGCGAGAGTTGCCAGGTATTGGTTGAAAAGCCAGGGCGAGAGGTTAGACCCCTGGGGAACACCACAGGTAGAGAGGAAGATAAATGAAAGGAAGGACCCAAGTTGGACCTGGGAGGGTCGATCTGAGAGGAAAGAGGTCAGCCAGGCCAGAGCCTGATCAGTGATACCCAGGTTTTCACGGAGATGGTTGAGCAGGATGGTGTGGTTGACCGTGTCGATGGCAGAATAGAGATCGAGGAGGATGAGGACAGAGGGAATGTTAGAGTCAGGGTTGGCGAGCAGATCTTCACGGATGTTCAGGAGAGCAGTTTCCGTGCTTCTGGCAGCTCTGAAGCCAGACTGGTGGTCATGGAGACAGCCCACAGAATTGGAATGAAGGTTAAGCTGAGTGATGGCCAACTTTTCCAGGAGTTTGCCAAGAAAGGGAGTAATGGAAAGTGGGCGATAGTTAGCTGGACAAGAAGGATCAGCTGTGGGATTCATGGGAAGAGAATGCACAAAGCAGTGCTTCAGAGGGGAGGGGGAGGTTCCAGAGGCAAAGGAGTGGTTGCAAAAATCAGCAAGGGCCGGAGCGGGGGCGTCAATGTGGTCCTTGATGGTTTTAGAGGAACAGGGATGAACCTGTTTTGAAGAGGCTTTCATAGATCGGACTTGTCCAGCGACCTCGCCAGGGGTGAAAAGAGGAAAGGACGGGAAGGATGGTGGGAGGGTGGCTAAAGGAGGGTCAGCAAGCACAGATGGAGAGGGAAGAGGAGGGGTGTGGGTGGAGAGGGTCGACAGGATGTCCTGGGTTTTTTAAATGAAGTGAGAGGCAAGGTCATTGCAAAGAGCTGGGAGGCAACAGGAGGGTTAGAGACTGCAGCAGGGTTGGCCAGCTCTTTGTAGATTTTAAAGAGTTCGGCCGAGTTCTTAGATGCCGCAAAGACAAGAGCTTGAATGTGGACTCTCTTCCTGGAGATGACAGAGAGTCGGTATTGCCTTTGTAGCAGGCGACAGGCCAGTTTGTCAGAGGATGAACAGGAAGTCCTCGATTTCCTCTCAGCTGCCCTACACTTACGTTTAAGTGTAGCTAGGTCAGAGTCATACCAGGAATTGCACTTGGCTTTGGACTTCAAACTGATCCTCATGACAGGTGCAAGAGTATCAAGCGTATCAGAAATTGAAGAGTAGAGCCGAGGCAGGGCTGTGTCAGGATGTGAGACAGCCAAAGGTGGAGGGGGGGAGAGAAACTGGCGGCAAAAGCCTCAACTGACACACGCTTCATGGGCCGGATGTCTGAGAAGGTAGGTGGCAGTGTTGGGGTAGGCTTGGCTTGGGTGGAAGAGAGGGAGAGATGAGATGAGAGGAGGGAGTGATCGCTCCAGGAGAGAGGAGTGGTCAGAGGGATGGAGAGGGGGAGGTCAGAGGAGATCAAGACATCAAGTGTGTGCCCTGCAGAGTGAGTCGGGCCAGAGGGGAGGATGGACAGGGAGAGGGAGTAGCAGAGGTCACGGTAGAGTACAGAGGAGGAGCAAGGAGAGTCTAAATGTATATTTAGGTCACCGAGGAAGAGGAATTGAGTGGTAGAGGCCAGGAGGCAGGAGGAGAGGTCTGCCCACTCAGAGAGAAATGAGGTGATTTGACCATGAGGCCGGTAGATGGTAACCACAGTCAGAGAATGGGTAGGTGAGTGAGAAAGCCTACAGACAAGGCATTCAAAGGAGGAGTAGGTCTGAGTGGGAATGATAGAGGCAGGAATCCACTCAGGAAAGATCAGGGCTACGCCCCCACCGGACCGGGAGGATCTGGGTGCTGAGAGGATCTTGTAGCCATCAGGGAGGAGAGTGTCAAAGCTTGTGATAGAGCTGGCCGTGAACCATGTCTCAGTAAGACCAAGGACATCAAGGTCTAGTTCTTCAAGGAGGTGGTAGATGCCAGAGGAGTGTTTGACGGCAGAGCAAGAGTTGAGAGTGGCAATATGAAGAAGGTTTCCAGCCTTAAAGACCTTCCGGGGAGGGGTACAGACAGAGGTACGCCCTGCAGAGAAGAAAGATCCCTGGGAGGGGCAGAGGAGGAGGAGGAGGAGGAGGAGAGAGCGAGGGCAAGGTAGCCAAGGGGGGAGAGGAGGGGACAGCAGGAGATGAGAGGAAATTGATGAGGCGAGGGAAGCGCCTATCAAAGAGGAGGAGATTGGCCTGAGGGCCTTGGACCATGACAGTGCCATTTAGGTAGACATTTATGATGACTTTAGAGGAGTCGAAGGAAGCCATGAGAACTTCCCAGTGAGTGCCACCATTAATGGGAGAGGAGGAGATAGGGCAGAGCTCAGAGACCATATGAGGAGTCCATAGATCTGGCGAAGGAACGACAAAGAGGATGTCGGTAAGGGTCTGACTGGCAGAAGCATTAGAGTAGGTGTCGCTGATAGGAAGACCAGGGTTAGAGGCCAAGATATCCTTTTTGAACTTCTCCTACCAGACTTAGTGAGAAGGGAAGGATAGTCAATGGAGAAGCAGTTGGAGAAGATAGGAGAAACAGAAAGCGCCATTGGGGTGGAAGTGAGGAGAGGATGGAGATACTGGGGGGGGCTAAGGCAGGTAGGTGTGGGACAAAAGAGAGTGGTGAGGTGACTGGGCTGGCAAGTTAGAGAGAAGAAACAGTATACAAGCAAAATACAGAGAATTGTGCAATGGACAGCAAGATTTGACTTTTTAGAACAAAGCAAAAACAGCAAGATTTGACTTTTTAGAGCAAAGCAAAAACAGCAAGATTTGACTTTTCAGCACAAAGCAAACACAGCAAGATTTGACATTAAGAGCAAAGCAAAAAAAGCAAGATTTGACTTTTTCAATCTTGGAATCGGATGTTAGCAAAAGGTTTTAGGAAGCACTGTGCAGCAGGATGACAACATGGGAGTAACAAGCAGAAAGAACAGTGATAGGCAAAGGCAGTAAAAGTGAATCCATAAGGAGGGACCATTCCAGGGACCCTCTCTTCAGCTCGCTGATCTCCCTATGGGTTTTGACATATATTGGGTGTAAGGTTTTCCACACAACAACATTTGATATAATCATTTTAAATGTTTTGAGTCTTCCCATTAGTTTGCTTAACATGTTGACAACATCCCCTTTATTTAATAGGTCAAAAAAGTGGTTCTGTACAATTCAGACTCATATTAATATTTTCTTTGTGAACTCTTCAATTTTCCCTATCATTAAAACATTTATTTAAAAAATTGCATAGCGAGCCTGCATCTTTAGAGATGTTCCATTTGTCTGTAACATGGAAGACAACAGAGTTATTAAAATAATGTAATGGACAAATATTAATATGTCATGTTTGGTTTCATATCTTGTGGCATACTCTCCTGATTCCAGAACAGGGTTTTTCTTTTCCGTTAGACCATATTATTGAGGAGTTTTTGAGAAATAATGCTTTTCATTATGGACATATTAAATGTACATGTTTTCTGTGCTCACAGCTGAAAGACTTGACCATAAACGGACATTGGGCTGACTCTTGGATATGGAGAATCAACCATCAATTAAGGGCTTGACAGTTGATATTTCTTTAGTGAGTTATTATGTAAGTCAGACTTTCAGTTTCAGTTTGTGGCTGTCTGGAATCTATAAAGTAAGGAACTCATCAGAAAGAAGACCATGGACATACATTTTTTAACATATAATTCCCTTTATTTTTCTGTTATTTTCCAAGTTGACTCTATTGGTGTAGCTGGCTTAATGGGTTTCCTTGATGATGGATACGTCTGGTTTTTGTCAAAGTGCTGGCATGTGACCAACTCTTTGCCTCCGAAGGCGCTTCTTTTTTAATACAACGTGAACTTAAATTACCTTGTTATTGGAGTCATTGGAAAACAAGCTTGTGTGAATCCCATTTAGGAAACAGGCTATTTGTGTTATGGACAAATGCATTGTATTTCTAATTCTGCGTTATAAAATATGATTTATCCCTGGTGTGTTCTAAGGGCACATGCAACTGCTCTTTAAAGTTAATATTGGACATGGGTTGCTGGTTCACAGAATTACACATTAGTTACTTTGCTTGATTGTCAGACGTTTTAAAATGCACCTTGAAATAAGGCTTCAATCAGAATTTTCCCAAATATGTAAAGGAGCATTTTTCAAACAATTGACAGAACAGAACACCAGTACCTTGGTGTTTATTTCGTCGGGTTTAGCATGCACAAATTCAGTAAATGTTCTTAAATAAAGTTTCTGGGTGGGTGTTGCATCTATTATAAAGAATATCAGTTTGTTTAGAGAAATGTTAATGTGTGCTTCACAGGCTCTTCATCATATGTATGGAGTTCTGAAAAACACATTGGGCCTCATTACGAGTTTGCTGGTAATTTGTGGTTAATTCACCAAATTACCAAAATCATTTACGGTTACCACCACTTGTTCCTGTGGGTTTACCACGCATGGGATTACAAGTGGTGGTAGGGCGATGTGTACAGGAGGGCGGAGCGTCCTCTGACGGGCCCATAGGTCAGAGCTCACCCTCTAGTACCTGTAAGACAAGATAGCTGCACCTTGAGGAGGTTAGGGTGCAAGATTCACTTACTCCGACACACTTCAATAAGGACAACTCAATAGTTTGGCAAAGGGAAGTCCGTTTAATGACAAGTAAAAAAGACGGGGAAACAAATTCTTCAATCAGACAGCAACTTTTATGGGCAAATCTTGTCATCATTTGACGTGCAAAACTCATATGTTTGTCATGCAATTCTATTGGTGGGAAAGGTAACTTAAGTATAGGTGCTATATCTGTATATGGTAACAGAGCATGCGGAGTGGATAACTCTTATCAGGTGGGCGTCTACGCCCATCCCGCTACATCACTCGTGATAGATGTCACTACAACTACAACGTCTTATTGGTTCTACAAGCTATAGGACCCTAGATTATTTGGTCCATTGTGATTGGGTGGGTTACACCGCTAGGCATAAATCTCCACTTTAATTAGCAGCATGCAGAATGGACACCCAGATGCAGAGTGCCCCAAGTTTCACCCTGCCTCCCTTCCATCAATCAGTACCTTTAGGGCTTTGTGTCAATTAGTTGGCCAAGGATGGCCTTGAAACTGTAGCTTCTTATCAGGAAAAGTTATGGCATCCTGGGTTCTGGGTGACATCAGACGTTGGTACCTCTTTGCCCTTGGCTGGTCACATGTCTGTTCACCATGAATCTGCTTAATTTTCCCTGTTTTCGTGTATTTAATTCTTCCTTAGCATCGCCACCTGCCTGGGGCCTCCTTATCTCATCCTTCACTGGCTGGCTGGTATGCTCTGAAGTTTCGATTCTCTGAGGATGCAGCTCTCCTCCCTTCCTTAGGTTGACCTCGAATTCCCAGGCATGAGCTACTTCTTGCTGCGTTTCGATTCCACGTTTTCCTTTGGCTGGAATATGAACATTGGCCTTGTTAGTCCTTTGCAATATGGGCTTAATTCTGCTTCACAAAACGGAGTCGCACTTGAATAGTGTGCTTTTATTGAGGTAGATATATATAGTTGGCGCATGCCGCTCTATTCTTCTACTAAGCATTGCAAGCAGTTCCGTTTACTTAGCTTCTTGCGTTTCAAGCCTATTTACAAGCGTTACCTGGTTGAAGACTTCCATCTCGTTTCGCAGTTACGTTTCCTTACGTCTCTTTATGTATCAACATCGTTTCTTCTTACATGTCCATTACATCCTTTTTCTTTGTATTTCCCCCTTGTGTGTTGCTCGTTGTTTATGTTCATCTGTACGTCATGTCTGGGCTTTTATGTCATCACCATTCACCTTCCATTAAGGCTCTGTGGGTATCTTCGGGGCAGTCTGTAAGTAGTCTTCATTTTGTGTCAGTTGCTGGTACGGTTGTCTGAGAGGGTACCGTGCAGCCCATGTCTGTCTGGTTATAGGCATTTCAGCCGGTAATACTCTTCTGATGGGTATTGGACAGAGCCCCACCGTGGCTCTCTGTTGGTTCATTTGCTCCTTATACGTCACATATCTTGGCGAGTATGCTTCTGGCATCTCGACATGGGTGGCTGGAGTGCAGGCCATATTTGGGACCTCCTCTACACAAACCTCTCTGGTCGGTTTATCGACCACCTTTTCTTCTTCCTTTTGTTTATTCGTGCTTGGTTCTTCTACATCCAATTCTTCGTCTTCTGGGTTTGTACTTGATGGTGTGAACGTGTGCATCTTTGGAGTCCATATTTTTATCACTCCTTTCAGACTTCCTGTTGTTTTCACGTGTTCGTCTTTGTTCCAGGTCATTAGCTGGCATTGCCCATTTGGGCTGCAGTAAATCCATTTCCCTTCATACTTTCTTTGTTTTCTGAGGTATGCAAACTTTGTTCCTTCCGGCACAAATTTGCTGGCCTTCACAAAGTTTATTATTTCTTCATCAGTTAGGTCTCTGGATTTCCATCCTGGTTCGACATCGACCATGATTTTCATCTCAATGGCTTCCTTCACAGTTTTCTGGCATTGTGTTACAATTATCTTGATAACACAAAATCCTAGTAGTATCATTACTAGCAGGGCTCCCAGAATTTTGAATATGTCTGCCATCCATTGTGGGATCCATAAAAACAGTGTTTTCCGAACCAGCTGTCATCATCAACTTCCTCTGTTTCATTGACCATCTGATTCTGCAGGTTTGTCAGCATGCTTATGGTTTCTGTTAAGGTTCCATTTTCTTCATCATGTGAAGGTATAAACGTGCAACATGATTGTCCGATTTTCGTGCAAACACCTCCATCCATCGCAGTGATCATGTCGAGTACATATCTGTTCTGGAGGGTCATCAATCGGATTGCTCTTAATTCTTCTTTGATTGCGTTGAATCCTTTTATGGTGGTGTTGATGGTCTGCAATAACTCCCATCTGGTTATCTGCAACCATTTCGTATTTACTCCAACTTGGGCGTGGGGCAATAGCAGTGTTGTGAATACTGATGAGGTGAGGCTAAACAGCCTGTGTTCATACGGTATTGCATAGAATGCTTCTTCTGATTTGGCAGAAAAGTAATTTTCTCTCTTCATCCGGGATACCAATTCCACAGATCTCCTCTTCCTTAGATGAGCATCTGCTTTCGGGAAACTGTCAATACTCAGGTCATTTTTCGGGATCACTAGTGCAGGAAAGTGGACGTTCACTAATGTGCATATGCCTCCCCAATTTTTCGGTAGTCTTATATATGCCTTGGATCCACACGCCCAGTAATGGTCCATGATTACTGCGGTCCCTTGCGTCATTCCTGAAGCTTCAAAGATTCTTCCGCAGTTTTGATTCTTTCCCATCTTCCTTGTGCCATTGTTTCTGAAGCACAGTTTCGGGCTTTCCGGCGGTACTATCTGCAAGGGTCCTCCTCTGTCTTCGACCCATGTCAGCAGCTTTACCAACTTCAGCCATAGGGGTTTGCATAATCTCTGAGAGTTCTCTATTACTTCCTTGCAGGCTCCAAGGACCATCCACGCTCGGCAGATTACAACTCCTTCTTCCCATCCGTTTGGAGAAAGCCCTGTTCCCCAAATCTGCATCTGGCCTCTATTCTTCCAATTTTGGGCTTCTTCTAGAGTTTTTCCTTGGACGTTCAGTCTCGGGTTTATCTCCCACCTTGTACCTGCTCCTGGTGCTTCTGGCTTTGAATACCTAATCACGTGATTCCTGGTGTGAGCTCTGTTTCTTTTCTTGATGTCTTGATGTCTTGGATATAGTCATCTTCATCAGGGTATACTGTTTCTGTTGCCCATATCAGTGAGGCATCTCTCCTCATGAATTGTCCTCTGGTGTTGCACATTGCTACGTGTGACAGACAGTGTGCTGTCGGGACATCAATTTCTACAGCCACAAAGACCTTGGATTTTCCCATGATGTACAGTAGGAGTGCGCAGACGTAGCATTCTCCTTCAGCTTTTCTTCTTCCGACCTCTTTCATGTGTTGTTACCAAATGTTATTTCCTAGATGTGCTGTGCTGTCCAGGCAATCGTTCAGTTCATTGGTGTCTTCATGTGGGTTCCTCTTGATTCTTAATGTCTTTTTGTAGTTAGCTATAGCTATGTCTCTAAATGCATCTGTGTGACTTTTTCTTGCTGGAGGACTCTCGGGCATGCTTGTTGGAGGAGCAGGCTTCATTACCTGTATTGCTGTGGCAGGAGAAGGTTTTGTGTGTCTCGTCTTCTCCTCTGGCATTCTCTCGTAGGGCTCCTTTAAGCACCATCTGTGTATCGTCTGTCCAACGTATGGCCTCATCGTAGGCCTGGTGCTCGTAGGAACTGATGGGCTTGCTGCGATAGTCACTGTGGTTCTATTTTTCAGTTCCTCATGCAGTTTCTTCGCTCTAGCTATAAATGGGAACAAATGGTCTATCAGCATTTGTGTTCTTGCAATTAATTCTCTCGTAGCTGCTTCTGTCTTCTCGAGGGCTTTGTTATGTCTTCTTTAGTTGGCGTTTCTCTTGATTCTTCTCGGTTTCTCTCAATGTTTTCTGAGGCTGATTGTTCGGCAGGCAGTCTTGTGCTCTCTGCTGCCTTTGCTTGAGGTTCTGCAGCCATTGACACTTGCCCTAGTTTGTGTGCATTTCGTGTGTGGGTGCGTGTAGTGGTCAGTGCTATGTTTTCATTCATTCCTAGCTGACCTTGTCTCCAGCTTTTCTCTTCATTCGTTACCTCAAATGTGTATGAATTACTGCTAATTACATTCAATTTTAGCTCGTTTACTTTACCATCAGGTTTTCTTGGAACCGGAATGACTATATAGGGTCTGGGTGCTTTCGTGGGATTCGTATGTACATTATCTGGTGGGTGCACTGCAATTGGACTGTTTCGTCCACCAATAAAGAATGCAGTTCTGATTGTTAATGACAAAAAGACAATGCATATACATATAATCGTGTGGTATGATAATTGGCAGCATTTCCTTCCAGGGAAGCGGGGGCGCCCCTCTGCTGGCAGGATGACCAGGTTACTGTTCTGTGCTCCCATTTTAATCACCACAGAATGTCCCTCAATCTGTCCCACGGCGGAAGATGAAGTGCTTTCACTCTGTCTCCTGGATCTGTCCCTCGGCGGAAAGATGAAGAGCTGCCTTGGCTTCCTCGATCTGTCCCTCGGCGGAGGGTTTCACTGGAATCTCTCAAGAAGTCGATGGACATTAGTGTTCTTAATCTGAGCTATAATGGCATGCAAGAGCATGTTTAGCTGAGTACTCTTCACTGCATCGCCGAGAAATGTAAGTACATCAACATTGGTTGGTCTTCCCACTAGTGCTGGAAAGTTCTCAATGAGGTGAAAGAAGTCATGGTATGCGTATCTGCTATCTTCTGGTGATAACAACATTCGTCCTGTCTTGCTGGTTTCAGGATCACAGGCCTTTCTTTTGACGTGAACAGTCTCTGCACTTTCCTGCTGTGTGAATTGTGACCTGATAGTTCAGTTTGACTCACAGCTGGTTCAGATGTTCAGTGTTTGTTGGATCTCTGATAAAAGTGAGTGTGTCCGTGGTTCTTCCAACAATGGCTGGGGAATCCTCTATGATGCGAAAGAAGAGAGTATTTGTGAGTTCATCTACTATTGCCTGCGGTGGAAGCATTTGTGTCCTTATCACTGTATTCTGGCAGCACAGCGAAGGCTTCCGCAATGACAGTAAGCAGTTGCCGGATTACTTTCTTGTTGGCAGGATCTTGAATAAAGTCTGTGACACTGGTGACTCTCCCACAAGTGACGGATATGATATTACTACTAACTGGAAATAGGTGAGAACATCCCTCGTGAGATTTCTGCTGGGCGTCACTATACATGCTGCAAAACGACGTCTTGATATTTGATGATTCAGGATACTGTGTTAAGCTCGTTTGGACAAAAGTCCTTGATCACAGACTATTTGGGGTTTTGTTGATCAACAGTGCTTAAGTGTGGCTTGGTTCAAAAGTTTGTGTCAACAAACCTGTTGTGGCTTTAGATGCGCAATTGTCTTCTTCACCTTACAACTGAGATGCATATAGTGTCGGTTATGACCTTATCCCCTTTTTGCTTAGAGGAACTGTCCAATTTAAGCCACAACTTGTACCTGGGTATTTAGTCTTGGCTTTTCTGCTCATGCATCCTTCTTCCTCGTCATGGATCTCGTCTGCACGTGCTGAGGTTCTTCCCTGTTGTCTGTAGTTTCTTCGCGGTGGGGTGCAGCTAGAGGGATTTCACTGATATAAGGTTTAATGTCATTTAGGAAGATCCAAGCTCTCCTGCCTTGCAGTTTCACGGCTGAGGGCGTGCAGTCCTCTACGATGAACGGGCCGTTGAATCTTGGCTCGTCCCACCTTTTCTTTGTGTGATTTCTCACCAGTACTGTGTCACCAGGGAAGATGAGTGGCACACGTAGACCTTGAGCTGTGTCTGTTTCAGCACCTCCCTCTGGGTCTGGTGTTGTGCTGTACCCTTTTCGTCATCGCTGTAGTTGGTCTGAAATGACAGCGAGGCTCGATGTCATGCAGTTCAGATATTTCGACAACTCAGTTCCCAGGACCTCTCGAGTGGACTGGGCATCACATCTAGCTCTATCTCGAGGGGTAAAGGGGGGTCCTCATTCTCCTTCCTGTGACTATCTCGTGTGGCGTAAGATGATGTTCAGAGCATGGTTGGTTCCGAAGAGCATACAATGCCAGTGGTAGACAGTGCAGCCATCCCTTCTTTAGAGTAAGCTTCAACTTGACTATCCTTTCCTTTAACAAGCCGGTGAGCCTCTCGCATATACCATTTCCCTCTGGATGATACGCCGACGAGAACTTGTGCTTTATACCAAGCAACAAGCTAATCTGTTCAAAAATTGCATTTACAAAATGAGCCCCATTATCTGACCTCATCACCTCACAGACCTCCCATCTAGGGAACACTTGCCTCACCAGGAATGTGGCAGCACAGGTTGAGTCTGGGTGTGTACAGGGACCTGCTTCTATCCATCTAGAGAATGGACACACCACTACAATTAAGTACCTATACTTGTTACATACTTGAATCATATCAACATAATCAATGTGCAAGGGCTGAAATAGCCCATTTGGCTGGGAGATGACTCCTCTCACTACTTTTAATGTGTGCCCAGCGGTGAACTGCTGGCAGATTATACAGTTCAACATAAGGAATGCAACTTGCTCTGCTAAATTCGGTATGCACTAGTCTTCTGCGAGCGTTGCAGCAAGATTTTCTTTTGTCATATGGAAGGGGTAATGTAATTGCTCCAATGCTATCTTTAGTAGGGCTACGGGCATTACTGGTTTACCAGTGCTTTCTTGCCTCCACAACCCATCACAGGGGTTTAAAGAACATCCTCTATGCATCCACAGGTTCTTTTCGTCCTGTGGTGCCTCCCCTTGAAGCTCCATCAATAGAGTTTGTCCCATATTACTATGCCCTCTGGTGTGCCCCGAGCTATCATCATACGTTCATGGGTGCATGCCACTTCTACTTCCATGATCGTCTCATTTTTGGATGCCATACGGTTAGCTTCCGTGTCTGCTGCGTGATTTCCACGTGACACGAAATCTGTCCCGTGAGTATGGGCGGCGCATTTCACGACCGCTATGCCCACTGGGAGCTGTACTGCCTTGATTAGCCTGTCCAATAAGGCTGCATGTTGCACTGGCGTGCCGTCTGCTCAGAGGTAGCCCGTCCTTTTCCAGCGTGCTAAGCCTGCATGCACGGTTGACGTCACATAGGTGGAGGCACTGTACACCATTACTTCCTGGTCTGCATGATTCTCAATGGCGAGTATCAACGCCAATAATTCTGCAGCCTGTGCTGAATAATGAGATGGTATTTGTGCACTGACGAGTGTTTGAAATTCTCCCTTTGCTATGTGTTTTATTACGGCAACGCCTGTATTTCTTTGTCGGTCTTCTTGGTCGATTCTTGAAGAACCGTCAATGAAAATGACCACCCCTCCCGCTACGGCATTTTCTTTTACCTTGGGGATTTCATCATAGAATTCTTCATAGTTTGCACAGTCATGTATCTGCTCTCCTTCAGTGACTGGCTCAGCTATGAACGTAGCTCGGTTTACTGTTTTACATCGAACTATTTTGACGATGGATCAGATATAATCACTTCAGAGGCAGAAGCCCTTTGAGATGTCAATGTGCCTTTTGGTTTTTCTAATGTGGCAAATGAGTGCTCGACGTATAATGTCATGGAGCATCCCATTACAATAGTTGTTGCCTTCTCTATGGCGAACGCTGCGGCAGCTAAGCTTTGTTCGCATAGGAGCTGGCCTCTCATTACTGGGTCCAGATTCCCACTGTAATATGCCAGGGGCTTGTATCCCAACAAGGTTTTTTGAGCGAGCACTGCCGTCATAACGCTGCCATTCGTGTGCGAGAACAGGTAGAATACCTCTGCATAATGGGGAATTCCGAGAACTGGAGCCACGCAAATTGCTCTCTTGAGTTCTGTGAACCCCTCTTCCATCGCTTCAGTCCATTCAATTCTTTCTTTTGTCGCTCGGGCCTTCTTCAGGGCCTGGAGCAAGGGCTTCAAATATGAGCTATAATCGAATTCCCATGCCCTAACATCGTTGCACAGGCCTAGGAAGCTCTGCATTTGTTTTATCGTGAGTGGCTTAGACGTGTTCATGATAGCTTCAGCCCTTCCTGGGGTGACCTTTTTTCCTTCATGCAAGATTAGCTGGCCTATGTACAGCACCTCTTTTTGACAATATTGTAACTTTTCTTTGTCAACCTTATATCCTTTCTCAGCCAATATAGTCAGTAGCTTGATAGAATCGCGTCTGCATTGTTCTTCAGTGGTGCTGCAGATCAGAATGTCATCCACGTACTGCAAAACAACACTGTCTACTGTTATTTTGCCTAGGTCCATTTGCAAGACTCTGTTGAAAATGGATGGGGACTCACAGTACTCCTGCGGCAACTTCGTACTTTTTAGGCATATTTGTCTGAACGTGAAGGACATCAGATCTTGTGAGTCGCGGTGCAGTGGGATTGAGAAAAAAGCATTTTTCAAATCAATCACCGTGAAATATTTTGCCTCAGTGGGTATGTTGCATAGGATTCTAGATGGATTAGGGACTAGAGGGAACTTGGCTTCAACAATATTGTTTAATGCTCTTAAATCTTGGATTCAATGCCAAGACCCTCCCTTTGATTTCTTGACGGGATAAATCAATGTATTACAGGGTGATTCTGACGTCACTAGGATGCCCTGTTGCATCATAGCGGAAATTGTCTTTGCGATCCCTTCATCCGCTTCTCTGGACATGGGATATTGTTGCTCTCTTGGTAACATTGCTCCTGGTTTCAGTTTAATTTTCACTTCTCCTGCCCCTTTCAGGAGGCCTACTTCATAGGGTCCTGTAGCCATACTGAAACAGGCACCCGGGCCATATCATCGTCAAAGTATGCGGGGCGGATCAGTGCCAACATCATTCTCTGAGGCACTTCTCGTTTGATCATTTTGACCCAGAATATAAGACTTACTTCCACCCTGGTCTCTTCTAAGTCAGGGTGTTCTTCGAACAGATCATCATCGGTGACGTCAGTCACTCGGTACCCTTCTTCAATGGCAATAATTGCACACCATTGTCTGCCTTCGTCGTCGAACCCTTCGACCATTACTACCTTCCCTTGTACTGCTGCAATATGTATCGATAAGGGAAATACTTGTCCATCGTTTTCATGCATAGGTGTTCTTGGTCTGAACAGAAACTCATCAGGGACTGCCCATCTGTATGTTTGAAGCCCCCCTTGATTATTCTGGAAACCTCCCGGATTACCTGAAACCCTCCCTGATTATTCTGCCATCCTCTTCCTCTGAATCCCCTTCCCCTTGGGTAAAATCCTGCGTTACCCTGATTGTTCTGCGGCAGGTTAGTCGCCTGTTGTACGCTTGATTCAGCTGTGCTGGTCAGCATAGCTCCTTCGAGAGCATACTTTGATAACTTCTTTTGCACCAGCTTTGCTTACTCACCCTTATGAGCTGCCTCTTTTTTAAAATTCTTTTCTTGCAACAATCTACAGTAGTGTGCAATTGTCAACTGTATGTCGGCCCATGGTTTAGCTTCTACTCCTACCAGTTTCGTGAGCTGTTTCTGAACTGGTTCAGGCAACTCTTGGCACAATATATGGTAGAATACAGGGATAGATTTCAACCAAGATTTGTGCGTTTCGAGCACCCACGTGTCTTGAAAATTCTGGATATAAATCAACGGATCCTCTGACTCTTTCATTTTTTGAGTCATTATAGCTCCCATATCGGAAGTGTCTGGGTACAGCACTTGTAGCACTTTCCACACTGCTGCTCTACAATTATTGAATCGTGCTCCCTCATGGGTAGTGTTAATTATGGTTACCCCAGAGTACCCAGCCCGCTTCCACACATCGTCTGCTCTCTCACCAAGTATGGCGATCAGGAGACCCTTAATGTCCCCTATAGCTAACGTGACACCCCCTGTCATTTTTTCTAATTTGTGTATCCACTTCCCGGCTCCCGATGTCAGCATTGGAAGCTTGTTTTTCAGGTTCTCTCGATCCATGTGTGGCCATGGAATATATTGTGGTCTTGCGCCCCCCTTTTCTAGCAGCGGGAATTGAAATGCGCAGTCTTCCTTCTCTTTCCCCATAGCTCTCCTGTCTATAGCTGGGGTAGCACTCCTGCATCGCCGTCTACTTGGCAATGTCCTCAATCTGTCTACATAGGCAGTGATTGGCGCCCCCCTCTGACCGCGGGGTGTTCCCTCATGTCGGCCAGGCTGTGCGCAGACTCCGATGCCCTAGGTGCGGACTCGCTGGCGTCTGAACACCGTACTCCTTGGTCCCTTGGGAGCCGCTTCTCGCGCCGTCTCCCTTCTTCGTGTGTCTCGTCCTCCGTCTCCTCACCGGAGTCGGACACTGATTGTTCCCAGTTCACGCAACTCCTTGCATCTTCTTCATTCTTACAAATTTCTAGCCTGTCCAGGGACAGTCCCCTGCTCCCACTACTTTGAGTGACATCCTCGGTGTCATATAGTTGATTGCTTTTCAAGCGCTCGTCTTCCCTTGAGATATTTGTTCTAACCACATCT
This sequence comes from Ambystoma mexicanum, assembly GCF_040938575.1. NCBI lineage: Eukaryota > Metazoa > Chordata > Amphibia > Caudata > Ambystomatidae > Ambystoma > Ambystoma mexicanum. The sequence continues at coordinate 244,804,017 of NC_090936.1, forward strand.
CATCATATATCTTATTGATCGTTTCTCTGATGCTTCTGGTGTCAGTCATCTTCGATATTAACCCCATCCGTGCCTGACACTGACTTGTTTTGCAGGGAAGAATTCTTCTATGTCTTCCCATTCTACAACAGGACCGGGTTTCTTAACTTCCGCTCCAGATATCGAGATCGCGTGCTGTCTGTCTACGTTTGCGTTCTATATTTTCATTGACTTCCTTGCGCTTCCTCGCTTCTTCTCTAGTCTTATCTTCTTCCCTTCTTCTTTCATTTCTACGTTCCTTTGCCCTTCTAACTTCCTCATCTTCCCGTCTCTTTACTCTCTTTTCACGTACTCTTTGCTCTTCTTCCAACCTTACCATGTTCTGCCTGTACTGTTCATAGGCTGCGTATTGTGTGCGACTGAGTGGTATTACTTGCTTTTTGCGATAAAGTTGTTCTCGTCTCAGCCTATCCTTCCTTTTTACCTTTTCGTCCCTCATTACCTTCTCCTTTTCTCTCTCCCTTCTTTGCGTCTCATTAGGCTTCTCTCTCGGTCTCACATCATCACTTCCTTTACCATCGAGTTTCAACAACATCTGTCCTCCCATCCATTCGTCTTTTGCAAATGCTATCTCATCAGTTCTGCCTTTGCTGCCTTTCCATTTCTTTCCCTCTCTCTCCTTAACGAGAGGTGCACAACTCTGTGCCTCGTCTTTCCTCTCCTCATCGCGTCTCTCCTTGTCCCTCGGGACTGCAGAGGTAAAATTAATTTTCTGCTCCTTCTCCTTGATTTCGTCACTACTGTACATAGGTGACTCATACGCGGGGTAACTGTACCCCGTAGCTGCTAGTATCCAGTCTGCAGGAGGCTCTTCCTCCTTTGGCTGTTCAAACATTTTCCACAGTTCTAGAACAGCAAGATGTTTCACTAGTTTCTTGCCTGTGTATGTGGCATGTAGATAAGTTGTCATATGTTGTAAGACAGCTTTAGATAAAGACCCGTTCTGTGGCCAGGGCATAAACGTTTTGTGGGCGGTACCCTTAACCCACTCCGCACTATACTTCTTAAGCTTGGGTGCGTGTTTGGGCAATTGCTTGCACAAATGGGTAAGTGGGGTAACCTCCTCCATTCTCAACTTTCGTTACCAACAATATTTTATGCCCTTTTTTTTCTTTTCTTTTTTTTTTTTCACTCGTCCAACAGTATGAGCGAGCACCAAATACACAAGCTCCAATCCAATCTTTCCCGCCAAAATTCTATATCATCAATTTACTCAAGAACATCAATCCATTGGTGATTCCATCTTAGTTACGGATTCGCATAAAGCCCAAACTTCATTTCAAACAATCAATGATACAGTTCTTTACATTTGACATATAACAGGACATGCATGACAGACATTTGACAGACTAGACGGACACCAGCTGGACACACATATACCTGCCTTCTAATCAATACCCCGACATGGAGTTTAAACAAACCCTTTTAGTGCCGTCTTTAATCGTCATCATAGTCTAATCGTCCCCCATTATGTGGGCTCTGAGTTCACATTTCTTCTGACCGCTGTATTAAAGCGCAGGAACAAGGCAAATCCTCTTTACTTTTTTCTCTCTGGTGCCCTCCCGGTATCCTCTACTTTTTGCTCTCGGGTGTACACCCGGTATCCTCTACTTTTTCCTCTCGGGTGTCCTCCCGGTAACGTCTACTTTTTATCACGGGTGTCTATCCCGGTAACCACATTTTATCTCGGGTGTCTATCCCGGTAACCACTTTTTATCAATTTATACTCAAGTTATTAACCCCTTATATATATATATATATACAGTCTTCTCTACTTCTGACTATTTTTCTTTTTCTCTGCCACCCTCCGTTGCCTTTCCCTTACTTGTTCTAATGCCTATAAGACATTTTCCAAAGTCATGAGTTTATTGTTTCACTCACCACTCGCATCTTTTCCTCTCTGGAACTTCAGGATCACAGCCCCACCTTTTTCCCACCTCCTGCGGTCTTTTCGTCCGATCCACTGCCCGTGGGAATGAGAAGGGTTATGCTTTGAAAGGCAGGTTCCTTCAGACCTACTGCAGATCTGATGGACTTACTTCTATCATTGTCCACGGGAAGCTTCTCAGTCTACTCAGCTGAATGGCGAAGGACCCGTGATATTGCCAAAGGCCTAGAGTTACTTCGTGCTATCGGTCTATAGGTGTCTTAGTATTAATTAATCAATACTTGATGGTCGAACCATCCTCACGCTACCAAGTGTACAGGAGGGCGGAGCGTCTTCTGATGGGCACATAGGCCAGAGCTCACCCTCTAGTACCTGTAAGACAAGATTGCTGCACCTTGAGGAGGTTAGGGTGCAGGATTCACTTACTCTGACACACTTCAATAAGGACAACTCAATAGTTTGGCAAAGAGAAGTCCGTTTAATGACAAGTACAAAAGACGGGGAAACAAATGGTAATCAACAGAGTGGCGATCGCCTGTCTCGCTTCAACTTCCAAATTCTTCAATCAGACAGCAAGCTTTATGGCCAAATCTCGTCATCATTTGACGTGCAAAACTCATATGTTTGTCATGCAATTCTATTGGTCGGAAAGGTAACTTAAGTATAGGTGCTATATCTGTATATGGTAACAGAGCATGCGGATTGGATAACTCTTATCGGGTGGGCGTCTACGCCCATCCCACTACATCACTCGTGATAGACGTCACTACAACTACGACGTCTTATTGGTTCTACAACCTATAGGACTCTAGATTATTTGGGCCATTGTGATTGGGTGGGTTACACCCCTAGGCATAAATCTCCACTTTAATTAGCAGCATGCAGAATGGACACCAAGATGCGGAGTGCCCCAAGATTCACCCTACCTGCCTCCCTTCCATCAATCAGTACCTTTACATTACATTACATTGCATTTGTTATGCGCCCTATTGACCCTTGGGCATAAAGGCGCAGACAACAGAAACAAAAAAACATACAGCACAAGGAAGACGTCCTTAAAGAAAGAAAGATCATAAGGCTCTACAGAAGTTTTTCTGCTATCCCCAGTAATATGAAACAGCGCTATTGGAGAAGTCTGTATTTTTCAGTAAGTCAGTCAAACAAGAAGGTCTTCAATTCCTTCTTAAAAGATAGGAGGGAGGAGTGACTCCTCAAACTTATGGGAAGATTGTTCCACAGAGAGGGGCCTTCACTTTAAATGCTCCCTTTTCCGCCTTTGATGTCTTGCATCTTGGCTGTGTGATCTGATTTAAGGAATCGGTTCACAGAGATCTTGAATTACTCTTTGAAGTTATGTGCTGTTGTAAGTACGCAGGCATTACTTGAAGCCGGCATTTAAAGACTATAACTAGTACTCTAAAGTTAATCCTGGCTTCAATAGGGAGCCAGTGTAATGAGCGTCTGGCCGCAGTTACATGACTGAGCCTAGGAAGTCTGAGAACTACTATGACCGCCCAATTCTGGGCAACCTGCAGTCTGTGCAGTTCTCTTTGGTTAATGCCAAGCAGGAGGCTGCAACAATAGTCAATTTAGCACCTATAATTGCCCTAGCTATTGTCTCAGCGCTTTCCTGCGAGATCATGGGCCTCAAATAAGCCAATAGTCTGATGTAATAGACTATCCCCGCCACCACTGATGAAACATGAGCTTTCATGCCTAATGTCGAGTCCAGTATTACTCCTAGAATTTTAGTTTTCGGTAAGGGTGTGATGATGTCATCACCCAGTTTGAAAGTGCTATAGTCTTGATTTAACTTGTTAATCACCTTGGAGCTGCCGACTATCAGCAGCTCTGTCTTACTGCGATTTAGAGATAGGAAATTATCCAGCATCCATTTTTCAATTAGGGCGAAAACTCTATTAACCTCCGCCTCATCCTTTTTGTGGTGTCCCATTAAGTTAATGACACATTGGGTGTCGTCTGCATAATTGGAGAACACGACACCCTCTTCGTGTAGCATAAAGAAGAATGGTGCCATGAACAAGTTGTACAGATATAGGGACAAACTTGCCCCTTGAGGGCTATGTGTCAATTAGTTGGCTTTGGATGGCTTCGAAACTGTAGCTTCTTATCAGAAAAAGTTATGGCATCCTGGGTTCTGGGTGACATCAGACATTGGTAACTCTTTGCCCTTGGCTGGTCACGTGTCTGTTCACCATGAATCTGCTTCATTTTCCCTCTTTTCGTGTATTTAATTCTTCCTTAGCATCGCCACCTACCTGGGGCCTCCTTATCTCGACCTTCACTGGCTGGCTGGTATGCTCTGAAGTTTCGATTCTGCGAGGCTGCAGCTCTCCTCCCTTCCTTAGGTTGACCTCGAATTCCCAGGCATGAGCTACTTCTTACTGAGTTTCGATTCCGCTGTTTTCCTTTGGCTTTGGCTGGAATATGAATCTTGGTGTTGTTAGTCCTTTGCAATATGGGCTTAATTCTGCTTCACAAAATGGAGTCGCACTTGAATAGTGTGCTTTTATTGAGGTAGATATATATACAGTTGGCGCATGCCGCTCTATTTTTCTACTAAGCATTGCAAGCAGTTCTGTTTACTTAGCTTCTTGCGTTTCAAGCCTATTTACTTGCATTAGCTGGTTGAAGACTTCCATCTCGTTTTCGCAGTTACGTTTCGTTACGCCTCTTTATGTATCAACATTGTGTCTTCTTACACCTCGATTACATCTTTATTCTTTGTATTTCGCCCCTGTGTGTCATCTTTCGTTCGTTGTTTATGTTCATCTGTACATGTTGTCTGGGCTCTTATGTCATCACCATTCACCTTCCATTAAGGCTCTGTGGGTCTCTTCAGGGACAGTCTGTAACTAGTCTTCATTTTGTGTCAGCTGCTCGTGCGGTTGTCTGAGAGGATGCCGTGCAGCCCATGGCTGTCTGGTTATAGGCATTTCAGCCGGTATTGCTCTTCTGATGGGTATTGGACAGAGCCCCACCGTGGCTCTCTGTTGGTTCATTTGCTCCTTATACGTCACATATCTTGGCGAGTATGCTTCTGACATCTAAACATGGGTGGCTGGAGTGCAGGCCATATTTGGGACCTCCTCTACAGATGTTAGTCGTCATTAATGGAATCCATAGGACTTAATTGGGGATGTCAGGTCACTTTCCCTTACTTTTCCTCCAAAAATCAGCAGAATTACCTCTCATTAATTGTGCAGTGGTAATTTGCCAAAACCTGAAATTTGGTGGTGCGGGAAAGATGGAGGTAACAGAATTACCTCCACTTTGATCTGCACCGCCAAACTTTTAATGAGGTCCTATATTTCAAAGCAATAAGGTATCATTCCAGCACCTTGTTCAGTAGTGAAGTCATCCCATGTTTATTAAATGTAACCATATAGGACCTGATTCACAGATGTTTTCCTATGGGACTGCGCCATTATAAAACGCTTCTGCGAATCAGGCCCGAAGTGTCTTCATGGTAACTTGGGCTTCATTGTGATTATCACAGTGTGGTAACAAAATTACTGCCACTTACCTCACTGCCAAGTTTGGAGGTTTTGAAGTGATGCAGAGGAAAACCTCCAGTCAAGTGCAGGAAGTATTTCCTCCACATTAGCACCAAAATATGGCAGATGTATAATGGGAAGAATGACAATGCTTCAAAAATGCAATGGAGTCCTATGTGAATCCATGAATGTGGATGAACACTGCCTTACCCAAGCTTGTAATCGGGAAGATTTATTGTAGGTACAAGTATCAGTAATAGTAAACAATCATGGTGGCATTTCCATGGAAATACCACCATATTTGTAATGAAGCCAATTACAGCCAAAACATTGGGGATTTATGAGCATCATTCCTAGCCATGGTAATCCATACAAACCTAAAATGGAGACCATGATTGGGGGATAACACTGCTGTGTCACCACTCATATTCTGGCAGATTTACGACTGATATGAGTGCTGATAATGGTAAAGGAGTATGGTTGTATTTCCTTGGGAAATACGTAATGAGACCCCTTATAAGTTACTTGCACGACTACTGTGAGTGGCAGATTGAGGACTGGCAGAATGCTCCCGAAATGAGAATATTTTTCAAGGAACCTGTCTCTACAAACTAAATATGTAACGTGTCAAGGCGATGATGATAAACTACACAAATAAGTCTTAAGTTGGTACTGACTAAGAATGTCAGGATTGGTGCTCTGAGTGTCTGGGCATAACAGGAAGGAAAGACCACTGGGCCTCATTACGAGAATGGAGGTAGCCATGTCGCTATATGTGGCATGGCTACCTGCATTCCGGGTAACGGGTCCGGGTACCCTGAATGGGGAAGTACCGGGCCATTCCAACCTTGGAGGGCCCGGTATTTCCCCATTCAGGGAACCCGGACCGGTACATCCCCATTCCTATTTGAGCCCCCATAGGGCTCAATGGGAATGGGGAGCGTGCTGACAACGGGCCCGTTAATAATGGGCATGTTGTTAGCATGCTGGGCTGCTCGCGGGACCCGCTAAGGACGCCTGGTAAAACCAGGCGTCCTTAGCGGGTCCCGTGAGCACACCTCATAATAGGGAGGTAAGCGGTTAACGGCTCTGGCACCTTTACCGGCGCCGTTAACCCCTTACCGCCCTTCTCGTAATGAGGCCCACTGACTTTTAATAATAGGGTCAACAGAATCAGGGACTTTCCCTTGTGTTCCAAGAGGGTTCATAGAGGCAATGTTGTAGTGTCTCAATGCATCCAGAAAACAAACAATCTAAGCTAGGCGGCGAATGGAAAGCAGAGTGTTCAAAAGTTCCCCTGAGTCCCAACAAACGATAAATTCAAAGCAAAAAGGTTCCCTCCTCAAGAAGGGTCTGTTGCCCTTCTCAAATTAGCCAGAAAAGGAACAACTCATCCTTCAACCCTCTTCTCAGGCTTCAGTCTACCCCAATCACTGAGCTATAGATACTTTTTTTTTTGGGGTGGGGGATTCTCTGGTTCGCTTCTTCTAAGGGGTTTTCCCAGGACCCTTTCCTTGCAGTGCTGAAGAAACATATTTATATGTACACTCTGTGGTAAACGGAGAAGGTTGAAACTCTGTTCTCTTAAAGGGAAATGCTCTGATTTATATGTGGAGTATTTGTTAGCCCTTTATTTACTTTGACCCTGCAGGTCCTGTAGTCCTAGGATGGCCTCAAGTCTGTAGAGGCTGCCTGTGACTGTTGCCTGCATACAGGCAAGGTACTCCATCACACATACCCCACTCTTCATTGTAACACTCTTTCTAAATGGCAGGATAGGTTGTTTGAGAAGGTAGTGACCCTAGTCCCTCCTTCAAGAACTCGGATAATGTCAGATCTATAGCACTAAAGGTACCGGGGAAGTTCACCATGACATTCATTATTCCCTGGTGCCATAGAATTTGGGGTCTCCATATTTCCCTTAGAAGTGACCTGGGACATCACCAGCTTCTGAGTAGTTTCTCCACACCAAGTAAACCTCATTTGAGTCTGTTGGGTCCACTCCTCCACTTCCAACTTCTCTTTCTTGGAACCTTCCACCTTGCTTGGGTCAGGTCCTCTGCTATTTTTGAGGATTTTCATTGCTTTGGTGCCATGGCTTCCTCTTAAGCCGGGGCTTCTGCCTGCTTCTGAGTCAGGGATTCAGCTTCCCCTCAGGTCACAGCTTCCACCAGTTCTCATACTCAGGCTTCCACTTTTCCTTGGGACAGCATTTTAGTCTTTTCCTGAGCTGTTGCTTCAGTCTTTTCTTTTCAGTTTTCTAAAATTCTCATCTCCCTTTCCTTTTTCACACTCTTTCAAGTGCTTGCTCTTCTGCCATCTTGTTTTTGCTCTGATCCTGTGCCATTGGTCCAGCTTCAACTCTCTCTTCCTGGTTTGTGAAACATCACTTGTGGCGTTCCCCTGAGTTGATGTCTTTGAGTTAGCCCAGTGGACAAGGTGGTTTCCCTTGCTGGGTCACTTCTTGCTCTCGGGCCTTCCTCGGGTACGTGGGCCAGAGCCACCACAATTTGTTTAATTATTTGTTATAGCAAGTCATCTCATTTCCACTCCTTTTCCCCAGCACCTCAGAACTCCAAATCTTCTAGAATTGAGGTCTTCCAATGATGATTTTCCTGAATGTTGGCATATATGGGAATAGGGGAATTCATGGCAAGTTGCTCAGTTTCTCCACGTTCTGGCTAGAATCTTTACAATGTCCTATTATTATTTCAGTCATTATCTAGTCAGTACAATTGATGCACCTTGAGGGGCTGGGTGGGCAGCTTCATTTTCTGTGAATGACAGCCACTTTGGTATGCACCCTCTCCCACTAGTGAGGCAAACAATCTGGGGGTCATCTTCGACTCTACTCTCTCTTTCTCTTCTCACATCTCGTCCCACTAGCAGCTGCACCTCCTCAGAGGTAGTCTACCCTTTGTCACCTTCCCCCAGAGGCTCACTGTATCCAGAGCCCTGGTTCTCTCCAGACTGGACTACTGCAAAAGTGTTCTTTCTCAATCTTCCCACCTCCACTCGTCGATCTCTTCCAACTTATCCAGAACAGAACCGCAAGTCTTATCCTTGGCCTCAAGCCCAGGGACCGCATCACTCTGGTGCTGAAATCCCTCCACTGGCTCCCTGTGGCTGCAAGGATCAAGTTCAAGTCCCTCTGCATAGTCCACAAAGCTTTCTGGGGCCGGGCCCCCACTATCTACAGTTCTCTCTTCCTAAATACTCTCCTTCCAGAGCCCTCCGCTCAGCCTCCTCCAACTCTCTGCGGGTGAGACGCTTTTTGAAACAGAGATTTGGGGGTAGATCCTTATCCTCTGCAGGTGTTTCCCTTTCGAACAGCCTACATGCCTCTCTCCATCTTGAGCTTGACCTCCTTAAGTTGCGGAAACTCATCAAGACATTCCTCTTACCTTCCTCTTTCTCTCTCCCTCTGCCTTGCTAACCCCCTTTTTTTCTCTCCTGCTTCCCGCCTTTGCTCTCATCCCCAACCTGTCCAGTCAGCTGACTGGTCGCCTGGTGCACCTCCAGAGCCTCACGGGTCCCAGGCTCCCTTGCCAGTCCAGCACTTGCCTCCAGGCCTCCGCACTCTGCCTGCATTACTGCACTTGGAATGCGTTCCACGAGAGGGGCACCCTCTCTGCACTTAAGCCTGGCCCCTTCTAGACCAGGCTCACTTGTCCCCCTATCGCTTCCTCCCACTTCTGCCTGTTCACCTGCATGACCTTGAATGTACTAGGCTTAGCATGTCTGTCTGTCCTGTCTTCCTCTATCGCTGCTCCTCAGCTTTGCTGTGCCTGCATGCATAGGCGCATTGATGACTAACCCTTTGTCTTGTATGTCCTCCCCTACTTGTCCCCCCCACTCTTTGTCACACACTTATACTAGTAGAAATGCCCTGGCCTAGTTTTGCTAGTCATTGCTGTTAGATCATTCAGAATCTTCAAGGCCTAAGAATGACGACGATATCCCCTTGTTCCCTTCACACCTTGATGCGCTTTGAAGCACTTCACTTGTGTATACACGCTTTACAAATATACAATTACAATTACTCTTTGGTCTTCATTGAAGGCAACGTTTTTCGGGAACCTTTATACTTTTTCATGCAGGTTCCTAGTTCTTGTAATGACTTTTTGATGTGTTTATTATTCGGTTCATCAAATGTCCTATTGAAACACTCCCAGCAATTTGATATTATTTAGCATTGCCTATGGGCCACTTATTTGCATTCGTTTGATATTTGAAATCGCCTTCTACTTGGTAGCCATTAAGATATGTTTTCTCCATGATAAACATTTATCACTTAGAATGTTACACTGGTATTGGGGCTCTGTTTTGACCATTTAATTTTGAAGTTTAGATATGTGTGCACTCCCTTATCCATCGCGGGGTGCCCCGGCAATTGTACGATGCAATCGGACTCATTAAGGCCGCCGCTGATAAATATGAGTGCATGCGGTTAAGTCACGCTATGGTTTTACATACTTTGACAATCACTTCTGATTATACTGGGTGTGATAGAAAAACAGCTATGCCTAATTTGTTTGCGTTTTATTAGCAGTCATTTTAATATTGCAGTGTATGCTAACGTGGTGCAACATTTGTCATATCATAAAACGTATTAGCTGGTTGGTATTGGATCACATTAAGAAGTTTATAAATGAGTCGTGGTATGGTACAGCACAATCATGATGAAAGTCAGTGGAGGAAATGTGTACTTTTTTATGGAACAACCACGTCTTCGTTTGTATCATTTTCTGTTAATGTACCTTCGTTAATGAGGGTTATTAATTTCCTGTTTACTCCTATTCCATTTTTATTATATCAGCATTTTGGTTTAAGAGCTGCCCGCTGTATCACAGCTCCATCTCGTTGAATGGATATGGCAATGTATTTGGCTACTCTGCACATGCCGTTATGTGATTTCCTGATACAAAGCCACAACATGTTTGTTACAGTCTCCTTTTTGTAGGGAGGTAAGTATCTTTTAAGTTGCAATGGACCATAGGCCTCGGGGAGAGGAGGTGGTTAGTCTGGGGGGCAAGCTGTTGCCCTCAGGGGTGGACTGGCCTATACGGAACTCTGGAGATTTCCCGGTGGGCCTCTGCACCCTGGGCCTTTTTTCTGTGGTATTTCCAAATTTTCTCATAGGAAAAGCATTGGGCTTGCTGAAAATGTGTCATTTGGGGCCACTTTGAACTTTATTTCCAGGGCCTCTTTTGGTCCCCAGTAATTATTTCCGGGGCCTCTTTTAGTTCCCAGTCCAGCCCTGGTTGCCCTGTGTTGGCAGACTTAGTATTTAGGAAAATCCTTCTTTTATTTGGTACAGTGAATGTGCGCTTCGCCCCACGCTCGTTACAGGCAGCCTTTGCTGATGCTCTCTGGCTGTCCACTCTCTACAGCCTTGCAGTATCCAGCAGCATTCTTATCAAGTTTTTGCCTTTTAACTCCGGTTTTGAATACATTGGAACTCATTACGAGTTTGGAAGTAGCCATGCCCTTAATAATAATGAATTGGCTATAACTCTAAACTATGTATGCCATGTGTCACCAGTCTGTCCTGTCCCTGGTCAATATTCCAACATTAATCCTCCACCACCTGGACCACATCCTGCTCAGTAGACACTGCTCAATATTGTGAAACAGCTGCAAAGGCATACTTGTGATCACTCTTGATTCACTTACGTTGGTACAGCATTCCACATCCAAGCACACACATTTTTCTTCAATAAATACGAGAATAAAAAAAATTGTCTTCCGAGCAGTCCTGCAACTTTCTTCTTCTAGGGCAGAGGTCTGCAACGTGTGGCTCTCCAGATGTTTTGGAGTAAAGGTCCCAGATAATGGGACTTGAAGTCCAAAATATCTGGAGAGCCGCAGGTTGCAGAGACCTGTTCTAAGGGGAGCAATACCAATGTTTGAGATGTAAAGGTAGCTTGTGTGTTTTTGACATTTTGTCTTTGCCAATGGCTTGACCTGTTGTCCATCAGAGGTCTTATTATAGAAACGTTGCACTGATGGTAGTAAAATTGTGCACAGTATTAGCATTACGGCAAAAATCGTCCTAGTGCATTTGATTTACATCAAAGTTCGGCTTGGTGAAAACATGGACGGAAACAGCATGCACTAGGGCAAAGTTTGTCCTAGTGCTAAATCCATGCAACATTGATCTTGCACCCTGCAAAGTTAAAGTAAAAAGGGCCCAAGTGTTGATAAAATACTTTAACTGCCTCGAATATGTTTGCGCTTCCACTCTAAAGTGTAGGTGCATACACAGTTAAATAAATCAGGTGAACATGGTTTGACAAATCCCGAGACGTCGTCACTTGCCCCGCAAGGGGGAGCCCCTTCCCATAAGGCCAGGGTGGGTAGGCCACTACCTGATAGTCCCCCTGGGGATGGTGCACAGTGGGAGGATCACGTGTATAGAGATTCCCCTTCTGGGTATAAGGACGACCATCTGGGACACAATCGGCACAACACTGTTCTCCCTAGTCCATTCCCACCTCTATCCTCCTCTTCCTCTGCTCTTTTTAGCGCCTCTATGTGCTATTGTACTCTTGGTACAATACCCTCTGTAAGTACCGGCGCAAAAAAGAGGCACAACGCCATGAAGAACACCTGGTGGAATTGTAATAACCACTCTAGTTTTCCACTGAGGAGTAGTTGCGAGACAGAGATAAAAACTGACAAGGGACTTGCAGACATTATTCGGAAGCCCTAGGAGCTGCATTAGAGAGAGAGAGAGAGACCGCTGCACCAGCAGGCCAGAGCGAAAGACTGCCCAGCCATGGAGATTTCGAGAAGAACTAAGTCATCCGGCCTTGAGGGAGTGAAGAAACCAGGTGTGTGGGGCTGGTCCGGAGCCGAATTGGAGGTTGGAAGCATGTGTCAGGAAGGCGAGGCATGGGGCGAGGGGCCAGTCTAGTCGAGGTGAAAAGCAGCCCGACCCGACGAACAACAGCAAGCACCCAAGGAGGACCGGCAGAGCATCCAAGAGCACAGGAAGGTAAAGGCTTGACTGAGATGCCGGTGGAGGCTTGAGAAGAGGGGTCTAGGTCCCGGATCGAGGAGGGGCAGATCAGAGGCATCTTCATCATGGCAGTACATGGTGAGAAAGTAAGCCAAGTGAGCCAAATCAAAGAGTGAGAGAAACCGCAGTCTGGCACTCAAATGAAGAAGCGAGGCATGTTCCTTGTGTCAGTACTTGGTGAGAGAGTAAAACAAGTGGGCTGAACCAAAGAGTGAGAGAAACTGGGGTCTGCTACCCAAATCAAGAAGGGAGACATCTTCATTGTGGCAGTACTTGGCAAAAGAGTAAGCCAAGTGGGTCAAACCAAAGAGTGAGAGAAACCGGGTTCTAGGACCCAAATCAAGAGGTGAGGCATCTTCCTCATGGCAGTACTTGGAGAGAGAGTAATGTGAGGGGTCAGAAATGCGAGGTGGACAACTTGATAAAGGTTTTTCACATTAAGTCATTTTATTAACTTAAAATGGTATGATAAACACCTTACTTTCCCTAACCTAATGTGGGTTTCCTACCTATGAAACTAAGACTTAAGGAAAACATTATTTTACATAAGGATATCTGTCCCTCATACTTATACATATAACAAAAGCATTTCAGTTGTTCGTATGGCTGTTTAAATTCAACAAAATAATAATTATAAACGGGTATTCGTGTAAGCAGGGTTGGATCTCCTTCCCCAGTATTAAAGCTGAATTTTCAAATGAAAGTTCTAATGAATAAAGTTATTCCAATATTCAAAGGTAACATACGCAAAGGTTTCTCTCAATAGCCAAGTTCTGTTCCCAATACAAAGTTCCTTTGCTTCTGAGGGTTTCACTTTGCATCGTAATTGTCTTTGAACCAAACAGAGTTCATTATTCTTCCAATGAATATTTCCAAAGGAATTCTCTTTTCTTGATTAAGACAACTGCTATGCGCATCTTCTTCATATACAATGAGGTTTTCGTCAGGATGTTTTTTACCACAATTAATTTAACACAATGATGGCATTCCCACTTTCTTTCCACCACAACTTTTGACCAAAAATGTTTTTGTCCTGGTTCACTAACCTGCAAGGACTACCACTAACAATTGTTTCCTGGTGTACATTCCTGCCATTATAAATCTACTACAAGTACTCTGCAGGGTGGATTCTTTCAAAACATCAGTGGAGTCTTTTGGCTTTCAACAACAATTATATTCACAACTTCTTTCAAAAGGATGCAACACCCATTGGTGTTGTTTGTTTCACTGTTTTCTAGACCACATGTATTGCAGGTTATATTCATCTCGCCCTTTCCACCCTTCACAAGGAGGGCCACTTCCCTGCCAGCTTTGAGTTTTCACTATCGCACCCCGGAACTGTGGACAATGTCTTTTATTCCAGTTCCTCTCTTCAAGAAAGCTGTTTTCCCTCTTGCTTCCAATTACCCTTCTTGGGCAATGCTGGGATTGGTTTTATATATTGCCTCCTCTTTACTTTGGTCATGCTGTTTAAAATGCTGATTTAATATTGCTTCTGCTTTGCTTTCCCAATGGTGGATACATTGGGGTTTTAATATTGTCCCCTCTGTTCTTGGACAATTGCAATCACAGTCTTTCCTTATGCTATGTGGGTAGTGAGAATCATACACTTTCTTATTACGTTTCCTTATCACATATGTATTAGGCCATAAACACTTATTTTAATTAGTTCAGTATTCAAAATAAAGGCAAGCGAGTAGTGATTTACCCTGGGCAACTCCAGTGTTAGCAGTCAGATGATAACTCAGTGGGTCTTCTCTGTTCATCTGGGTCTCTCGCTTCCACTGCTGCTTCTGCTCTTCGGGAGCTTCTCTGAGCTCCGGATGCGGTCCCATCACTCGTGTCTTCCCGAGTAGGAGTTCATGTTACTCCTTTAGTGTCCTGGTGCTCGCCAGCCACCAGAAGCAGACACCATGTACGGAGAGCGATTCTCTCCAAGGGGGGCATTTGTAAAAACATTGCTTCCCGCTCTGCGACCTCTGTAACTTGGGCTTCTCTGGTTCACGACCCTCCTCTGAGCACCATTACCCGGCAGAGGCACAGCGGTGGTCCCACCGGTGGTCGTGGTGTCTTCATTCTGCCTCCGCTCTATACACAGCCAAGAAAAATAATTTCTGCTGGTACTCCTACTCATCAGCACCAGAGGGGGATTTAAATAGTCACAATTCCCACTCAGGTGTTGATTGTTCAGAACACTAGGATGCGTATTGCAGTTCTGTGCTTCAAAGCTCCTCTTCCTCATCCCAATACTTATGGTAGTATGGGACTTGAAGTCCCTAACATTCTGATTCTTGATTTCACCACATATTTCGGTTTCAGTATTACTTAACTCACTCTGTTGGTAAACCATACCTCTAGATGAGAGTTTTAAACTTGGTATTAGTTGTTTCTTGTTTTTAACGTTTTAACGAAAGGAACAGTTTTATTCTTCAGAAGGGATGGTATTGATGGCCTGATCATTATACTGACTATAATGGCTTTCCTTATCATCGATTTGTATATCTTTAGAAAAGGAAGTAGAACTCTTAAAACAAGCCATTAGGTGGTCTGGCATCATCTCAATCTCATCCTTCAAAGATGATGGATACCATTTTTCTTCTATTACTTTGGGGCCTTCTCCTCCTAGGTGATCCACCCGGCTTATACCAACCCCGGTGTTAGGATCAGAAAGTGTCTGCCTTTCCCTGGCTGCCTTTGAGGATATCTTTAGCAGGGATTCTGTGAGGATTCCACAGGCTTCATCAGCCTTCCACTAAACATCTGACCTCCCGATACAGATTCCCTTCCTACCATCAGCATTCCCAAGATTCAAAAGAGGATTCAGGTGTTTTCAAATTCCTCTGAGAAATGTTCCTCTTGCACCCAAGAATTGTGAGGAGAATATGATGAGAATAAAGGTATATTCATTTTCTCGTCATGACAATGAATAGTTTTCAATTTTGTCTGGGCAACCCTTGGATCCATTAATCAAAATGAGGAACTTCACTACCCAAGACCATTTGTATATGAAGGCCAAGTATCACGGCTACTAATAATGATGTTTCTCTACCCAATTTAGTAACATTAAGTTTGGTCAAGGGTTGTTCTTTTGCCTGACTGTGAACACAACACACATACCTCTGTCCTGAGGATTCCCCCTCATAAGGAAGAATATTCGCTCTTACAACAGATCCCTTACTTCCAGTGTCCAATTGAGTCCATATTGTTTTCCCCCTGTATTACTGCTGGGATGCAATACTAATTTTACTCTCGTGCACTAAGCATTACTGCAGGCTTTTTGCTAGACATTGTTCTTTTAGCTTGAAAGGAAATGGTACTTCTGCTAGGAGAGTTAAATTTGTAAGAGGTAAAAGAACTCCTGTGTTTTACAACTTCCTTTTTTATCCCAAATGTTTCTCCCGGTCCAGTATCAAAAATGTAAATGAAAACAGTGGGTTTACCTGCTGTTCAATGGAACACTCCACCACTTATAGGGACAGCCCTTACAGTGTAAAAATAATCAGTCATCAACTTTGGTAGTTTTGCTAAAAACGTTTTTATGTTTATTTAGGATATCCACAATCGAATTTTTAATTCACAATTTCATTCAAAAAACATATTTTGTGTTTGTCTCGAGTGAGCCATACATGTTTAGCCTCCAAATGTCCACCAGATTACTGCCAATACACGTACATGTTTCGATCCACCATGGATTCTCTTCAGGTAGCTGTAAATGAATCATACAAGTACCAATTAGCACAAACTAACTCAAAACTACAACTAAAAATAATAATTCCTAGACTCTCACTGCCTAAATGCCAACATATCCATGCAGCAACAGTGCAAACAACTGCTATATGAGCTTTCTCCAGCTCATGTGATTATCAACATTCTGCGACTTGATCTGTCACCCAACTTCATCAGTGACTGTCTGTGATGCCCGTCGGATGTCTTAACAAATCACAATCCATATATATCTCATCCCCTGGTGTAATAAACCCTAGGTGTGTATGTCAGTGTACACTAAAACTAAAATGGTGCAGAGCTTTGTGTCTGATATTGCATGCATACAGTGCAATTTAAGTGCACTGAGACACACATCATTTTACATTCCATTATTGTGCTGTGTGCTGACTGCTTACTCGAGCAGCAAGTAAAATTCGATTTTGATGTGTATCACTGTGTTGTAAAAATTCCATAATGAACATGCAAACCTAAGGAATAGAAATACATGTGATGTGCAAGCAAACCTCAAGAAATAAGAATTCTACTTCTAGACCCGGTTTGTTCAGGTTCAAAACAGGTCATCATGTTATGTGACGCTTTCCTTTCTTTGGCACTAAACTCTCACTTCACGTCATTCACCATACAAGAAGGATTTTCTTTTCTGGAGGTACTGTCAAGAATATTATTTTGAGAACTTTCCTTATTCCATGTTTCCCTAGTAACATCTTATATCAACCTTCCTACTCTATCTCCTCTGTATATTTCCTGTTGATTGGTTGAAGTATTTAGAACCATACACTTCAACTCTTTGCCACCTGTAACAAAGGGGTATATTTTCAACCCTTTATTCTGCCATTGTATAAGAACATATGGTAAGTGTTGCCTTCTACAGGGTATCTCACAGGATTAATGGCTTGTCCTGAGAGTTTATGAAAACTTAAACCAACATTTATCTGTAGAGGCCATTGACTACTGGATTTCTCTTTTAACACTGCAATATCCCGATGACTATGGGGCCCATGTTACCCAGTAGTAGAGGTTGTAGAGTTAGGTTTGAATGATGGGACATGTAACTGGAACAAGGGAGTAGTATGTCCATACCAATCTTCTTCTGACTCAATGTCAGTAGGGTTAGAATCTATTATATTTACATTGGATCCCCAGTTTGTATCAACTGATTCCGATCCCACTCTGATACCATAAATGAGGGGTCAGATATGCGAGGTGGACAAGTTGATAATGGTTTTTCACAAGAAGCCATTTCATTAACTTAAAAGGGTGTGATAAACGCCTTGCTTTCCCGAACCTAAAATGGGTTTCCCTGCCTATGAAACTAAGACTAAAGAAAACACTGTAATCCATAAGGATATCTGTCCCCCACACTTATACATACAACAGTAGCATTTGAGGTATTTGCATGGCTGTTTAAATTCAAGAAAATAATAATAATAAACAAGTGTTCTTGTAACAAGGGTCGAACCTCCTTCCCCAATATTAAAGCAGAATTTTCAAATGAAAGTTCTAATGAATACATTTCACTCCAAAATCCAAGGACCTGGCACCCTGTATGACTCTGAAGGAACCAGGCCATCAGAGGAGAAAAGGAATGTCTTAATGAGCTTCCAGAACTTATGAAGATCTGGTTCAAGTTTGAGAAGGGCCAGGAAGCCATTCCAGAGGGAGGCACCTGTGGAGGAGAGAGAGATCTACCACCCACTCTCTGCTTGGAGAAACGCATGATTTGCAGAAAGGTAGAACTAGAAGAGTGAAGGGCTCTAGTAGGTAGGTGTTTAGGGAGAGAGAGCTTAATCTTTTAGATCCATTATCAATGCCAGCAAAATTGCACTGTGCTGAAGTTGAGTCAATGATTACGGTGGGGTTTAAAGTGGCTTGGGTATATTGTATGATTGACATTGTGTCCGTTTGACATTCAGTGGTGAACCATCTTTTAGTCTTACTTTCCATTTCCCCAGGCAAATCGTCAGATAACTTCAGTACAGAGGACAGGTCTGAGTCACACTGTGGCAAATCTTCTTTTTATTATTGATTAAGTTGGTAAACTCCCCACAACTGGTCTCAGGCTGATGGTTTGAGTCAACATTTATTTAGTCTTGCACCCGTTATTTTTTGTTGCATGACAGGAAATGACCGATGTGGGTGGCTGTAATACTTTTTTATCATGTAAAGTAA
This sequence comes from Ambystoma mexicanum, assembly GCF_040938575.1. Lineage (NCBI taxonomy): Eukaryota > Metazoa > Chordata > Amphibia > Caudata > Ambystomatidae > Ambystoma > Ambystoma mexicanum. Next base: position 244,822,381 of record NC_090936.1, read on the forward strand.
AGCAATTTGTGCTGCTTCCACAAGAGCTTTCTGGAGTGTTTTGTATTAGTACCATTTTTTAATTTTTTTTAGCGTTAGTTTGCACAGTTTTTTTTAAACAACTGTTAACACATTAGCACCAGAGGTCAAGTTTTCCTTCTCTGGATCGGCTTCAGTCTAAATCTTGTTGATCTTTAAATGAGGAACATGCACTTTAGTTTGGGTCTTTTCCACAAAATGATTGTCCAATATATCTATTTTCTGTTTTATTTCTCTGAGCACTATGGTGTGATCTTTCAATTCTGTGCTGATGTTGTCATATAAGTTTATGAAAGAGCTTAAAACCAGATTAAGCGCAGATATGGAAGGTTCAGTCAGCTTTACTTTGTTCTCCAAGTCATCTAGTCTATGATTAAGATGACTGGGGAAGACAAGGAAGACATAGTTGACAAGTTGCCAGCTCTAGATTGAATCTCTTCCAAAAGAGATGTCAGATCTTTATGTGAAAGGTATGAATGAGCCCAAAACTGTATTTCCCTTTCTTTCTGTGGCAAACCCCATGAAGACGATATTAGCAATAACATTTGTCACATCTGAGTCAAGAAGACTTATATCGTTGATAACATTTTAATCGCATTCAGGAATGAATGGCTCTTTTAGTGATTTCCTGATTTCAGTGCTCATGCCAGCCGTTGGATAAAAGTGTTTCATTTTTGCAGATATTTTTTAATCTTTCTTACTTTTACCAGTCATACTTTGTTCTTACCTTTGGGGTACCAAAGCAACACTAACGCAAGGAGTCGCTTCACTTTCTGTTAGGGCAATTGTGCACGTTCCTCATAGAGGATCGAGCTCAGTAGTCCTCATAAGGTCCATCGCTGTTATGGGTGACACAATGGGGGCGTTAGGAGATCAAATGTTTCACTGTCCCGATGAATGGAAAGTGACTCCCCAGCCAGTGTATTTTTCCACTGGGTGGTAGAATTGGTCCCAGAAGCTGAATCAGGTGACTTATCCAAACTATGTGTATCTCCCAAGTTCGGCTGTAGTCATCCATACTAGGGACTGATTTACTCCTCAGATCATATATGAAACCTTGTTAACAAGACTAAATAAGGGCAGGTGGTAATGATTATGCTGAAAGGCAGATCTATTTTGAATTCATTAAGACAAACAGGTTACCAGTTTACAGTTATGTATAAACTGGATTGGGATTCACCCACACCTTTCTCCCACAGACTGCCAACTGCAACACTCTGCAGCACTCTGCCCTAACACACAGATTTTAAAGCATCCAATGTATTCGGTGGTTTGGTGAAATTTGCCCTCCAAAAACAGCTCCAATGTGCCGGACGATCCTGCTATCAACTGCAGTACTCTGCAGCACTCTATGATAAATCTGGACAATTCATCCCTTTTCCCCCAGAGGGGAGCCATCCCCTTTGAGGCTAGGGAGGTGAGCCCACTAAGTAAGACCCTACCTATGGGTCTTGACAAGTGGGACCTCACTGAGAGTGACTCCCGTCTTGGGGACATGGACTCCCATTCCGATAAGGAACACCCAGTCCAATGTATGGTTTCTTCATACATGCGATTTGGAAAGACTCTTGATACGTCTGTTTTGAAGCCATCAAACAGTGACATTTCTTCAATCACTTTGGTTTCAGGTAATGGTGGATCCCTCCTGAACACCACATTCACAGAAGAAGGACACAGCCCTTTTGCTTGTTCTTGCATGTATAAAAACACAAGGAACTTTGAATCAGGGAGTCTGGGGAAACTTCTAGGCAGGGAGGAGAGAGATTCCGAAGCAGAGGCGAACCTCTGAGGAAGAAACATCCTGGAAAGGCGAGCCACACTAGACCGCAGAACCTGCAGTGGAGAGCAAGCCTAATGCTAGCTAAACTCTATAAGCGTGGCGTCCCATCAGACTGGGAAGCCAGGGTCAGGTAGAGAGGCGTGAACAGGGAAGCACCCATTTCCTCTGGTGGCATAACCATTAGAGAGCTGTAGTAGGCCTGGAGCCTAGCAACAAACGCTGAGACAAAATTGCCGGGGAGAGCCCAAGTCCCTGAACTCCATTCCCCGAACTCCATGCCGAAGGACGTTCGCTGCTGAGAGAAGCAGAATCAGGAAAGCGAACGCTCCCACAGAGGAACTATCACTGAAAGGTATCAATAAGGAGAACCAAGGCTGGGAAAAGCCTGCAAGATGACAGGAGCCTGAGAACCCCAAGTGGGCAGGCTCCCAGTATGAATCAGAGTAAGAGAAATACAAACTAGTTGTATCAAGGTTGAGAGAACCTACAAGGTTACGGAAGCCTGATAAACCCAAGTGGGCAAGGACCCTATATGAATCCGAGCAAGAGAGATACAAACACTTTTTATTAAAATTGAGACAACCTACGAGGTGACGGGAGCCAAGGAAACCCAAACGGGCATGCTCCATTGTGAACCGAATCGACAGAGATACAAACTCTGTGCATACAAGTTGGGAGAATTTACATTGTTACAGGAGCCTGAGAAACCCGAACAGGCAAGCACCCTATGTAAATCTAATCCATTTGAATACAAACACTTTGGATCGAAGCCGAGGAAGCTTGTGAGGTTACAGGAACCTGAGAAACCCCAGTGGGCCAACGCCCTATGTAAAGCACGATGTTGAGACTGAATAAGTCTGCGAGAGAGTAATAGAAATTCGGGGAGTTCAAGAGCCACTGACTTGTTATCAAGAGACTTGAGGTAAGAGGAAACATACTGAGAAATGTTTCTGTTGAACAAACGTCTACAAAAGGATATCCTGGTCTCCAACCCAGGCCTTCCTATTGCTGATACCTACACCGGCACTTCCTCCAGACAGACCGTCACTGACATCCTCTTTGTCGTTCCTTTGCCAAACCTATGGACTCTTCATATGGTCTCTGTGCTCTCTCCTTTCTCTTCCTCTCCCATTAATGGTGGCACCCGGTGGAAGGGCCTCCTGGCTGCCTTCAACTCCTCGAAGGTCATCATTAATGTTTACCTGAATGGCACCGACTTGGTCCAAGGCTCTCAGGCCAACCTCCTCCTCTTTGATAGATGCTTCCAACGGCTTTTCAATTTCCTTTCCTCTCCCGCTGTCCCTTCTCTCCCTTTGTCATGATGCCTACTCCCGGGGACCCAGACCAAGTGCAGCAACCCCGGAAGCAGGCATCAAGTTATACCAAGCAAACCCAAGAACCCCTGCTAGGGGCTATTTGGGTGCAGTCCTGGCACCTATGGCGCCAGGCCCATATGGAGAGTCTCATAGATTAAAACTTACCTGATGCAGACCATGCTGCAAACTCACCTGATGCTGACCAAACTGCAAGAGCTCCAAGCCAAAGGAGGCTTGGAAGGGACTACTTTTCCTAAGGGACTATTTTTTACTCGGGTGGGGCTGGGGAGGAATACTTACCTGGGACTACTTTGGAGGCTATTTAAACCACGCCCGAAGAGCAGCACAGGCTTCGCGTTATTCTGCATCCAGCAGCGTAACGCTCACTGTGCCTGCAAGTCTGCATCCAGTCTTCTGCCATGCCCGCCTCAATGTCCGGAGCACGTAGAAAAAGGGGAGAGAAGGAGAAAAGGTTAGAACAAGAGCAATACCTTTGATCCTTATCTGAATTCCCGATCCATCGCGCCTTCGAGCGGGAAGAAAGAAGTTATTTTATGCGCGTCGCCTCGCCTGCAGCAGCGCCGCGCTGAACTCACCGGCCTTCGCAGCATCTTCACATTCCACCGCATCCTTCTGCCTGCTCGCGCCGCACTCCGGCACCTAAGGGGAAGACAAGAACAGCAAGGTGAGCCAAGGGAATACACAGAGGCAATTTTAGTTACTCCCCATAGACTTACCTGATTTTACCACCGGGGGTACTATTCCTCTTCACGGGTCGGCGCAGCTTCCACTGCATCCTCGCCGAACCCCGGCCCCTAAGGGGAAACAAAAGGACACCAAGGTGAAACAAGGGACAAACAAGGGGAAACCTCTGCACCACAATAGACTTACCTGATTTTACCGGCAGAGGCATTATTCCCCGAGATTTCATATTTTCTCTCAGCGCCTGAATAAGGGAGAAAGCAACAGGTTACATATTGACATTATTTTATCGAACTGTGTTGGATAATACAAATCCTTACCTGAATATTACCGGTTTCCACGAGGAACTCTTCGCTAGGGTCAAGCTGCAACCTGCAAGAAATCGGACAAGAGTGAAAGTCAGACATTTGAACTCTTACGAACTACATACTTACGGCGTCTTGCCGGGAATCTCAGAGTCAATATGGTTCTGGAACTCACCAATTCCTTCGAGCCAGTGAAGCAACTGGTTATCAACGCGCCCCCGCGCTCAATGCAGGATGGAGAGCTCATCTTTCCAAACCATCAGGTGAGACTATAAGAGGGGACATCAAAGGTGATCAGTGGGGAGAACAGCGGGAGTGGGGGAGGGTTAACGCTCAACTCCACGGGTGGTTAATTCCCTTTCTCCATTTGCAGAAGAATATTCCTACGGGCCAAGCAAACGAAGCTAGGTGGGCCAGTCCAGTCCGTCATCTCGGCACTACGTGTTACATTGGTGGAGGCCGCAGCTCTCCAGTTCAGATCGACGCCCCTGTGGGAGCCAGGTGAGCGTAACAGAACGCAAAGCCTACCCACAAATTCCCACCCGGGCGTTATGGGTACCTCAGAAACTGACCAATTGGCCCAATTACTAGGGGAACTGAGGGCTAAAGTGCATTCCGCCCGTCAAGAAACCAATGCTCTTAGGAGAGAACTGATTTTGTCAAAGGAGCAAACTGATGACCTTGCTAGGCAACTACTGCAAAGCCAGGCTGGACAAGCACCTCTACCAGGTCCTGTGGGGAATCCAGCTCCTGTGTCATCGAGTAACCCTGTGCAAATAAACCTACCAGGAAGTATTCCATTAGCTCCGCCCGAACGTTTTGCCGGAGATCCCAAAAGGTTCGCCGTGTTTATGAACCAATGCCGCTTGCACTTTTTATGCAGACCCGGAGCCTTCCCAAACGATCAAGCCAAGGTAGCCTTCGTATTGTCATATCTCAGCGGCAGTGCAGCTGATTGGTCAATTCCACTAGTTACTCAGGATGACCCAATTCTTTGGGATTTTCAGGGCTTTCAAATGAGCATGGAAAGACTATTTGCCTGGCACTCCCAAGGACAGGCCCTGGACAACGAACTTTTGTCCCTACTACAAGGTAACCAGGACCTTCTATACTACATCGCGACCTTTAATAGGTTGATAGTGGAAACTGGATAGCCTGAGGTAAAACGAATCACGTTATTTCATCGAGGGCTTCGAGGAGAACTCAAGGATGTCTTGGCTCAAGTCGTGAACCCGCGTCAAGACTGCGCTGAATATATAGGCTTAGTGGTCCAGTTAGATCACAGACTTCAGAACAGAAAGGCTGATCGAGCCAAGTTTGAGAATCGGGTGTTGGTCAAGACCCATGCTAACCCCAAAGGAGCAGATGCTTCAGAACCCATGCAAATCAGAGGGGTTAAAGGACCCTTAACCCAGAAGGAAAGAGAAAGGAGACGGCAAATGCAATTGTGTCTATATTGTGGAACTTCTGGGCATTTTCTACGGGATTGCCCTGTAAAACCACCCAAGAAGGTGGTAGGAGCTGCTGATAAAAGCCATATGGAGTCAGACTCGGGAAACGACCACGCCCGACAAGCGTAGAGGTCTGCTTTCCGAGCTTGAAGAAGGATACTCAGACCTTGCATTTCATCATACCAATGGTCCTCGTAGATCCAAGGCAGCCATCGCGTATGCACACAGTAAGTGCATACATTGATAGCGGGGCCATAGGAAACTATGTGGACTATGAATTGGCTTCCAGGATGAATCTACCTCTCTGCCGAAAAAAACCACCTCAGATGTCATCACCACAGTCGATGGAACTGAAATTGCCTCTGGGTCTGTAACTCATTCCACCGCAGAGATGACACTATTGGGTCAGGATGGGTATCGAGAGACTATTTTGTTTGATCTAATCAAAGCCCCACAGTTCCAAATAATACTGGGGATACCTTGGTTGGAAACACATAATCCTTGTATTGATTGGCGAGAGAAGAGAATAACCTTCTGGGATTGTGCACAAACCTGTTACCCGAAGAAAAATCTGAACACAGGCCTGGCCCCAGTAACCACAGCAGTCGTGCAACTACCTCCAGAATACCAAGAATTCCAGGATGCCTTCCAAAAAGAACAGGCAAACACCTTACCACCTCACAGATTGTACGATTGTCAAATCGATCTCGTACCCGGTGCACAACCCCCTTGTAGCAGGATCTACGCCCTTACGGAACCTGAGAACCTTCACCTACGACAATACTTAGACCAGTACCTTGCTAATGGCTTCATTCGCCCATCCAAGTCCCCTGAATCTTCAGCTTTGTTCTTCGTGCCCAAAAAGGAAGGTGACCTCAGAACGTGCATAGACTACCACGCATTGAACCAGATAACTGTTAAGAACCGATACCCATTGCCTCTGATCCCTGAACTACTAGACCAAGTGAAGGACGCTTGCATGTACACCAAGCTAGATCTCCGGGGGGCATACCATCTGGTATGTATAAAAGAGGGCGATGAATGGAAGACTGCTTTTCACACTAACTATGGGTTATTCGAATACCAGGTGATGCCTTTCGGGTTGCGCAATGCACCAACAGCCTTCCAATATTCATGAACGATGTCCTTCGTGAACTCATTGACGTTTGTGTTCTCGTATATATCGATGATATTCTAGTATACTCCTCTTCAGAATCTGACCATGTGAAGCATGTCCGAGCAGTCCTTGAGAAATTGCGCCAGCACAAACTATATGCAAAACTGGAAAAATGCGTTTTTCATGCCACAGAAGTTGAATTCCTTGGGTTTATCCTGACCCCAAGAGGAGTCCGAATGGACTCACGAAAGGTGGACGCAATTCTTAAGTGGCCATCACCAAGTTCAGTTAAAGGAGTACAAAGCATGCTTGGCTTTGCCAATTTCTACCGCAGATTTATCCCGGATTTTTCACATGTTGTACATCCCATCACAGCACTTTTGCGAAAAATAAACGCTTTATGTGGACTGAAGAAGCTGAAAATGCCTTCCAAGAGCTGAAAGCGAAATTCACGTCTGCACCTGTATTAAAGCACCCGCGCCCTGAACTTTCATACATAGTGGAAACTGATGCATCCAGTCTAGCCATGGGAGCTGTCCTGTCTCAAAAGGACCCTGAAACTGGCCAGCTTCACCCAGTAGTATTTTGGTTCAGAAAGTTCTCGGCACCTGAGTTAAACTCTGCAGTTACTGACAAGGAGTTATTAGCCATTAAATCCGCCTTCAAGGCTTGGCGGCACTATCTTCTCGGTGCCAGGCATACCATTACTGTGATCACCAATCACCGGAACTTACAGTATTTAAAGACAGCCAAGGCCCAATCGTCACGCCAACTCCGATGGGCATTGTTCTTTGCCGAGTTCGATTTTGTGATAAATCACAAAATGATAAATCTTACAACCTGGTTGTAAGAATGGTAAAGCAGACGCTTTATCCCGAATAGGGATGGGAGAGGCAGAAGTGAACCCAGAACCAGTACTTATAATTTCCCAACAAAGGATTCTTGGCATGACAACTCTACAGACACTAGAGGACATTCAGGTAAAGATCCAACAACTCTTTGATCCTACAGCCCTGCAGGACTGGGTATAGAAAGGCCCGGAATACTCGATCACCAATGACCTGCCTTATTACCAAGGGTGGCTATTTCTGCCACATAAGGAACTACAAGAGCTAGTCATTTCCCTTTATCATGATACCCTGATGGAGGGGCACCCAGGTATTGCAAAAACTGAAGCTAAGATTAAGAGACTGGTGGCCCACCTGGCGAAAGGATATTACATCATTTGTGATGTCTTGTGGCATTTGCGCCCAAAACAAAAGTCAAAAGAAAAAACCAGCTGGACTCTTACAACCTTTAGACATTCCGCCTACAACGTGGCACACCTTATCGTTAGACTTTATTACTGATCTACCCCCATGCAATGGATTCAACACCATTCTAGTCATTGTGGATCTTTTTTCCAAGATGGCCCACGTTATTCCTTTAAAGGGATTACCTTCAGCTTCAATCCTGGCCAAAGAGTTCCTCAAACATTGTTCGCATACATGAATTTCCGTCCGTATTGGTCTCTGACAGGGGCAGTCAATTCATTGCACATTTTTGGAAAAAATGTTATCAATTGGCGCAAATCGATGTGAGGTTATCGACCAGTCACCACCCCCAAACCGATGGTCAAACGGAGAGGACCAACCAGACTCTCGAACAATACCTGCGTTGTATGTTACATCAGACTGAGAGTAATTGGAAAGACATTCTTTGGATCGCCGAACATGCATACAATAATTCGGTACATTCTGGAACTGGACAAAGCCCCTTTTATACCTTATTTGGGCAACATCCTCGAACCTCAGACCTTGACTCACCCCAACACTAAGAAATGCCTGCAGTGGACCATCTGCACGCTACGATTACACAAGCCTTTAAGGAAGCAACTGAACATTTAAAAAAGGCGAAAGAAAAATACAAGAAAGATACAAGAAAGATGCTGTTCGGCATAGAAGTGATACTCCACAATACCAGATAGGGGACCAAGTATGGTTAGCCACAAAACATATACCTCTAAAGGGAACACGGACCTTTAACCCCAGATATTTGGGACCCTACTCTATTAAGGCCATTACCAACCCAGTGGCTGTCAAGTTGGACTTACCTGCTAATATGCAAATTCACCCCGTCTTTCATGTGTCACTTTTGAAGCCAGTGCAACCAGGGACAAGACTAACCAAGTCACCAGACCCCATCCTTGTAGACGGGGAACCCGAATTTGAAGTTAAGAACATGCTGGACTCCAAGCTGATAAAGTCAAAACTTTTTTATTTAATCGACTGAAAAGGTTACGGATCACAGGAAAGATCATGGGAACCTAGTGACCACGTTCATGCACCCCGATTGCTGAAAAAATTCCACCGAAATTTCCCAGACAAACCGAAACCACAGGGAAGAACGACTTTAGGAGGGGCCTTCGGGGGGAGTGCTGTCATGATGCCTACCCCCGGGGACCCAGACCAAGTCCAGCAACCCCGGAAGCAGGCATCAAGTTATAGTAAGCAAACCGAACAACTCCTGCAAGGGGCTATTTGGGTGCAGTCCTGGGGCCTATGGCGCCAGGCTCATATGGAGAGTCTCATAGATTAAAACTTACCTGATGCAGACCATGCTGCAAACTCACCTGATGCTGACCATACTGCAAGAGCTCCAAGCCAAAGGAGGCTTGGAAGGGACTACTTTTCCTAAGGGACTATTTTTTACTCAGGTGGGGCTGGGGAGGAATACTTACCTGGGACTACTTTGGAGGCTATTTAAACCACGCCCAAAGAGCAGCACACGCTTCGCGTTATTCTGCATCCAGCAGCGTAACGCTCACCGTGCCTGCAGGTCTGCATCCAGTCTTCTGCCACGCCCGCCTCGAGTCCGGAGCACCTAGAAAAAGGGGAGAGACTGAGAAAAGGTTAGAACAAGAGCAATACCTTTGATCCTTACCTGAATTCCCGATCCATCGCGCCTTCGAGCTGGAAGAAAGAAGTTATTTTATGCGCGTTGCCTCGCCTGCAGCAGCGCTGCGCTGAACTCACCGGCCTTCGCAGCATCTTCACATTCCACCGCATCCTTCTGCATGCTCCCGCCGCACTCCGGCACCTAAGGGGAAGGCAAGAACAGCAAGGTGAGGCAAGGGAATACACAGAGGCAATTTTAGTTACCCCCCACAGACTTACCTGATTTTACCACTGGGGTACTATTCCTCTTCACGGGTCGGTGCAGCTTCCACTGCATCCTCGCCGAACCCCGGCCCCTAAGGGGAAACAAAAGGACACCAGGGTGAAACAAAGGGACAAACAAGGGGAAACCTCTTCACCACAATAGACTTACCTGATTTTACCGCCGGAGGCATTATTCCCCGAGATTTCATATTTTCTCTCAGCGCCTGAATAAGGGAGAAAGCAACAGGTTACATATTAACATTATTTTATCGAACTGTGTTGGATAATACAAATCCTTACCTGAATATTACCGGTTGCCAAGAGGAACTCTTCGCTAGGGTCAAGCTGCAACCTGCAAGGAATCGGACAAGAGTGAAAGTCAGACATTTGAACTCTTACGAACTACATACTTACGGCGTCTTGCCAGGAATCTCAGAGTCAATATTGTTCTGGAACTCACCAATTCCTTCGAGCCAGTGAAGCAACTGGTTATCAACGCGCCCCTGCGCTCAATGCAGGATGGAGAGCTCATCTTTCCAAACCATCAGGTGAGACTATAAGAGGGGACATCAAAGGTGATCAGTGGGGAGAACAGCAGGAGTGGGGGAGGGTTAACGCTCAACTCCATGGGTGGTTAATTCCCTTTCTCCATTTGCAGAAGAATATTCCTACGGGCCAAGCAAACAAAGCTAGCTGGGCCAGTCCAGTCCGTCATCTCGGCACTACGCGTCACATTGGTGGAGGCCGCAGCTGTCCAGTTCAGATCGACGCCCCTGTATGAGCCAGTTGAGCGTAACACCCTTCTTCGGCGCTATCAGGTAATATTATCCCTATAAATAATGTTGCGCACATATAGTCGCCGGTAAACAGTATAATCAAAATTATTTATGGGGACAATATTTGGGGTAAATGGGTGAGGGGTATGTAGGGGTGTTCCCTGCACCTTTTAAAAAAATGTGGGGGTTGCAGGGGTGTCCCCCGCAGGTTCCATATGGTAATATCGCCACAGAAAAAGGCGCCGTTCTAATATGGTGACATTTTTGTGGGTATATTATCACATGGAACCTCTTCGGCTTCCTTCCCTCCCCTGTCTGCCACTTCTCTGGCGCCCTGTACCTCCTCCTTGGCTACTTTGCTGTCTCCTCCTACCTCCTCTGGCCACCCTTGGCTCCTTCTACACTTCCACTGGGAGTACCTCTGATTTGTACCCCTCCCCGGAAATCTTTCAAGGATGACAACCTTCTCCACCTCACCACTCTTAACTCTCGCTAAGCTGTCAAACACTCCTCTGACATCTGCTGTCTCCTGGAAGAACTTGACCTTGATATCCTTGGTTTTCCTGAGGCATGGTTCACAGCCGGTTCTGTCACAAGCTTTGACACCCTCCTCTATGATGGCTACAAGATCCTCTCTGCTCCCAGATCCAACCATTCCAGTGGAGGTGTAGCCTTGATCTTCCCAGAGTAAATTCCTGCCTCTATCATTCCTATTCAGGCCTATTCCTCCTACAAATGCCCGATCTGTAGGCTTTCTCTCTCTCCTGGCCACTCTCTCACAGTGGCTACTATCTACCGGCCACCTGGCCAGGTCACTTCCTTCCTTTCCAAATGGGCGGACCTCTCTTCCTCCCTCCTTGCCTCGACTACTCAACTCCTTCTCCTTGGAGACTTCAACATCAACCTGAATGCTTCCTGCCCTGCCACAGGACTCTTTTGCTACCTTTGCGACTCTCTCTCTCTCTCTCTCTCTCTCTTTCTCTCTCTCTCTCTCTCTCTCTCTCTCTCTCTCTCTCACTCTCTCTCTCTCTCTCTCTCTCTCTCTCCTTTCCTCTGGCCCGACTCCCTCTGCAGGGCACACTCTTGACGTTCTGATCTTCTCAAACCTCCCCCTCTCTAACCCTCTCACCACTCCTCTCTCCTGGAGTGACCACTTTCTCCTCTCCTCTCATCTGTCTCTCTACCCCTCAGGCCAAGCCAACCCCACACTGCCACCCACCTTCTCGGTCATTCGACTCATGAAGTGTGTGTCAGTTGAGGCTTTTGCTGCCCCTTTCTCTCCCCCTACTGCACCTCTGGCTGACTCACAGCCCTTTCCATGCTCCACTTTGCTAACTCTGACACTCTTGATGTACTTGCCCTGTCATGAGGATCCGCATTAAGAATAAAGCGAAGTGTGACTCCTGGTATGACTCAGACCTCATCACCCTTAAACGCAAGTGTAGGGTGGCTGAGAGGAAATGGTTGGCATTTTATACAACCTCTGACAAACTGGCCTACCGCCTGATCCAAAGGCAATACCGACTCTGTCCTCACCAAGAAGAGAGCTTACATCCAAGCCCATGTCTCTGCGCCATCTAACAACTCGGCTGAACTCTTTAAAATCTGCAAGGAGTTGACCAATCCGGCCACAGTCTCTACCTCTCCTGTCCCCTCCCAGACCCTCTGTATGGTTCTAGCTTCTCATTTAAACTCTAAATCTCAGGGCATCCTGTCCACCCTCTCGTCCTCTACTGCTTCACCCTCCACTCTCTCCTCTTCCTCTGGCCCCCCTGCGGCCACCCCTCTTCCCTTCTCTGCCTTTCCTCTCTTCCCCCCTGACAAGGTTTCTAGACAAGTCCGATCTATGAAAGCCTCATCAAAACAGGTTCTTGCCTGTTCTTCCAAAACCATCAAGGACCACATTGTTTTTCTTAATTATTATATTTTATTTATTTAGCACATAGTTCAGCAATCAAACCTTTCTGCCATCACAATTAATCACATGTTAAAAAGTAGAAAAAATATTAATTTAAAAATTAATTTATGAAACGCAAATAGAAAATTGTAAAGTTCACTGTCAGGTCTAACCAAAGCATGGGTACCTGCATTTAGGTTAAATCTTTAACAGCAGTAAAAGTCATTCCCAGAGAGAGCATTCTGCGATCTACTGTACAGTGCAATTCAAGCGACCCTGCATTAAAAAGATCGCCATAGAGTACCCCAATTTAATCTTTGCATTCCTCAAAAGTTTCAAATACTGCATTTAGGAAAGCTAGTAGTGTTAATGTTAGAGAGAGTTTAGACCCCTGAATCAACAAGGACCACCAGGCGTCGGCGTCCAAAGCTCTAGTCTTGCTGAAGAATTTTCCCAGTAGCCGAAATCTGATATCCCTTAATGCTGGGCATAATAAGACTAAGTGGTAAAGTGTTTCCTTGTCGTAATCGCACATCCTGCAAGTAGTGTTGCGCATTGCCAGCGGCATCCTTGCCTCTGTAACTTCCTTTGTTGGATAAAGGTTCAATCAGAAGCGCATAAATTGGCTGCGTAATTGACAGCTGGGGAATTTGTATAAGTAGGCCGCGACTGTACCCCTCGCCCTAATTTCTGGGATAGGCTTTGAATTTGAATTTGGCAAAACTAGTACAAGTCTCCAAAATATCCGTTCTCGTTTCGGCCAGAATTTATAGGACAGAGCTAGTGAAGCTTCCGCGCCATATATTAATATTGGAGCTACCTTCCTGCGGTAGAAGTCAATCGCTGGAAGCAGAGAAAACTTACAGTCCCTTTTCGTGATCATTCTTGCCATGGCGGCCAGGTTCTGCACCTGCTGCGCAAGATGTTTTCTTGATGAATGCCAGTTGCACTATTACTGAGACACATTTCGAGGTAGAAACCAAGCGTTGCATTTAGATTTTCTTCCGGCCATACCACCCAAAGTTAATATTCTAGACCTTTTCACATTAATCTTTAACCCGTTGGTTTCAATGAAGAGTTCTAGCGCATTCAGCTGTCGCTGCAGCCCGACCTGGGTCTGGTCTATCAAGACCAGTTCATCGGCGTACAGCAATCTGCTTAGGGTTTCACCTGCCAGTGATGGTGGAAAACATCTGGTGTTTGTGAAAGCAGTGTTAATGTCAGAAATAAACAGGTTAAATACTGCTGGAGCTAGAGGACGCCCCTGCTTAAGCCCGTTCTCCGTTCGGATTGGCTTAGATACATTTCCCGATCTATCCAGCCTGACCGATAATGATGCTCCAGTATGTAAAGCTTTTATTGGTTCCATAATATCTTTTGGACAATCCCAGAGCCCCAACTTTGTCTACAAGATACTTCGGCCAACTGAGTCAAAGGCCTGGGCAAGGATGATGGAAGCCAAGTACATCATGGCAGACTTTTTGACCCTCAACCTTGTCTTTAATAGATTGATTAGAAAAAGGTTTAAGGCCGTACCAATTCCTTTTACAAATTCCGCTTGCCAGTCGTCATGATGGTTTCTTTGCGTGCTACATTTAGTTAGGCTTTTAAGCATCACTACTGCAAAGAGTTTTCTTATGACGTCAAGTAGGGCGATAGGCCTGTAATTGGCTGGATCTGACCTATCGCCCTTTGTGAAAATCGGCACTATGATTGAGTGCGTCCATGAGTGTGGGATTTCCTGGGTCTTTTTGATTTGATCAAACAGCTCTACCATAAATGAGGCCCATTTGTCCGGGTGGTTCTTCAACATTTGATTGGAGATGTCGCCTGGACCGGCAGCCCTGGATCTACTTGCAGAGCTAATTGTCTATCTTTGTTTACCTTGAATGCCCAGGATGTCCGAAAGTCAATTTCTGGCATCAGCTTCTCAATTCCGGGTTGCACAAACAGGAGCTTGAAGTGGGCATCCCAAGCCTCCACAGAGACCAGGTTAGACAGTAGAGAAAACTGAGGGTTATTCATGTCGTTGAAGATTTACCACACTGTATTTTGTGAGGCAATCCATTCCAGCATCTTTTCAGCATCTCTTTGGAGCATAAGATATTTATGATTTACAAGCCAGTTCTTAAAGTGCTGTTTGAGCTTTTTGATGATTTTATTCGTTGTAGCCAAGCCACGTTTCCTAAGCTGCCTCATTTGTTTATGAAGTGTAGATTTCCTAGAAGCTACTTCTATGTCGAAGCAGTGTCATTTCATAAAGGATGGCTATAAACTCCTCTGCCTTTTCTCTACATAGGCCAATAATATGGCTGTATAGTCTAGATTCCGACCTAGAAGGTGGTACACTCTGGTGTCCGAATTCCCCTTTAGGGCATTTGTCATATCGTTTATGGTCTCCGGGTATATTTTAAGCCTGGATTGCCCCGCATTTATTCCGATATTCTGGCTCATTTGCTCAAGCTTGACCCAGGACCATTTGTGTGAGGTTATCCTTAAGATGTTGTGGTCCCTGTAGTTAGTAGGCACCACCTCCATGTGCAGCAATTGTTCATGTATAAAGTCTGAGGTAAAGAAGAAGTCCAAAATATTAACCTCACTCCCCCTCTTCCATGTTGGACGAGGAGGAATGTCGCCTCGGAGGTGATCGTTAGACATACTTGTATTTTGCGTGGCTAGCTCTTTTCTCCACCTCAAGCCTCTCGCGACAGCGGGTGTTTTAAGCAGTGTAAGGTCATTGATTAAGTCTCCTGTATCACTGAGCACTAAATGTTCAGGTTGCTGCACTCAATGAAATGTGTGTTGGGTCATCTGCCCAAAGCTTCGTCAATCAATGTCAGTACTAGATTCTCAAAGGAAGCTGCTAGAGGGGATCCAAACTTCCAGTACAGATTCAGCAACATGATAATTCTTAGAGGCTGAACATTTAGATGTTCCAACTGTAAGGTGAAAGCCTGGATTAATGGCGTTGGGTAGGTGATCTCAATAACTTTAAGTCCCCCATGTGTTTGATTGTAGTAAGAAGCCCAGCCATAGGCTGGCCCTTAGGACCTTTTATTGCTGGATTTAGGTACACTGTAAAGCCCTCCAACACTGGGGGTACACGCAATCAAGTCTCCTGGAGAAAAACCAGATCATATTGGGGGAAGTCCAAATCGCCAGTTCCGAACAGGTGCACAAATCATCTGGTGTTCCAACATCCGAATGCCAAAGAAAGGGTTTCAGATGCAACAGCCTTCTTTAAGCTTTATGACCTAGGGATTTTATCTGCCAGAGCTCCTGCTGCCATCCAGCTCCAGTCTTCCCCTTGTGAGGCCTGAGTTCTTGGCTCCCTGGTACCTTTGGTCTCCCCCGACGGTTTGCATCCATCTACCCTAATCCTCAAACCAAGATTTCTCCTGGGAGCCTGAGGAACAGTATTGACGGAGCATTCTTCAATGGTTCTATGATTTCCTTTTCTGGATGTCCTAAGATCAGTCGGGATGGTCACTTCCTTCATGCTTGGTCTATATCTTTTCGCAGGAGTTACAAGGTTCTGAGGGATTTCTTTTGAGTCGGGCAGTGTAAGGTCGAAGCCCATTGGGAGCAGTTTCGCTGCTTCCTTCAACAAGAGCTTTTTTATTTTGTTGGATGACAGGTAAATAACAACCTTGCCCAGGCACTCTTCCTACAGGAATTCAATCAAGTTCAGGTCACCAGTGTGTACAGACCTAAGCAAGGGGATGCAATGAAGCAGTCTCAGCACATTTGTCCTGTTTAGAATGAGCTTGTCGTTGAAAGCACTCTCTCCAAAAGGAACCTATGCGTCTCTTCGCCGATAAGTTGGGCTTTAACACCATGTTTCCTTTTTCTGGAGTCTATTTGATTAAAAAATTCTTTATTGACGCCCTTTTGGAGTGACTGTTCATTAACCAGTGCCAACATTCTTTCCTTTAATGTTTTAAAGTTTTCAGTCTAGCTGACAGATACTATAGGCAGCGTGTTTTGCTTCTTGACCGGATAAAAGGTGCCACAGTTCTCTTGTTCTGGTGTCACCCCTCTCTTTCATGATTGGCCCTCCTGATGACAGGCTGTGTTGACAACCAAGTGGTCGTTAGGTGAGCAACTACACCTGCCGCCTCAAGGTGATCTTCGGCTTCTTCATTGCTAACCATAGGCTCTCCACCAGACAGGTTGTCGTCATGTGCCTGGATGGACAGAGGCAAAGGAGGCAAGTCTGTCTCTGCTCTCTGCTACTCTTCTAAATACTCCTCCGAGTACGAGTATGTTGAAAGGTTGGTTAAATCCTCACTCTCCCACTCCTCGCGGCGTTCCTTGGTCGAGCCGTTTTCCATAGCTAATCTTTGAGGTGGCCGAGTCACTGGAAGTGCTCTGGGGCAGTCTGAAGATTGCCCCCCCTCTAAGATTTCTACACTGTGTTCTGGGAGGGGTAAGTTCCAAAGTAGAGTTTTTTGCCCCAAACACAAAGGGCCTCATTACACGGTAGGCGGTAGGGGATTACCGGCACCGGTAATCCCCTACCGCCCTACTACGAGGTCCCTCAGTGGGTCCCGTCCTTAACGTGTGGTCAGACCAAACGTTAAGGAAGGGACCCGCTGAGGGACTTCAGAGCTAATAACGGTACAGCAAATTGCGGTACTGTTTTTAGCTCTTTACCCATTCCCATTGAGCCCTATGGGGGCTCGAATGGGAATGGTAATTGGCATGGGGACTTACCGGGTCCTCCAGGGTCGGAATGACCCGGTAAGTCCCCATACCGCCTATCCGGACCCAGAAGGCAGTAAGGGGGTAGCCATTGCACTAAGAGCACCATGGTTACCTCCTACCGTGTAATGAGGCCCAAAGACTCATGGGAGATAGTCTACTTCATGATCCTCTTCCCTAATTTTGTTTCCTGCTTGTTACAGGCAGACAACTTGAGCTTTAGGGCCCTTCTTTGGATTTGAGGGGATGAGCCGGAGGCTGTAGAGTCCTTCTTCCCATCTGTTAGTTTAGAAAAGATTTGAAACTTTTTCTGAACTGTGTCCTGGTTCTTCTCGTTAGGCACCCTTCGGGGACTGGTACCGTGAACCGATCTAGTTCAGTTTTCTAGGTCGATTTGGGTGTCCCTAATGGGGGACTACCGGGCATCTCTACTTCCTGCGCAAAGAGGCACTGATCACGCAGCTTTCACCCCCTTTGCTGGAGTTCTGTGCCAGTAGATCTATGATGACCGTGTCAATGGTCTGGACCTTCTCTACCTCTGAGTGACCTCTGGTACTTTGTTCCTCCCCAAGTATAATTGTTTCAGGCATGTGATTTACTTGGTCCAGATTCCCTTTCATTCTGTCATTAATGATAGGGTCTGTGATGGAATGTAAAATATCCGTAATCTGTGCTCTGTTTTTATCTAGATTGCTCTGCAGAGCCGTTATGAATCCTTCCACGAATATCACCTTATCACCTTAGAGTGCAACATTGCCAAAACTGTGGTTTGATCTTTTAAGTTGTCACTCAGTGTTTCATATAATTTCATAAAAAGAATCATCGTAACTGAAAGGGCGGCAACAGTACTAGCGTCAATTCCATGCTTGTTTGGTCGACTGATCTTCAACTTGGGAGGCCACCATATCCCTCAGTAGGTCCTGATCAGACAGGACATTATCAGGAAGAGGCCGAGGCTCCTCCGGCACCCTCAGCCCCCTGCCTCCTAGAACCATAGGGTTATTCTGCATGGGGCTACTCAAGTTTTTATCTAACCCAGTTTTTGCCCTCTTGCCTCTCAAGAAGTCCGAGCATGTAATTTCCGTCTGTACCGAGCGAACTCTCTTTCGAGATCGTTTGATATCCCTAGCCCATTTCTTCAGGGCAGGCAAAGGCCGCTCACTCTCACAGTGAGTGCTCTCTAGCACTACCTTTGTTCCATTGGGAGGGTCAATCCTGTCGGAGGCTGTGACCAAATCAGACGGGCCGAGGCAGGATGTAAGGTTTTCTGTGGCTGCCACGAAAAAACATCAGGCAGCAGTCATGTGATGACTCTGGGTCCGCAGCCTCCATCGAAAAAGAATCTTCCAGCAATTTCTGCCGATTCGAGTAGGCCACAAAGGAGGCAGAAACTGTTGGGTCAGATGTAGTCACTAGGTTGTTCACTTTGCCTGAGCGGCCAACCACTGGCGTCTCCTGTTTTCTATTTAAGAAACTTTGTTTTGATAGGGGGCCTGATGTTGAGAGGCCACTAGGCTGCTGCACCATCTTAAGCGAAGGCTGGCAATGTTTTTTTTGGATGTTCTTAGAGTTTTCAAGTTCTCCAAAGATAAACGCTGTCGGGGGCTGTGCCTGGCCCCCTTCTGTCTCAATCTTGCACTAATTTTCTGTGTTCTCCATATTCACTGAGACTTCTATAGGGAAGAGTAAGGTAGCGACACCCAAGAGCGAGGAGTGCACAGGCGAAGGATGAGGCATTGGGACTGAAAGTCCATGTCCCTCCCGCAGCTGTGCACTTCCCCCAGCCCGCTGCGTGATCACTCCAAGTCCACCAGGAGTTGTTTCCAAGGCCAGCGTGTTTACAGATGAGGAGGTAAATGCTCCTATTAAAAACAGTACCTCTATGTGACACCCACCCCTGGGGATGTTAATGGCCAAACCCAGCTAGTTCTTAAGCAGGGACAACACTCCTGTTAGGCAAGTGGGTGGAGGGCATAAAAGAGATGAAGAGTGCGAGTCATGCTCCGCTCCGTCCATTCCAGTAGGTGAGGGCAAGGGCATAAAGCCCTTTTTTACAACCTATGTTTTTTTCATTCACATGGGTTAAACTGAATAGCTGTTCACCAGGGAATCCAGGCCAAAGGGCCTTGCTCCTGGCAGTTTCCGCAATCCCCACAGTCTCCGATTTCTGACAGATGTTACAACAGAGTGGGATGTGAATTACAGCCATTGTACTCACGCGAGCCGACTTCTTTTGAAGTTGCCAAAAGGTTGTAGATGGCTCCCGGGTACTGCTACCGTCTGTGGACTGCAGACTGCTGCACCACTTTGAGATCACTTTGGGGCCACTTTGCGGTCCCGCAAGGTCTTATGGGAGCAGTGGTGGGTGGAGTGCTTCTGCTCAAACACAGCGTCCCCGGCAGGAATTACAGACACAGCATCGTTTTTTCCAGGTCCTGCAAGCATGATGAAAACACGATATCCAACACCAGAGTCGTTCAATGCAGCGTCTTCTCCTGCAGACTGCTGCACCACTTTGAGACCACTTTGCGGTCCCACAAGGTCTTATGGGAGCAGTCGGGGTGGAGCCATTCCGATCAAACACAGCATCCTCTGCAGGAATTAAAGACACAGGGTAGTTTTTTCCAAGTACATGTATTCTTTTTGAGGGATTATCTTCTTTACCCCAACCTCTGTTCCACATTGAAGGACGCCAAAGAATGTGTGCATGTCCTGGTGATTCCTATCTCCCACATTGACACCCTCGTTCCAGCCTTGGCTGACTTCTGCAACCATTCTTTCGCCACTGGAACCTTCCCTTCCCCCCTGAAGCACTCTTGTGCACCCTCTTCTCAAGAAACCCTCAGCCGACCCCTCCTGTCTGGCTAATTATCACCCGATCTCCATCATTCCTTTCCTGGGCAAACGCCTGGAAAAGCTGGCCATCTCCCAGCTTAATCTGCACACTGAATCTGTTGGTTGTCTCCATAACCATCAGTCTGGCTTCAGAGCCTCCAGAAGCATGGGAACTGCTCTTCTGAACATCCGTGAACGTGAAAACCTGCTCTCTAACCTTGATGCTCATCTCCCCTCTTTTCTCATCTTACTTGATCTCTCTTCTGCCTTTGACATGGTTCACCATCCCATCCTGCTCAACCGGCTCCGTGATAACCTGGGTATCACTGATCAGGCTCTGTCCTGGCTGACTTCTTTCTTCTCAGACTCCAACTTGGGTCCTTCCTCTCCTCTGTCTCTCTTTCTACCTGTGATGTTCTCCAGGGGTCTAACCTTCCTCCCTGTTTGTCCAAACAATACTTGGCCCCTCTCACCCACCACATTGCTGCTCTCTGCTCCAACTTCCAGTGCTATGCAGATGACACTCAGCTCACTTCCAGGATCCCCTCTGCCACCTATTCACCTTCTCTCATCCCATATTGTCTGTCTGCAAACCAGGAGTGGTGTGCCACCAATGATCTCTGCATGAATGCCAGTAAGATGGAGATTCTGCTCATCGGTACAGCTAAACCTTCTTTTCCTGCCACTCTCTGGCCGTTCTCCCTTGACCCTCTTCCTGCTCCCACCTGTGAGGCTACAAACCTCACGGTCATCTTTTTTTTTTTAACACATTTTATTTTGTTTTCGTTCCATAATACAAAAACATACAAAACACAATCATATAACTTTGCATACAAATGGCAGATCAGTGCGAGCAGGTTCTGTTTGGGTATAAGCGTATTTAGAGACCCAGATGCTGTACGATATAGATAAGGTCGGGTCGGCAATTGTCATTTTCTTTGTTGATCTTATACCGGCGGTATCCGATGGTGATGTTGTAGCGCGTGGCCTTTGCAGAGTAGCGTCTCAAAGTCTGTAACTATGCTGTACATGATTTACAATGTCTGTTCCCATTTCCCCCAAATTTTGTCTGCTTTGCCCGGACAGCCTCTTGCTTGGTAGACTCGGCACTCCATAAGGATGATAGCTTCTACATCTGATATCCATTGATCATATTTCTGAGTGTTTTCTGAGCCCCACAATTGCGCAATATTCCTTTTGGCAATTCCTGTGGCAGTCGAGAGGATTAACTTTTCGAAGCGAGACATATCTACTTCATCTTCAATACCCAGAAGAAGGAGTTTGGGATCCGTTGGGTCCGGACGACACATGACTTTTGAGAGTCGTTTGCTACATTTATGCCAGAAGTGTTGTATACGTGCACACTGCCATAGGATGTGATAAAAGGTCCCTTCCTCTTGTTTACAGCGTAGGCATTTGGGGTCAGTCGTTTTACCCCAGTTATACAACGCTACTCGGGGATCATATATCCTATGAAGCATCTTCAGTTGGACGAGCCTAATTCTTGCCGAGATTGCAGAGTCTCTAGGATACATCAGAGTCGATATCCAGTCTTCGGGTAGTATAGGGCCCACATCATTTTCCCATTTCGTTTTCAGATTCAGTAGCTCTTTCGTGGCAAATGAGGAGATGGCGTTGTACATAGATGTGACCTTGTTCCTCACACTGTCTATAACTATATTTCTTTCCATGGGCGTACAATCCGGCATGTCTGCCAACTGATCCCTATGCATTGTAAGTGCATGTTGTAATTGTCCATAGTGATAGTGTTCGGTGACTGGGAGATCGTGTGATGACACAAGCTCGGGGAATTGTATCATCTGGTCGTTCACGAATACTTGCTGAATGGTTTGTATGCCAGCTGTTACCCAGGTCGCCCATTTCGGGAGATTACTGAGGCCCATGAGGTGGGCATTATTCCAGATGGGCTGGACTGGGGTAATTTTGTTGGCCCATCCTAAGTGTTTGTTTACTTCCTTCCACACCAGGGCTGTGTGCGCTATTATCGTGCATTCAGGGTGACGAGTCTGTTTACAGTAGAGGCTTTCAATTGGGGACATGCTGTGTCGTGCAGCTAATTCGGCATTTATATGGGGGATGGTCGGGTCCCCATGTAGTATGTCATTGACTGTCGCCATTTGAGTCGCCCATTAATAGATCTGGATGTTCGGGAGCCTTTTTCCCCCCGCCCAGACTGAACGTTGAAGGGTTTTGAGAGCTATTCTCAGGTGTTTCCTGCCCCACAGGAGTTTACGTGTTGTTCCGTCTATTTTATGGAATTCTTCAATAGGGACGTGGAGAGGGGCGTTCTGGAGGATGTACAAGAACCGGGGAAGGGCCAGCATCTTGAAGAGCGCCGCCCTGTCTAAAAATTGTCAGTGGCAATGCTTGCCAGTGGGCTGCATCTTGCGCATTTCTTTTGGTTAGTGGATGTAAGTTGTGCGTTACATAGCTATCCAGCCCATGTGTAATTAGAATACCCAGGTAGCGGAACTGTGTGATTTCAACTTGATATGGGAAACCAGATGCCGGTATGCAGTCTATTCCTTTCACCGGAAACAGTACGGATTTGGCCCAGTTCACTCTAAGGCCACTAAAGGCTCCATAGTTAATATTTGAGTGACTATAGGGCAGGAGGTCGTTGGATTGCCCAGATACACTAGGTCATCTGCATAGAAGGATATCTTATCTTCCCAGTCCGAGCTCCATCTGAAACCAGTCCACGTGGACGTGCCCCGCAGAAGTACTGCTAATGGTTCTATTATCAATGCAAACAGCATTGCCGAGAGCGGGCAACCTTGTCTGGTGCCCTTCCCCAGTTGGATGTTACGCGAGGGCCACCCATTCACTCTTACCTCCGCTACTGGATTATTATAAAAGAGTTGCACCCATTTTATGAATGGTTTCCCGAATTGCATCTTACGCATTATTGCCCATAGAGTCTCCCAATACACTGAGTCGAAGGCTGTTGCAGGGCTGGTGCTCTCTCCAGCGCCAGGTGTAGCCTACAAATGTTCATTCTTGTGGACCTTTGAGGCATGAAGCCGCATTGGTCTGGGTGAATCAGTGTTGTGATGACCAATTGTAATCTGTTGGCTAGTATTTTAGCTTCACTGTTGATTAGGGATATGGGCCGATAGGAGGTGCATTCATCTGGGGATTTGCCCTTTTTGGGAATCACTACAATGTTGGCCTTACGGAGATCTGGTCGGAGCTCACCCTTGTGCAGGGATGTTCAAACATGTTGAGCAAGTGGGTGGGTATATCGAGATGATTTCGTTTTTTCCAAATGTCAAGTGGGAACCCATTGGGACCTGGGGTTTTGCCCCTTTGGAGTTGGGCGATAGCTGTTGATATTTCATCAGTCGTTATTTTGTTATCCAACGTGGTGGCTTGCTCCGTGGTGAGTGTTGGGAGATCAATACTGTTCAATATGGTTCTGGCTGTTGCGTTGGTGGGGGGTTTATAGAGGCCCTCGTAGAAATCAGCAAAACGTTCTGCTATCTCTGCATCAGAGAAAAGTAGATCTGTGTTCGAGGTCCTAATGCACTTCACCTTCTGTTGACCTTTGTCGCGCTTTTCCAGCCATGCTAACATTTTGCCTGCTTTTTCCCCCATCTCGTGCAGGCGTGCCTTCATGGCATTGTGTGCCTTTTTGGCACATTCTAAGGATAGATTGTGCAGCTTCTTCTGAGCCAGTATGAGGGTTCTGTTAGTCTCAGGGGTGTCGCTGGCGATGTGATCCGATTCCCTGGACATGACTTCATTTTCGGCTTCAGTGATCCTTTTGCGTTGTGCCCTTTTCTTTGCCGATGTCCACGAGATAATTTAGCCACGTAGGACAGGCTTGTATGCCTCCCATAGTATGTTAGGATCATCAACCGAGCCCGCATTTAATTCGAAGTAGCTGGAGGTGGCTGCCTCTATACTCTCTTGAAGGTCTGGGAACCCCAGGTAGTAAGAGTTCAGCCACCATGTGGGAGGCGGTTGTGGTCTCGCTGTTTCGAGTTCAAGTAGCAGTGGGGAGTGGTCGGAGATTCCCCCTGGGAGGAAGGATGCGCTGCACACTTTATGTGTAATTTGGTGTGGTAAGAAGAAGAAGTCTATTCTGGACATCGAGGCGTGAGCTCCAGAGTGGAATGAATATTGACGGACCTCACCGTGTAGTTCTCGCCACGCATCCCTCAGACCCATTTCAGACACAAAAGAGGCCAATTTGGTAGTGGTAGCTGGATTTCTGGCCCTCATGTGCGTGCGATCAAGGGTATTGTCCATGACTTCATTGAAGTCCCCTCCTATCACCCAAGTGTCTGTGAGGTTTGCTGCTAGGATGGGGGTAATCCCAGTTAGCAGATTGTTGAGGAGAGTTGGTGGGGGGTACACGGTCATAAGTGCCAGGGTTTGGCTCCAGAGCGTTGCTTGGATATGTACATAGCGACTTCCTCTATCTTGCAGTATGTGCGTGATCTCCAGCGGAAGTCTTTTATGAATTAGTATGAGCACCCCTCTTGCTCCCATGGAGAAGCATGCATGCACTGATGTGCGGTAGTTAGATCTTTGGAAGAATTTGCCGGAGGGGTTCCAATCCCAGTTAGGCACCCCCAGCAGCACCCTGTCGGATTATTGTCTATCCAGTTTGAGGCAGGCATGCATATGGCATCTACAGTTCGTGCATTGGGGGCCCTGGGGCAGTGATGTATCGTGAGGGAACCGTGCAGGAGTGTCACACGGTGGCTCTGGCCCCGCTCCCCTGTCCCCCTTTCCCCTTACCGCCGTGTTGAGCAGCCGTCGCTTGTAGACAGATGGGTGGGCACCGCTCCGTGAGCCCGGCAGGCGCTCTACACAGAGCGGAGTGCCCACGACTCTGTTGCGGCTCTGGCCGGCTTGGTGTTCCCGCACTTTCGCCTCCGGGGTGAACTACAATGGTTTGCGAGTTCCCACGGCGCCTCGGCGGCGATGGCTGCCAGAATATCTGTGCCCTTGTGAATGCAGGTCGTCGGCGACGGGTGCTCAGTGGCCGCCACCAGGGTCTCCCCGCTCCCGGTCTCCGATTCTCAGCGGGGGAGGGAGATCGCCCGCCCTGGGGATCTCTTGTAGGCGGGAAAAGGGAGGCACCCTGCTGGCTTTCGCCCGCTCACGGCAACGGCAGCGGTTCCCACTGTTCTCTGCACCAGGGCACAGAGCAGCTCTCCTCCGCCCACCGTCTCGTTGTTCTCTCGCCGGATGGGTCTGTCGTCGGCATGCGGCGCCCTCCGCTTATCCGCAGCATGCAGCGGCCATTTTGTTAGTCATACGACGTGTGGGCCCGCGTCTTGTAATCTTCGTGGCTGGGTCTCCCGGCTCCGATTTCACTCCGGAACCGGCTAGAAATGTGCAGCACTGATTCCCATGTCGATGAGGCATTTCAAGTCTTCTCAGGCTGGCAAATAGAGCAGGATTGTTTCAGGATCTGGCTGGCGGCACGGGAGTGATGCAATCTCACGTCTGCATCTTTAGCCTGCTGGCCACGCCCCCCCAGGGTCATCTTTGACTCCAAATTCTCTTTCTCTACTCACATCTCTGACGTCTCTAAGAAGTCAAACTACCAACTGCACCTCCTCAGAGATATTCTTCCTTTCCTCTCCTTACCCCAGAAGCTCTCTGTCTCCAGAGCTCTGGTTCTCTCTAGGTTTGACTACTGCAACAGCCTCTTTTTAAATCTCCCTGCCTCTACTCTCCGTCTTCTACAACTGACCCTCACCCTCTGAACTTCAGGCCCAGGTCCCTGCCAGCCCAGTTACACACCTAGTCTGTGCTTAACCCTTGCACTTCCACCTGCTGGCCGCACTACCTGTTTGTGATCCTGTGTCCTGCACTTGCTCTTGCTCCCCTTACCCTAGCACTTTTCCCCTCCCCTCTCTTCTGCACTTGCGCAATCTCAATGTCACTAGGCCTAGTAAGATTGTTCTCTTTGTCCTCCCTTTGTTTCCGCTCCCTTGCCTCATCACACCTTGAAACACTTGTGTATAGGCACGTTATAAATGTCATGTATCATATCATATCAAGAAAGATGCGAACTGTTGTTGAACTTTATGACCTATTGAGAATATCCAAGAGTTGGTCCAGGCAGAAGCTTACCCTGGAGGCCATCTCCTTCTCTTGTTTTTCTAAAGTGGTAGGGCCATTTAGTTGGTTTGGATTTGGACAGGATGACTTTTACTTTGGAATTTGACAGGCACCCTTAGTTTGAGTTTTTATAGGTAGGGACAGTCCATCATAGAAAAAGGCCTGACATTTTTTTTGACCGTGTCATTCAGTCGTCCGACTCCTTCATCTGGTTCCCCACAACTGCCAGCTGCATTTAAACTGACGGTAATGTCACTGCACATGTGCAAACGGTGCTTGTGCAAGTGTACCATCATTGCAACACAGGTAGTTATGTCATCTCACAGAAGGACCCTTAAGGTTTGAGGGTTAGGTAGAATGCAGGGGTGCAGGAGCATGCACTGGTTTTGCACTCAGTGTAAGAACCCACTCTTTCATGCAGCTTTTTCTTATCTCTGCTGTCTAAGCTTCCTTTATATTACTCACCTCTTTTTGACTATCATGGCCCCTTTCCCAGTTCAATAAGAGTCAAAGTTGAAGCTAAAAATCAATAGGAATCAAATCAATAAAGACAATGATACAAACACTCCATGGTTTTGAGATGGCTGCATATGTCTGCTGTGATACCTTTCTTTCTTTATTTTCCACACACATCCATACACTATAACGCACAGTGGCCTTAAATAGAATTGCAGGAAATATAACGTTAAATTAATGATTTATTTAACAGGGAATAATTGTAGGGTAGGTTCAGATCTTTACTTTCTTCCATGTTCTCTGCATTAATTAATGTGCGGGTGGATTAAGTTAAGCCAAAATTTGAATTCTACATTTCAACTCATGGAGGGGTGTTGCTAGGTCTGGAAAAGACCCGGGGCTAAGCTGATGTCGGAACTGTCGGGACTCGGGGCTAGCTAGCCTTTTGGTTGTAGCTCCTGAGATTCTATCCAGGGCTACCACCAATAGACCAGGGGCTATAGCCCCCTTGGCCCCCCTTAGCAACGCCTCTGAACTCATGCAATAGACCTTATTAGAAAATGCAAAACAACTAAAAGCACCCACACCCATTAACCGATGACCCGAAACAAAACAAAATAAGTCCGACCTAAAAGCACCCGGACAATTGTATCGTTAAGCTCATAAAATGCTGGAACACTGAAATCAACATGCCCCTAAAAATGTGCCTTCGCATTCCTGTTTACAGGACATGATATTCATTTTACTATAATTGTTTTTTCCCTCGACTGCTTCTTTCTAAAGCTGAAACCTTGAGTGGTGGCATAATCCCTATTAAGAGCAGAGACCCAACAACTAGCGCATGGGGAAGTAGATTGACCTTTCATAAGCAAACACATTGGTTTTGTATATTACTAGGCTGAGCCCAGCGAAAGGAATTATTTTATAATATAAATTCAGAATGCCATCAAATATGTTTTTCATGACCCCATATGACCTTCAGAGAAATCATTTCCATTCCCGGCTGCCTGTGTGTTTATTTAGAGTGAAAGGAGTATGTTGCAGAATGCTGAACAGCTGAAAAGTTTAGTAAATTTCATACGGATACCGGCAACGTTCTTTCAAATGCAAAGCAAACAAAGTATGAAATATGAACAAAAATAAGGAAGCTCGATTGCCTCCTTTCAGTCTCAGGTTCCAAAAACAGACACATTTAATAGTGTCTCCTCACCTTCATACAATAAGGGTACTGGGAGGGAATATCTGTCTCCCACGACTGGACTCATTTCCAAACCAAGGATCCTCCTGAGGGAGGAAAGAACGTTCTTAAAGTCTATTAGTTGCCCTGTGCTTTGGAGCGGGCCGAGCACAGGGCTTGCCATCAGAAGAACAGTGATCAGTGATGATGGGAAATACAAATGATCTATTGAAGCAAATGGAAATAAATTAATAATTGCACATTGTCTTCACACCCCATGGATCCTTGGAAAATCTCGTCCGGATGTTGATTGTGGTTACTCCACCTGATCTGGTTCCCAAACAACCAAGTAGTAAAAACTCTTCCTTGCTCAATAGGTGCATCAACCCCTCATCCTCCTCACATTAGAATCTAAGTGAAGCGTGTCCACATCTTTAGGAGACCCCCACAAGCATCTGCTGCATACTTCCCCATCAAACATTGGTATTGTTTTCTTTGCGGCAGACTCCCCGCTGTCTGTCATCCATAACTGACACCTATTATCCCCTCTCGTGCTGATTGGTTTTGTCTGATGTCCAGAACAGACGATCGTTGCCACTGGCCGGGCCTGCAGGATTATGCCCCTTTAGAGGCTGGTCTGGGCTGTGCATGGTATAAAGGGGACATGACGCTGACCGCCAGGGACGTGCATAGCAAGAGCAGGTAGACAGAGAAGAAATGGGAAGGATCCATATTTCAACCTTCTCCGAGGGCCCGAGCAGTGGTAGACCGGTACCAAAAAAAGTAGTGGAACTGTGCCCCAGCGGGGGACAGAGTAGGCAGGAAGGGAGCAACGCGCAAAACATTTTGACAGCCAATTGAGTTGAAACCGATTTCAGTTTAGCTGTAACTGCTAGCTGATGGCAAAGTAGAGAAGTGTGCTTTAACTTCACAAAGAAAAATTCTGGAATAGTGAAAATGCTTGCAAAAAGTAGTGGAACTGTTAATAATAAAAAAGAAAAGTAGTGGAATGCCGCTCCCGACTGTTCGCGCACACGCCCACCACTGGGCACCAGAAACTAGCCCTGGACAAATGAATGTGGACAGATGTGACAGGTCCAGTGACCATAGCATGCAGGTGTCCTAGAAGCAATTTGACTAGATTCAGTATAAGGGCACCTGGCAGAACCCTGAACAACCCAGGTGGGCGTACTTTAGTGAACAAAAATGAAAATTCAGGGTGAGAGGTCATACCAATCCTACATATAAACACATATCACAGTTCTGAGTATAGAATTGCTGAACTGGATGTATTTAATAACATTTATCAAAGAATGGTAGGGCTAGAGCACCCAGGGGTGTTTTAAAATACAATACAAATCTGTATAATCCAGTAAACAAAAGAGCTGGATTTAAATGTAACCAACATAAACAGAAGAACTGACAACATTTTGTCAATTGTTTCAATTGTGCAGTTATAGAATGAACATAAACAAAGTTTCATGGACATTTTGAGAAAAACAAACAAACAACAATGCTTGAACTATGCATTGTTCAGCTGGTAGGATCGTCGACACAACGGTGTTTCGGCCTAGAGAAAAGCTGTAAGATGCAGCTGTGTGGGCAGGCCTTCATCAGGACATGTGATGTGGTCGTCCCGGGGTCTCTATCTACAAATAATAAATGGAGTGTGATGAGTAAAGGAGTGACCTCGAAATAAAATAATGATTCATTAAGCTCCCTGAGGATGCTACATTAAAACAAAGAAAAAAGCTTCACAGAAGTGTAGCCTGGTTCTTACCACTAGCTTATCCAGTGTTTGGATAAGCAGTAATATAAATAATAGGTGTAGATATCTGTGTGGCACCAAAATATGCCAATTCAAGGGACAATTGTGTGCCTAAAACAAAAATGATATGCTCTATAAGGGTATGTTACAGATCCAAATCATCTATCTCATTTAATGAAAACATAGGACCAAAATCTTACCTCGGGCGGTAAGTAGTGTGTCTTCTTAAGTGGTAGAAATGGAGACACCCACTATGTATGAATAGTGTCTTCTATAGTTGAAAAAACAGGAGGCTCTCACTGTGCTCCTTGAGTGTTAGAACTGGCTGTCCATACGTTGCCCACCCTGTGTATCAAAGAAAATGCATAGCCGTGTGGTTATCGCGGTTAGTTTGACAATCAAAAATGCCCAAACTTGTTATGAATGAACAAAGCTTTAAACAGGGTGAACATACTCGGGAAAAGTAATGGAGTACCCCTTTTGTCTAAGCTTGCACGGAGCGTGTGTACGAAGACTTATTTGCAAAAGGTTTCTTCCGCGTTCATGCGGAGCAGAACTGCACGGCATCCCCGGCAGCGTGAGAGTGAAACCGTTTTTGTGGAAACCGCGGGTAAACATTCCGGTGGTCCATCCTGATTGGATGTGTCTTGGCGCTCCCCTTTTGGGGCGTAATCGGACGAGCTGACAATAGCCCGCTGCCACGAGGGAGACGGGGCGGTGCTGCAGACTAAGGGAAAACAAGCGGGCGTCGTAGATCAATAGCGATCAGTAAAACATGAATGACGTGCCGAGGGCACGTGTGTTGCGTGTGTTGCGAGAAACTCGGTGAGGGCATGGGAGAAGCGCCTAGGGCAACAAGCCTACTTACGGGGCAGGCAAAAGTAAGATTACCTATGTAAGTCCCTTCATAGGTTAGGACTTGGTCAGGCCTTCGTTAGTACTATGTATACATTGTGTAACCACAGGTACGAGAGTGAGAGGGCGCAACAAATGTATATGCACAACAATTGTGAATATAGCTACTTCACACCAACTTCATTAGAAAAGACACAAGTTTTTAGAGCATGTTAGAGACTCCATGTATCTAGGTACACAATGAATATGCAAAGTATAACTGTTACATAAGGCCCTGGTAGACAAACCTTACTATGGATTCAACATTGCGTGATAACATCCAAGCTAGACAACATAATTGTGTAATTAGCAGTGTGTATTCTTTCCAGAACTAGCTGAGAAAGAACGTGAATGTACTTGTCTAAACACCCATCAACTTCTAAAATACATCCAGTGGGACCCATAGATATATGTATCAGAAGATGCTCTAAAAGGGTTAGTGATGTGGTGCCACCACAGAACAAATCTCCTGTGGACCGGCGGGCTCCCCTCTCAAATGCTCAGTGTCCAAATTCAGCTCAAGTGACAAAGTCAATGGTTATTCATTGGTTGTAGAAGTATTTCCATTCCACAGAGACATTTTAATCCTTCTTTTCACAGTGTCTAATTTGTGGACCAAATGCTGTTCAAGCCTAGTAAGTGCTTTATCCCTGTCGCCTCCTCTCTTTTGTGGAGTGAGTTGTTGAATGATGGTCCATGAGAGGTCTTCATTGGTGTGTTCTAGTCGGCTAAAACATTCAACCATGGGCTTGTTCGGTGTTCTGTTCTTGATACAGGACCTATGTTCCGAGATTCGCTGTTTCACTGGTCTTGCGGTCTTGCCTATGTATAACAGATGGCAGGGACATTGTATCCCATAGATCACAAATTTACTGTTTCAGTTGGTATGGGTCTGCAGAATGTGATGGTAGTCCTTATAGACAAAGGTTTTGGTGGGGGTGGTGTAGCGACATGCCACACAGTTTCCACATCGATAATGTCCAGCCACACTGGGGAGATCCCACAGTGTATTGGGTGGTTCATTTTCTTCGATTTAAGTGTGGACTAGAGACTCCCTCAAGTTTCTGTTCTTTTGAAAGGCGAAAATGGGTTTTCTCTCAAGAGTACCTTTGTTCTTTATCAAATGGCAGTGTTTGTTGATAGTTTGTTTGGTGAGATTACTTACAGGGCTGTATGTGGTGACGCAGACAAGTCTGTTCATTTCTTTTTTCTCTTTCGGTGTCAGGCATATCCTTCTGTCTGTGCTCAACGCCCTTTTTCTGGCTTGTTTTATGGATTTCTTTGAATATCCCCTCTCTCTTAAGCGATTTTGTAGGCCGTTGGCATGTTGCTCATATTTTTCTTTTTCTGAACAATTCCGTCTGATTCTAAGGAACTGGCCATAGGGTACATTATATTTTAAACCCTGAGGGCGATAACTGGAAAAATGCAGTAAGCTATTCCGGTCAGTGGGTTTCCTGTAAAGTTCAGTTTTGAGGTTGTTGCCTGATCTATATATGTGCAAATCAAGAATATCCACTGCCTGGTAGCTCCAATCGATAGTAAACCAAATATGGTCATTTCAGGCGTTCAGCCAAAGGTCAAAAAGGCCCATGTTTTCTTCTGTACCGGTCCATATCAATAAAACATCATCGATATATCGACGCCACAAAAGTATGTCTGACTTGTAGGGGTTGTTGTTGTTACATATATGGTCTGATCATATTGCGCCATGCATAAATTAGCAACATCAGGAACAAATGTTGCCCCCATGCTGACACCTTTTATTTGCTGATAAAGTTGGTCCTTGAATAAAAAGAAATTCCCTGACATAGCGAGTCTCACACATTCCAAAAGAAACTCAGTGGGTGGTGAAGTCGCATCAATACTTTTATTGAGACAGACTTCAAGAGCTTCCAAACCTCCTCTTTGTGGTATGGATGTGTATAGAGCTTCGACATCCATCGTGGCCAGAATACAATGTTGTGGTAAATCAAGTTCTTGTAAGATTTGTATAACATTGGTGGAATCCTTCTGTGAAGCTTTTTTCTTTGTTTTAATGTAGCATCCTCAGGGAGCTTAATGAATCATTATTTTATTTCGAGGTCACTCCTTTACTCATCACACTCCATTTATTATATATAGATAGAGACCCCACGTCCTGATGAAGGCCTGCCCACACAGCTGCATTTTACAGCTTTTCTCTAGGCCGAAACACCGTTGTGTCAACGAACATACCAGCTGAACAATGCACAGTTCAAGCATTGTTGTTTGTTTGTTTTTCTCAAAATGTCCATGAAACTATGTTTATGTTCATTCTATAACTGCACAATTGAAACAATTGACGAAATGTTGGCAATTCTTCTGTTTATGTTGGTTACATTTAAATCCAGCTCTTTTGTTTACTGGATTATACAGATTTGTATTGTATTTTAAAACACCCCTGGGTGCTCTATCCCTACCATTCTTTGTTAAATGTTATTAAATACATCCAGTTCAGCAATTCTATACTCATGACTGTGATATGTGTTTATATGTAGGCTTGGTGTGACCTCTCACCCTGAATTTTCGTTTTTGTTCAGTAGAAGCAATTTGACCAGATTTTGCAGATGCTATGGAAAGAGGTCAAAATGAGATCTAGCAGGAATAAGTCCTCCTCACCTTTTAATTTGTCATCCAGCACCTGTGCCTCTACCTCATCTGGAGTAGACCGAGGAAAAATAAAGTGGGGGTAGATATGCCCCCAAAGACATGGTGCTGAATATTATTACTCACCTATGATAACATCGTTATTTTCGACCTCCAGCTGCCACTTCCTCCTGCTCCAGAATTCACTACCATAGATGGAATTATGTGGCTCTCCCCTGATGAGGATGTGCGGGAGGTAATGGTTCTGGAATGGGCAGATGTGCACTTGATATTACACTACATCTGCACCCTTAATGCAGGTGTATTCATTCCATATAGCGTGGACCACAAGACCGAAGCTGGACTGAAATGATCCACATATTTCATCCTGGAGCTGTGCACCATGGCTTACATTTTGTATTTTTGTATTTTATTTGTTATTTATATAGCGCTTGACTCCAACTCCATATTCCAGCGCTTTACAAACAGGTCAAATTCATTTCTGGATTAGCCATTGACAATGGGATGACTAGCACACGTGCAACTGGTGCTTCTGCCTTGGGTTGGCCTAATCTTTGGGTTAAGAGACTGGAAGGCGGCACCATCTCATAGATTCTGTCCAATTAGGGTCTCTTTAGGAATAGGAAGGACTTATGATGGCTCACAAATGTCTGATGTGATGAATCAGGCCTACGAGGATGTCAGAAGGCTACAACACATTGGGCAAAGCCAAAGCTGTTGCAGCTGGTCCCCCGGCAGGAGCTTTAAGTAACCTTGTTCTGAGTCATGTACACATAAGAATCAGCCAAAACTCCACTGAGTTAGTCCCTCAAACCTTGTACGTGTATTGCCCCAACACCATCCTCTTTTCATTCCTAACTATCTGTCACTAGAGCCCCTTTTGTCAGGATTCGCCCCTACCTGTCCATTTGGGCTAGGTGATATGATGTGATTGGTTACTTATAACGTGCTTAATACCCAGAAGCATATAAGCGCAGACCTGGAGATCGAACCTGTGTTGCTCCATGTCGTCTTGCTTCCAAGGCAAGCACGTTGCCCCTGAGCTATCCTCCCGAGACATGTGGAAGCGATTTGGTCCTCCTTCAAGATGGCGGTTTGCCACGTCCGTCGTGGCCCATTCCAAGTTGGCACACGCATCCAGCACGATGTCGGAAACTCTGGGAGCGCCATTATTGGCGCAGGATTTCATCAAACCGTAGGAGAGACGGTAAGCTCTACATCACAGCTTTCTTCCTTCCTAGTTACACTGGCGCTCCATTGTTCCCCTCTTGTGGTCCGTCCTCATTCCTCCTGTACCCCTGACTTGCTGACTCTCCTTTGCTGCTATTTCTCTCCTGCTCCTTGTTATACCTGTGCTCATGTTGGTTTTCCTGTGCTCCCAGTATGCAATTGTTTCTGGACTGCACTCCTGAGTCTTCATTCCAAGGCCATCTTTCAAGACACCTTTTTGAGGGGTTTTCTATAAGAGTTTTCCCTCACATTGGGCTTGCCCTCCGAGGTTGTCATCTTGCTTCTCTGTTATCATCGGAGTGTACAGTGGCGGCCCGGAAGGAGATACCTTACCACTACCCCGAAATGACTACTAAAAGAGGCAACCTAAGATGTAAACCTGAGAGTTTGCATCGCCCAGCAACTGAGGAAATGGTTCAGTTGCAAGACCTGGTTGCTGCGGTCCAAAATTTCACTACAGAGATGCAGACCTTAAATAACGAGAACGCATATTTGCATCAGGCGCTAGCGAATAGGAACGCTTTACCTTCCGGTTCCTTTTCTTTCCCAATTGGAGAAATATACTGGGGAACCCCAAAAACCTAGAGTTCCTGGATGCATGCACGGTTGTGTTCTCCATCAGGCAGGCATCCTTTCAAACCAACAAATCTAAAGTCAGATTTTTGATAACTAACATGGGCGGTAGTGCACTAGCATGGGCAACACCTTTGATTACCACAGACCATCCACTTTTGAAGGATTACCCTGGATTTTTGAAAGACCTAAAGGCCTATTTCGACGTACACTGCCCAAGAATTTCTGTTGGATTTCCAACAAGGGGCTTTAGATTTACCTACTTACATAACTTGTTTTAAACAAATGGCACACGAAACGGCCAGGGCTGAGGAGGCGTGTTATACAGTATTTCGTAGATGGCTGTCTGCAGTGTTGGACTGGGACATGAAATAGGACCAGGCATCTAAAAAAAAGTGGCCTATCCCTCGCCTAATAAAAAGTGGCCCTAAAACCATCATCCTTGAAACGTGCCAATTCAAGACTTTACAGAAAATGCCTTTGATAAATACTGCAGTGAGCAGCCTTTAGGAAGCAATGCTCGCATGTCACCTCAACCCTGGAGTGGTCAGAGATTGCCTTAGTCCATAGGAAAGGATTATAAGTAGCCAAACCCCCCACACTGACTGCTCGGCTCACAAAGCCTGCACACCTAAACCATTAAGTTTCCATACAGAAGGGTATATGGGTAACTGACACACCCTCCGGCCTGACGGCAAACAAATGGCTCACGAAACGGCCAGGGCTGAGGAGGCGTGTTATACAGTATTTCGTAGATGGCTGTCTGCAGTGTTGGACTGGGACATGAAATAGGACCAGGCATCTAAAAAAAAGTGGCCTATCCCTCGCCTAATAAAAAGTGGCCCTGAAACCATCATCCTTGAAACGTGCCAATTCAAGACTTTACGAAAATGCCTTTGATAAATACTGCAGTGAGCAGCCTTTAGGAAGCAATGCTCGCATGTCACCTCAACCCTGGAGTGGTCAGAGATTGCCTTAGTCCATAGGAAAGGATTATAAGTAGCCAAACCCCCCACACTGACTGCTCGGCTCACAAAGCCTGCACACCTAAACCATTAAGTTTCCATACAGAAGGGTATATGGGTAACTGACACACCCTCCGGCCTGACGGCAAACAAATGGCTCACGAAACGGCCAGGGCTGAGGAGGCGTGTTATACAGTATTTCGTAGATGGCTGTCTGCAGTGTTGGACTGGGACATGAAATAGGACCAGGCATCTAAAAAAAAGTGGCCTATCCCTCGCCTAATAAAAAGTGGCCCTGAAACCATCATCCTTGAAACGTGCCAATTCAAGACTTTACAGAAAATGCCTTTGATAAATACTGCAGTGAGCAGCCTTTAGGAAGCAATGCTCGCATGTCACCTCAACCCTGGAGTGGTCAGAGATTGCCTTAGTCCATAGGAAAGGATTATAAGTAGCCAAACCCCCCACACTGACTGCTCGGCTCACAAAGCCTGCACACCTAAACCATTAAGTTTCCATACAGAAGGGTATATGGGTAACTGACACACCCTCCGGCCTGATGGCAAACAAATGGCTCACGAAACGGCCAGGGCTGAGGAGGCGTGTTATACAGTATTTCGTAGATGGCTGTCTGCAGTGTTGGACTGGGACATGAAATAGGACCAGGCATCTAAAAAAAAGTGGCCTATCCCTCGCCTAATAAAAAGTGGCCCTGAAACCATCATCCTTGAAACGTGCCAATTCAAGACTTTACGAAAATGCCTTTGATAAATACTGCAGTGAGCAGCCTTTAGGAAGCAATGCTCGCATGTCACCTCAACCCTGGAGTGGTCAGAGATTGCCTTAGTCCATAGGAAAGGATTATAAGTAGCCAAACCCCCCACACTGACTGCTCGGCTCACAAAGCCTGCACACCTAAACCATTAAGTTTCCATACAGAAGGGTATATGGGTAACTGACACACCCTCCGGCCTGACGGCAAACAAATGGCTCACGAAACGGCCAGGGCTGAGGAGGCGTGTTATACAGTATTTCGTAGATGGCTGTCTGCAGTGTTGGACTGGGACATGAAATAGGACCAGGCATCTAAAAAAAAGTGGCCTATCCCTCGCCTAATAAAAAGTGGCCCTGAAACCATCATCCTTGAAACGTGCCAATTCAAGACTTTACGAAAATGCCTTTGATAAATACTGCAGTGAGCAGCCTTTAGGAAGCAATGCTCGCATGTCACCTCAACCCTGGAGTGGTCAGAGATTGCCTTAGTCCATAGGAAAGGATTATAAGTAGCCAAACCCCCCACACTGACTGCTCGGCTCACAAAGCCTGCACACCTAAACCATTAAGTTTCCATACAGAAGGGTATATGGGTAACTGACACACCCTCCGGCCTGACGGCAAGCATCAATCCGGCCTCACACAGGCACACATGTACTACCTCAGATAACCAGACAGCATTGCCATTTTAAGTCATTTTTATGAAGCTGTGCCAATTATATACTGCATCATTGTCAGTGTTAATCATATAATGAAACTGACTCCATAATAAATACTAGGGTGTGCTACATTTGTCCACTCCTCTTTCTTCCATAATAAATGCCAGCATTCCGAATGTAACGCCCTTTGATTTTGTAGCCACAATCTATTACATTATGCTCAATGTAAATACATTTTATGAAGCTGTGAACACAATCCAGGCATGTATGGGCACTGTAAATCACTCTGATGAACCTGCAGCCACAATCTTTTCCAAAATTCTCAATACAACAAATTGAATGATGTTGCAGAAGCACTATTAGGCACTATTGTCAATATCTGTAATTTCTGTGATGCAGCCCCCTGCCGCCAAACACATCAGATGCACTGCGCACACCCACACAAGTGTAGGAAGGAAAGCATCAGAAATCAGGCCTTCTGCGGCTATGCCCCCAAACTATGGAACCTCCTCCCTGTCAACACCAGACAACCGCACTTCACTTTTACATTTCAGTACGAGCTCAAGAAACTTTTCTGCAAGGGATGGCTTCTCCCTAAATCATAGGACCACACGCTATCCATTCTCCAAATAACCTGAGGCTGGGCGATCTGCTCGCCCCCCCTGGCAACTCCCCTGGTTACTTGCCATAGTGCCAAATTGCACCCCTCCACCTCCTCTATTGTTAGCTCCTCACTCCCTTGTGTTGATGCCTATCGATTGTCTTCCCTCCCTGTGCACTTCCCCTTATGACTTGAAAAACACTGTGCTGCTTCTTGAAGCTAGGTCCACGGTCAATAAATACCCTAATAACAACAATAATCATAATAATTATGAGACACTGCAAACATGTATTTTAGGCTACTCAGCATGATCTCAAGTGGTCTTGTTTGAATCCAGTCTCCATATTGTAAATACATTTCTCTGGCTCCGTTTGTAAATAAACGCCTGTTATTAAATCAAATACTCTCTCACTTTATAAACAAATTATAAGTGAATAAATCTCCCTTTTTCTGTAAATAAATCTCCCATGGGAAAGGGTATGCAGATAAATGGCACAATAGTTCCTGGCTGCTTTGCATAACAACAGAGCATTTTGGGACCATACAAATGGACATACATTTGTATATTTAACACACAGACTGTGATAATGATGTAATCATGTAACTATTATGAACGCACAATGGGCTTGGTTTGCATCTGTTACAGTAAAATGTCTGCAAAATATGTGTCAAAAACATCAATTTGGGCATGCTTTTCATACGGTGTGTGGTTTGCCCTGAGCAGTAACCAAATTCTTGTTCTGCTCACTGAATTCGCTGTGTTGTGGTGACCGTTAGTTAGGGAAAAATGTAGGCTCTTTTAGCGCCCCTCCCACCCGCACCCAATTGAAATTGATAGAACAGCTTTGAGCAGGTGAAGGATGGTTATGCGCCAAACAAAACATAACTTTTCTTAGGTGTATGGCTACCTTCCGGTGTTCCGCTGTGCAGAAGACATTCCCCTGATAATTGTAGTATCTGCCTGCACTGTGTTCACCAGTGCAGACAGTGGAATGTTGTGATGTCAGTTGGAACTCTACGGGTCATCAGAGTTCCAATATTGTCAGTTGGGAATTCATGATGGGAGAACTGATCTGAGACGTTGCTTACTGCTTAGCTCCTGCCTCCTTTCACCAGCTTTCCCTGTAACTTATAATAAACCAACGTACTTTTATGTACAGATGTCTCCAGCGTCATACCTGTCTCCTGGTGATTCTTTCGCATCTCAAATACTACAATAATCTAGACGCCTCTCCTCCCACTCCCTATTCGTTTATCTAGGACTTTCCACAGAATCAAAGAACAAGATCACAGTCCCATCAGTTCACACAATGAGGCTTTTGGCGCGCACATCTCCACCAAGCAAGCCACATTCTTTGCACCATTGCTCTAAGAGACCGCTAATCCTGAAAACAATGATAAATATGCTGTCAGGTATGAGTGAGAAAGCAGATCATTTTCGGCACTCTTCCTATTCCTTATAATATATGGCCCGTGTTAGCAGGTATGCACAGGGATGGAAAACTGCTCCCAAATGAGAATACTTAAACCCAAAAAAGCACACATAGTATTCCTCCCCTTTACTTTTAGTGTTGTACACCTTAGTTTACACCAAATCAATGCATTCTTTTTCCTGACATATGCAGATGCCAGGTTTTCCCAGTTGAACGTAGTAGTGGTGGGGGGTGGGGGATGACTCTTCAGTCAGTCCCAATCAACTGTATTTCTATTTCCAAACAAAATGTCAGGTAATCTAAAACCAGTGCCACTTGAATCTTTTGCAGTAGTGCGATAATGAAAGGCACCTCTGAAACGTGATCAACAGTCAAAGACAAATAGTGCCCATCACACATCCCTGCCCCCAAGGACCTTTTAAGCGTCCCGGTAAATAAGGGCAACGGCCCATACTCCTGCATCGAGAAGCTCCATAGCAACCCGCCTTGCTAGAATTCCCAAACGTCTCTACCATTACTGCCGTAGATTATCAGTTAATTTATGATCACTGTCCATTTTGAAGCCCTATGTGACTTCAGTTGGGACTGGAGGGTTTACCGACAGAGGTAAATCCACTGGTGGCAAATTGGTGGATGGAATAACAAGCGGTAATCCAGTTTCTGCCTGTTTCTTTCCACCAAACTCGTCATGAGACTTAAAAGTCTGACGCAGCAAGCACAAGCGCCATAGAAACCCTATTGCTGCTTGGTGGAGCCTTTCAAACTCTAGAACAAGTGTACGCACCTAAAGAACCTCACTTCTTGCTCACTTGGTGGAGAGTCTCGCACTTTTGCAAGCAGTCTCACTTTTTAGTAGCCTGGACGGCCTTTCAGAGTTTAACCAACGCAGGAGTGCATTGCATGGTAGTTTTTCCATGAAAATCACAGTTCTTTTCAAAATACAAATGACCTCACACATTGGTTAATTTGGGCCCGCTCCATGTGACGGATGAAAGCTGCACAAAACAAATGGATCGTAAAGGGGGACGACTAGGAGGTCTTGTATCTGGTTTTATTTCTAAGGGGAGGGGCATGTACTTGGGTTCTGCAGGGTTTTTACTTTCCATGTCAAGTTTTGTAGGGGTTTTTTGGTCTGTTTAAGGTGCTAGTATCTGGTAGTTTTGTGTGGCAGGTCGGGGCACTAGTGAAGTTGTAATGTAAAATTTCTGTTGCTGATGTGGCAGATCAGACTGACTGCAGGTCATAGGAAAGGGGGAGATTGGTGTAGAGGGGACTCTGAGGGGTCTTGAAGTGGTTCTGGTTGCCGGGGGCATGGCCCCTTTAGTGTGGGGGGAGGGAAGCACAATGGGGGAATGGCGCGGGAAAGGATGGGGTGGTGCTGTTTGCACAAGCGGGCCACCCCGGGGGAACAGGTATTGAGCCTGGAGGGGCAAGGCCCC
The DNA here is from genome assembly GCF_040938575.1 of Ambystoma mexicanum. Classification (NCBI taxonomy): domain Eukaryota; kingdom Metazoa; phylum Chordata; class Amphibia; order Caudata; family Ambystomatidae; genus Ambystoma; species Ambystoma mexicanum. The sequence goes on from NC_090936.1 coordinate 244,863,124, forward strand.
GGGGAGAAAGCGGGACGCCTGGAGAAGGGGTAAGGAGACGGTAGGGTCCAAGGGATAGTTAGGGAGGAAGTGGTTTTATTTAATTATTTAATTGTTGGGGGAAAATGTAAATTTTTAATTATTTAATTGGTTGTTTAAAATGTTCTTTAGTCTGTAAGGCCATGGAGCCAGGTAAGCGTTTAATTGTAAGCTTTGGCCTGTCACATTAAAGCGACCTTTTCCACTTTTAAATGAGTCTGGGTTTTTGTACAGTAAGCCAAAAGGAAGACGGGGAGAAGCCGGCACCTCTGCATGTTGCTGCTGGGGTCGCTTCACGCCCAGGCTTTATGCCAAGACCAAGCTACCTCTCTCCTGCTGCTGCAGTCTGCAGACACAGTCCACTATCTGCAGAGAGAGACTGGTCACACAGATATGGATCAGGCTGGTCTTCCCTGGTGCCTTCTGGCTGCCACGCCGTGCTGGTGCCTGGCAGCAAGACCCAGCAGAAGGGAAAACAAAACTGAATGTGTGATAGCGGCCTGCCACGTGCCATGATGCCAAATGGTTGCTGCTCTCTCTGCACTGCAGGCTGTCTAGGTGGGGGTTATGATGTTGGCGCCAAGGTGGCAGTGCCGCTGGTTGAGAGAGCAGGGCAGAGGAGATAGGACAGAGCAGAGAGTTGACCAAATCACAGGGCTGGGTGGGGCAGCGGGCATGTAACTGTTATTTTGTTATCAGGCAGCAACCCAGGCCCAGGTTACATTACATCACGATCACAACAAAACAGAAACACACCTACCAGCCGCACACCGTGGCAGGCAACCAGCCCCGTGAGGATGAGGTGGCTGAGCCTGAATTAAATGTGCTTGTGCATAGAATAACGCCACTAAACACGGATATATGGTGTGCATTTTTCTAGCATCCATGCATGACATCTCAATTCGCTCTGGGCAGAATGTCCGAGTAGCCAGTCCACTCCTGGCTGTCTGTGAAGAGTTAAAGGACGAGTTGGCAAGGGTTCTGAGACCTCGTTCCTTTGAACAACTGATTAAATGGTATTGCAAGTGGATATCCGGATCCAAGAAAGAAGGACAGAAAGGAGGAGACGAAGAACTACGCAGTCTCGTTCTTTGCCTGCCTTGCCTACAGACACAGCTACCAACTCTACCTCGGATGCCACTGAGCCCATGCACATCAGGGCAGCACATGGAACCCTTTCTAAGAAAGAAAAAAATAGAAGACACACCAAGGGATTATATCTTTATTGTGGATCAACTTCTCACCTCTTCAGGCATTGTCCCCTGGCACTGCCACATCGGCAGGGAAATGCCAGCTCTCGAACCTAGGAGGGACAATGATTTGAGAGAACAAACTAAAAGGTCCCAATGATCCTATGCCTACACCTGTTCATATGAATCTGTGATCACTGCGCCGCCCATAATGTCGACAATTAATAGGTTACTGTGCCCTCCATCCCCATAACCGCCTCCCCCTCTACCCACTTACCTTTTCAGCGGCACACCACGAAGTGTGCCGCTATCTCTCCTCTGACCCTACAGCATCAGTTCTCACCCACTAGTGTGGGTCTGAACTGGCATTGCAGGGTCGTTTTTTTAAAAAAAACAAAATTCCCCTGCAACTCCCACTCCCATTAGTCGGTGAAGTGGTGGTCTGAATTTTATTACTGCACAAAGGCACAGTAATGAAGAGGTTGCAATCTTCAGGGTGACATTTTAGTATTATTCCGTTCATATCACACAAGCCCAAGACAATACACTCCTGGTTCTGCATGTTCTGCTTTGTTTTCAAGACACCTCCCCCTTGGAAGTACCTGCTTTGATCAATTCACAAGCTGCAGGAATCTTTATGGATCTGGGCCAGAGTTATGGGCATCTCTTATATCAAAATACCTGTTGCTCTGCCCGTGGAATAGTCGAAGGTACATCCCTCGATGGAGGTCCTCTCATCCTGAATAAAGCAAAATTGAAGATGCAGATCACTCAGCATAAGGAGATCTTGTTCTTTGATAGCATAAGAGCTGCACACTTCCCTTTGATATTAGTGACACACTGGCTGTCCAGGCACAACTCATTTATACATTCGACAGCCCATGCACTATTTCTTGGCTCCGAGTATTGCTGTTCATTCTGTCAGTTACATCCTGTCCGTCTCCGGTTCGCTCTCAGAATCAGACACCTGCACAGGTAGGGATCATTCCACTATTGTGTAACATACCTAAAAAATGTCAAGACTTTCAAGACGTCTTTCAGAAGGAGCTAAGTCTCTTCCCCTGCACAGGCCAGATGACTGCTCTATTGATCTTCTACTGGACACTACAGTTCCGTTCAGCTGTATGTTCATCTTGTCTCCATTTGAAAAAGCAGTCCGTAAGGAGTACCTCAGTGAAAACCTACAAAACAGACTGATCTGTGTGTCCACTTCATCTGCAGGGGCATCTTTCTTTTTTGTGTATATGAAAGATACCTCCAAATTGAGACCATGCATTGACTACAGAAGCCTAAACCGCATCACCCTTAAGGATATATACCTTTACTTTTAATTCCGGGCATACTGGAGGCTGTGCAAGGTGCCTAAATATTCACTAAATTGGATGTTATAGGTGCCTACCACCTCATCCAGATCAAAAAGGGGGACGAATAGAAGACTGCATTTTAGACCCTCTTTGGTCATTTTGAGTACTGTGTAATGCCATTTGAACTTACTAGTGCCCTGGCAGTTTTTCAAAGTCCTTATGCATACCATGATAATTTATCTGGATGACATTCTGGTGTTTTCCACTGTAGAGGAGGTCCCAAATATGGCCTGCACTCCAGCTGCCCATGTCGAGATGCCAGAAGCATACTCGCCAAGATATGTGACGTATAAGGAGCAAATGAACCAACCGAGAGCCACGGTGGGGCTCTGTCCAATACCCATCAGAAGGACATGCATACCTATTGAAGCACTTATCACCAGACAACCGTGGGCTGCAAGGTACCCATTGAGACAGCCATACCAGCAGCTGATAGGAAACGAAGATTACTTACAAACAGTCACCGAAGAGGCACATAGAGCCTTAATGGAAGGCAAACGGTGACGACATAAGAGCCCAAACGGACATGACGTATATAAAACGACGAGCAAAAGATGATACACAAGGACGAAAATGTAAAGAATAATGATGTGATAGACGTATAAGAAGATACATTGCAGCACAAAGAACGTAACCAGGATCGAAGTGTGCAACTGACTGAACGCATGTAAACAGGTTTGGAATGCAAGAAGCTAAGTAACCGGTACTGCTTGCAATGCTTAGTAGAAGAATAGAGAGGCATGCGCCAAGTATATATCTACCTCAATGAAGCACGCTATACAAGTGCGACTCCATTTTGTGAAGCAGAATTAAGCCCATATTGCAAAGTACTAAGAAGGGCAAGATTCATATTACAGCCAAAGCCAAAGGAAAGCGCGGAATCGAAACTCAGTAAGAAGTAGCTCATGCCTGGGAATTCAAGGTCAACCTAAGGAAGGGAGGAGAGCAGCAACCTCGGAGAATCGAAACTTCAGAGCATACCAGCCAGCCAGGGAAGGTCGAGATAAGGAGGCCCCAGGCAGGTGGCGAGGCTATGGAAGAATTAAATACACAAAAAGAGGGAAAATGAAGCAGATTCACGGTGAACAGACACGTGACCAGCCAAGGGCAAAGAGGTACCAACGTCTGATTTCACCCAAAACCCGAGGATGCCATAACTGTTCCTGATAAGAACTACAGTTTCAAGGCCATCCTCAGCCAACTAATTGACACATAGCCCTAGAGGTACTGATTGATGGAAGGGAGGCAGGGTGAATCTTGGGGCACTCCACATCTGGGTGTCCATTCTGCATGCTGCTAATTAAAAGTGGAGATTTATGCCTAGCGGTGTAGCCCACCCAATCACAATGGACCAAATAATCTAGGGTCCTATAGCTTGTAGAACCAATAAGACGTCGTAGTTGTAGTGATGTCTATCACAAGTGATGTAGTGGGATGGGCGTAGACACCCACCCGATAAGACTTATCCAATCCGTATGCTTTGTTACCATATACAGATATAGCACCTATACTTAAGTTACCTTTCCGACCAATAGAATTGCATGACAAACATATGAGTTTTGCACGTCAAATGATGACGAGATTTGCCCATAAAAGTTGGTGTCTGATTGAAGAATTTGGGAGTTGAAGTGAGAAAGGCGATCGCGACTCTGTTGATTACCATTTGTTTCCCAATTTTTTGTACTTGTCATTAAACGGACTTCTGTAAGTGACTTCAATCCAGCAATCCAACTAAGTCGATGCTTAGGATGGGATTCCCAATGGAAGCCCTTATTTAGATATTTTTATGTCAAAGTTCTTTGATTCTGGATGATGAACCCTTATATGACGCCCCTCTCTTTGAATCCCCCTGACCTCACTGAGCCAAGAAGTAGGTTTTTTTTGCAAATTAAAAGATTTATTTGAAGAATTAAAAATATATATATCACACTTTATGAACCAAATAATATCTGAATAGCACACTTATGAATATGGACGGTAATCAACAATGGGTTATATTACAAAATTGACATTCTCTTTAATCACTTAGGAGTATGAATATGAAGGATACTGTAGCAGAGAATACTTTATGTAATTCAAGGAAATGCAATAATGGGAAAGAATGCAACACAGAAATAAACCTTGATATGATTTCAATCAAAAGAAAATATGGTCACTTTTTCCCCTGTGACTACTCACTCCCCCCTATGCAATATGAAGAGATGGAAATGTGGGCACACAGGTTTCAGGAATACAATCAAGAAAGCAGTTCAATTCTAGTTCCCCCCAGCAAGCTTAGAGAAAACAGGTATGATTTTAAAACACAGGTCAAAACACTCTGGAATGTGATTGCAATGGATGGAAAAATATGCTAAAATTATTTTAATTCACTAAAGGATATTCAGAATAAGTGATAGTTACCTTGGATTGGTTCAGGTCAACACTAGCAATGATTCATGAATGATTATTAAATTGGAAACAAATTCAGCAGTTGCAAAAAAGAAACAGCTATTTTTACCAGTGGTGAAATGGAGCTAAATTGCAATTCGCAGCAATTTTTCCGCATGCGTAAATCACCATTACGGAAGAACTATAATGAATTGGAATGTCGTTTTTGGTTTGGAAAGCTTAGGATCTTAGCTTTAAAATGACAGTTACATTTCGCTTCTAAGACGTGCGGTTCAAAAGTTACGGATGTTTTTGTGAAGGTAGATTTTGCAGAAATAAAGTCAAGATTTCAAATGACAGATTGCGCGTTACAGATTTGGAATCAACAGGATGGACACAAGATTCTATAATGCAGTTCTGGACAGGTGAAATGGATGGAAGAGGATTACTTTAAACTAAGAGCTTGGTTATGGACAGTTCTAGACTAGATGCTCACTCCTAGGCTTTGGAATGGAATGTGCCCCGTCAAAGATCTGGTCAAGGGTTTGGCTTCACTCTCGCCACCGGATGGTCTCAGGCCCTCTGGGTTTTGCGTTCAGCACTGCACGGCGGTCTGGGTCTCTTGAACTGGATCTGACGGGTCTGGATACCGCACTGCTCTCTCTGGGTGTGGATCTGGGTTCTAGCACAGGGTTCTTAACTAGAAGCAAACAGCACGGCCCGGGTGTTGAATGGTTTGGTTAGGCCCTGTGGAAGTTTAGGGGTTAGAATAAGGTTGCAAAACATTGTGAAGGCCTGCTGAGAAGGATTCAGCTTGTGAATTAGGCCTTTGCTTCAGGGTTCTAGAGCTATGTTCTAGAGTCTGGATTCTAAGTTCTGGTCTCTGGATCTGGATCTGGAATCTCTATCTGGATATTGTCTGGATCTGGTCCGGCAGAGTGCTTCGCAGGAAACGGTGATTGGTGGAAAAAATGAGTGTCTATCTGGGTCTCAGCAGTTCCTATTTATGTGTTTCCAAAGTGGGTGGGTAGGCTGATTCTCTATGCCCAACCCACTAAGGATTTGATAGGTTAGAGGATTCTCTTGTCTTTTGACTGGAGAAAGGATCAGCGTGTCATGAGGTGTCATCATGATGCTACCATTTATCCTCTATGGAAGAAACTCCCCTTTGCTTTTACTTAGAAAATCTCTTTTTCATAACAAACATATTTCCAAGGTGCACAACGTGTTCATAATACATACACACATCACAAATTATTTAAGGTACATTTTTGTCTAACTCTGATCTTCCTAGGAGCTTTGGTTCAGAAATGACAACTTATTCGCGATTTTGGTGGGTTTTCCAATATTGGTTCTGCACCAAATTTGATACATGCATGCAGATCCTCTCTGGGCATATTACTGTAAGTTCTTAAGTTCATAGCAACAACACTGCAGCTGTGATATTAATAATTCCGGGGTTTGGTCTCAGAACATCACACGGCGTCCAGCTTGGTCTTAAATTGTGGGTGAATTTTTCATTGTCACAATCTCAAAGTTGTACATTTTTGTCAGCTTGTTACAATATTTTAGAAGCATTTTCCTTAAACATATATTTGGTGCAATGTTAAATCCACATCCCAGTCTGGTCCGCCCCTAGAGCTGGCTTGACTCAGAGGTCACATGTCCTGCTTCTCCCAGAGCAGTTGTTGACCAGTCACACCCAAATCAGCATATTCTTTTCATCCCAAAGAATCCATTGTCTTGACTGAGAGCAACATGCCAGGGTGCCTTGGCTAGTTCCTCTTCACACCAGTTTGTCAATCTCTTGGCCAAGGACAGAAGGAAGCTTCTTTTGTCCAGGGAAAAGGTGTGGAATCTGTTTGATCCCAGTGTGGGAACACTTTTTAACTCTGCAACCAATGTCTACAAATTGTCTCTTCTTACAATATAACCCACATTTTTAATACATACATTAAACAATTGCTTCCTTGAAGTCATTTCCGGATATAGTTTTACATTGTCTCCACCCCTCAGCAAGTCTTTCTTTGGCATAGTTTGGGGTTCCCTGTTCAACGTTTACAAAGAAATGGTCTAAAAAGCCGGCTTCTGGTAGTGGTGAGTACCGGTATTGCACCCATTTTTGACAGCTGTCTTTTCATCAGTATCTTTAAAATAGGATTTGGCTTGACAGCATATGATTCTTGCTGACATTGTATTGATGTGGATTCTTGCAGCAGAGTAATGTGGAACACCCAACAAAGAGGTTGGATCTTTTAGGTGATTTTGTGAGCCATGATTTTAGCAATTTTTGACAATCAAGAAAATATTTTTTTTGGAAGCTAGCTCTGTTTCTTTTGCAAACAGCATTGCTATTTCCAAGTGGTTTCAGGCTACTTGGTGGATAGCTCAATGGTGGTTTTGGCCAGTGGTCTCCTGTGCTCACTAAGATGGGCTAAAGTGGGTGGCAGCCTATCTTTCAGATTTTTACTGCGCATTTTTGGATGATTTTGAGTGAGCAGCATGCTTTCCAATGGCCATTCTGTTGTTTGTGCGGCCAGCAATGCCTAGTGATGTTGCAGGGCTTGGATGAGTGGGTTAAGACATCCCACAAGCCCCCTCTTACGATGGCCGTTTGACCTTTCATCAATGGAACTCCGCAAGACTGGGATGTCCGCATCATCTCTCCGGATTCCACAATGGCAAAGTTCAGCATCTTTTCCTCCATCAGGGGTGGATTGATCGGTTTGCTTCACCAGTCCTGTTGGGAGTATTGAGCGAAACCCCGGGCCCCTCAGATCTTTGCTGCTGGTCCCTGGTTGTCCTCCTTGGTCAGTCTCCATGGTTTCTCTCTCCTAGGATGACAAACAAAAAGGCAACAACATATTCGTAGACATTTCCCCACCACTATTAATGTAGTGGGGCGGGCATATACATTTTGTAAATCAGGAGACATTTGCATTCTTCTTATTGCATTTTATAGACTATTACTGGCGTAACAGGGGCCCCCGCAGCCCCCGTGGTGCGGGGGGGCCCGCTAGCACATGTCCTGGGAGGCGGCCCCACTTGAAAAAAAATGAAAACAAATATTTTTTTCAAATTTTTTTTTTTTATTTCTTTTTTAAATCACTTTGCCTTCATAAAGAAATTATTACTGTAACAGAAATAATGTCTTTATGAAGTCAGAGTGACTTCAAAAAGAAACAAACAGCCTCATTACAAGTTTGGCTGTAGCCTTGCCGGTAAAACCGCCAGGTTGCCGTCAAACTTGCGCTTTTTTCCAGCATCCGCGAATGGACAATTACCGGGTCATTACGGCCCCGCCGGACCTGGTAATTGCCCATTTGTGGGCGGTGGAAAAAAATGCTCCCCATTCCCATTTGATCCCCATAGGGTTCAATGGGAATGAGAAGAATGGATGCACCGGACCCATTTATAATGGTGCCGGTGCACGCGACATGCTCTGCTAACGGGTGCTGGTACGCCCGCCAGGTCAGACCTGGCGTGCGGGAAGGCACCCTTGAGCAAAACTCATAGTTTGCCGGTCTGGTAACAACAGTACCGGCAAGCTTACTGGTACCGTTGTTACCAGACCGGCAAACTTATACTGAGGCCCAAATTCTTTTTGAAGTAATAGGGCTCCCCTCAACCTCATGACGTGTGTGTGTGTGTGAGTGTGTGGTGAAAGGGTGCACACAAATGTTTGGGTGACTGGGTGTGCGTGTACGGTGAAAGGGTGCACACTTAAATGTATGGGTGGCTGCCTGGGTGTGCCTGCATGGTGAAAGAGTGCACACTTAAATGTAAGGATGGCTGGTGTGCATGCGTGTATATGGTGAATGGTGTTTGTGCTTGTGCTCAGGGGCGCAACAAAACCTACATTTCAGGGGGCTGATGCTTCAAATGTTGTGGGAGGCGCTAACTTCACATGTGGTGGGGGAGGCAAACTTTTTTGTGTGGGGGCATCTAACTTCTTTACGCATTTTAATGAGACTATTCTAGTGCAGCTTCAATGTTACAAGCAGTTAACTCTCTCCTTTAAGTGTGAAAGCACCCACTTATGAACTGTTGTGAGAATGAATGGTCTCCTGTTACCTTTCTACACTTCCAATCACTTCCCTGCCATGAAAGTGCTAAACACACATCACAATTTCAATTGCCTAAAAGATTTGGCATTTGAATGCAGGTACTAACAGTGAAATGCTTTATGTTAGTAATTGCTTGGCCCTTGTTAACCCAGGTGCCGTTTAACATTAGTGTCCTGTTCTGTCCGGCAACTGCTCCGAAGGTCAGCCAGGTTGAGTCAACATAGCCCAAAATTACTGGGGGCGAATGCTGCAGCCCAGTCAACTGAATATTGTTAAGACCCTACTTCTGTTTAATGCCTTAATTACTTATTGGTAATCGTCATTACTCCTAGCCCTATTCTTCCTTGTCCCTGTAATTGTGTATGAGGTAGTACTTGCCTCATACACAAGCACTGGGATGAGGTAGAGGTACACGGATGTAATGCCTGACTTAGCTATCTGTATCTTCATTACACCTAATCCCACTCTTTCTCATCCCAGTACTTACCTATGAGGCCAGGAGCCTCAAACGTAAGCTCTAGGACAAGGAGGAGGCACGTGAAGGTAATTCTGGGCCAAGGAGCTGATTTTGTAGGTTGCAGTAGGGCATGGGAGGGAGAGGGCATGTGTGGGAGGTGGGATTGTGCGATAAATCATAATGGCCGTCCATGTCCAGGCTAAGCAGGCATGATATGTGGTATTAGTGGCTATAGGGGCATTTTGGTGCAGCCAGTCTAGTTATTCCTCAATTTGGTATGACTTTTTTTTAAACTGCGCATTTCTGATAAAGCAGTCCTGCTAAGTGTAATTACCTGGCTAGATTGGCATTTGGGTGCTGCCAGTCTAGCCATTTCTTGCTGCAGCATTGTATATTTTTTTGAGCATCTGTGATAAAATTATACGATAGAAGTCTATTATAACACGCTGTACACAAGTGATTCTTGGCGCGACAAGCAATGGAGTGAAGATAGAGGGAGTGACAAGACAACTGATCTTATTAGGCCTTGTGTCATTAAAATCGTGCAAGTGCGAGAATGAGAAATGCAACGGGAAAGGGAGGGGGGAGTGCAAGGATGAAGGGCGGGGAAAACAGGGCTGTAATGCTCTGAGTAAGTGCAGCCAGGACAGTGCAGCTCTGGGTAGTGCAAGGAGAACACGGGACTGTAGGGTTACAGTTACAGTCCCTAAGTGCGTGGTAGGCCATCAGCAGTGCAAGGGTGACTGATCAAGAAAGAGCCTAGACTCTGTGAGACTCTGAGGGTAGCTAAGCAACCAGTCGGTACACCAGACAGGTAGGTCAGCAGGGGAGGGAGAGAGCAAAAGCAGAGGAGAAGAGGAAAGTTTTGAGCTGCTTCCGAGCATCAGGTGGTCCGCTAAAGTTTCAGAGGGGCAGGGAGGCCATTCCAGAGGAAGGCACCTGCAGAGGAGAGAGATCTACCACCCCCACTCTCTGCCTGAAGAAGCATCTAGCCCTTAGAGAGTTGGAGGTAGCCAGTGGAAGGGCTAGAGAAAAAAGGTATTTTGGAAGAGAGCGTTGGTTGTAGTGTGGGCCCGACCCCAGAAAGCCTTGTGGATAATGCAAAGGGCCTTGAACTTTATTCTTGCAACCATCGAGAGCCAGTGGAGAGATTTCAGGGCTGTAGATATATGATCCCTGGGCTTGTGGCCAAGGACAAATCTCGCTGTCCTGTTCTGGATAAGTTTCAGAGGGCGGAGAGTAGAGGAAGGTAGCTTGAGAAAGAGGCTGTTGCAGTAGTCCATCCTAGAGAGAAACAGGGCTCTGGAGACAGTGAGCTTCTGGGGGAAAGTGAGAAAGGGTATAGTCCCTTTAAGGAGGAGCAGATGGTAGGTAGTGGGACCTCTTGGCGACTTCCGAGATGCGAGGAGTGAAAGAGAGAGTAGAGTCAAAGATGACGCAAAAGGTTTTTTGCCTCGCAGGAAGGCGAAGGAAGAGGGCCCAAGGTGGGTGGCCAGAGTGAGAGAGGGAAAGCAGGGACAGGGGTCCCAATGAGAAGGATCTCCATCTTAATGGCACTAACGTCGATATCGTTGGAGGTCCACCAATCCTGAATCACGGATAGATGGTCAGGAATGAGCAAGAGATGAGAGGAGCCTGAAGGAAAGCTGAGTGCCATTCGCATAACACTGAAAGTTAGAGGAGAAGGTAGAGATCAGGTGGGCCAAAGGGGCCAACTAGAGGTTGAAAAACCAGGGTGAGAGGATAGAGCCCTGGGGAATGCCACAGGAAGAGAGAGAGAGAGAGGTGATGGAAAAATGGACCAAGTTGGACCTGGGAGGGGCAGTCCAAGAGGAATGAGGTCAGCCACTCCAGACCCTGATCCGTGATGCCCAGGTTCTCACGTAGTCGATTGATCAGGATGGCGTGGTTGACTGTGTCGAAAGTCGAGGAAAGATCATGGAGGATTAGGACAGAAGGAATGCTGGAATCAAGGTTAGAGAGCAGATCATCACAGGTATTCAGGAGAGATGTTTCCATGCCTCTGGCAGCTCTGGAGCTAGACTTATGGTCATGGAGACAACCAACAGATTCAACGTGGAGAGTAAGCTGGGAGATTGCCAGCTTTTTTCCAAGAGCTTTCCCAGGGAAGGTGTGATGGAGATTGGGCGATAGTTTGCCGGACAGGTAGGATCGGCAGACTGCTTCTTGAGGAGTGGGTGCTCAAGGGAGTGCTTAAGGGGAGAGGGGAATGTTACAGTGGTGAAGAGTGATTACAGAAAGTGGCCAAGGTGCAGTGAGGGTGTCAATATGGCCCTTGACGGTCCTGGAGGAGCAGGGGACCACCTGTTTGGATGACACTTTCATGGATCGGACTTGTCTTAGAAACCTTGTCAGGTGTTGTCAGAGAGAAAGAGGAGAAAGGAGGAGGAGAGGTAGAGATGGCCAAAGGGGGGCCGAGAGAGGAAGAGGGAGAGGAAGAGGAGATAGTGGACAGGATGTCCTGAGTTTTAGCTGAGAAGTGAGAGGCCAGAGCCATACAGAGGGCCTGGGAGGGAACGGGAGAGGTGGAGACCGCAACAGGATTGACCAGTTCCATGAAGATTTTAAAGAGTTTGGCCGTGTTGTTCGAGGCAGCAGAGACCCGAGCTTGAATGTGTGATCTCTTCTTGATGAGTGTTATTGCTTCGACTGGCATTTTTGTGCATCCAGTCTAGGTCTGTATAAATGTGGCCTGGCATGCTTTACTGTAATTTCATAACGCATCTACACTGGTCCATATTGTACAGCCAATGGCATGGTCAATGTGGCATGGCATTTTTAATAGCAAAGCATTAATGTTCCTGTGCACTGTTGGTGACTTGCATATATTGGATTGGTGTTACCCTACAAAACAATTGCAAACACTCTGGCTTTTTGGCCAATTATTGTCAGAAAGTGTGCTGTATATTGAATTAAAACACATATTTATATCTTTCTCCTAGTACAGTATGCGGCATACCCTTCAGCAGCACGTTCATGCGTATTGTGCAAGCGTGATAATCTAGGCCGGCCCAGAGTGTGGCATGACTGTGATTTGTTGCCGAGATGGGGGGGCCCCCTCAGCATGGCTCGAAAGGGGGCCCGCACATTTTGCGTTATGCCACTGTAGACTATATGTGGAATAGTTTTAGAGTTGGGATTTTATTGATCTGGAGTGGCCACCTCTGGGGTTCCAGAGGACTCCTCCAGTTGCTGCAGAGTGTACCTGGGATGGCAACACTTTAGCTGATTAATATGGACCCACTTAAATTCCCCCTCTGCCAAACTGCCTTTGGGGATGCGGATCTTGTAGGCGACTGGTGAGATCTTGTCTACAATTTCAAAAGGTCCCTTCCAGGTAGGCAGAAATTTCTGCTGTTTGGCCTGGTTCCTTTGGAAATTGTATAGATAGATCTGGTCTCCTACATTGTATTCTTTCCTGGTAGTCGTTAAGTCATAGTGGGTCTTCATGCTATCGGCTGGTCTTTCTAGATTTCGCTGAGCATAGGCAAAAGCATGTTGAAGCTATTTTCTTACATTTTCAACATACTCATGAGTTGTGGAGGCATTGATCAATGTCTGCTCTTGGGTCCTGTAAAGCAGATGCTGGGGAAGCACCATCCTGCGTCCAGCATTTTAAGATGCTCACAATGGTTTTGTTGTAACGTTCTACTGCCCCACTAGAGGCTGGCCGGTAAGCAATATGTACCTTCCTTTTAACCCCAAGTATCTTCCACATCTTTGTCATTACTTCGCTGGTGAAATTGCTACCTCTGTCTGACTCAATCCTTTGGGGGTAGTCCAAAAAGGCGAAAAGATGTGGTTGATCATCAGGGCAGCTGCTGTTTCTGCCTTGCAGTGTGGGGCCGGGAGACATTCCAACCATTTAACAAATAAACATTTCACAGCCAACATGTACTTATTCCCCCTAGAGGAGCGAATCACGGGCCCTATAAAGTCAACTTGCAAACCTGACCATGGTAGTGTCATCCCCCTCTTTTGGAGAGGCGCACGGTGTGTGAGGGATGTTGGCTGAAATTGTGCGCACACAAGACACCCCTTCAAGTATTGGTTGAGGTCCTGCCCCATGTGTGGCCAGTATCAGTATGCAACCTCTCTTAAGCTCTCAAGTGTTGTATGAAACCCCCTATGACCGGCTGTGGCCGCATCATGGGCGTGACTTAACATCAGGCTTCGGAATGAGGTAGGAACCACTCACTGATCATGGCCAGCTAGGGATTTCCTTACCAATAAACCGTCTTGGATTTGGAACATTTTTGGATATTTCATCAACACTCTGAGGTCCTCTTTCCCAATGTAATCGGTATCCGTCAGGGGAAAGTTCTCAGGGTCCTCCATGTGTTGGTAAAACTTACCAATTATTGGTTCCCCTTTCTGAGCCGTAAGCAAATCAGCACCTGGGGTCTCCTTACTCCATTGTGCAGTTGAAAGATCATTGTGAGCATTTGTCTGGGACCTAGTGAGAGCAGTGACCTGGATTTCCACCAACATGGACTCGATCTCTATTAGATCCCCTTGGATGGCCCCGGTTTTGGCCAGCTGATCAGCTAAGTCATTTCCAGTTTTGTCTGGTCCCTCTACTTTGGAATGACCCTTGATCTTTTTTAGTAGATGGTCAACCAATTCAAGGTGACCAGATCATCAATATTTTGGATTACCTTCCCATGTTTCAAGGGTTTGTTATTAGCACATAGCATTCCTCTGGTTTTCCAGTTAACCAGGTGCTCCACGAACCCGTTCCGTACATAATCCGAATCTGTGATTATGACCAGTTCGTGGAGTTGATGTTGGACAGCAGTGAGGATGGCTTAATGCACAGCCATCAACTCTGCCACTTGACTACTTCGGGGACCAATCTTGTACCCAACGGAGGGTTCTGGGAACTCATTCACCCTTGCATTCCCTACACCGGCCTCAAGTTCTTTTTCCTCGTTGTTGTCAACATGGTAAGAGCATCCATCCACATAGACAGTGGGCATTCCCTCACACTTGTCTTCTTCAAAATCTTTGTGTGGGGAATTGAGGTATGCCTCCATGTTGTCCTTGATTTTTAGACTCTCGTCCTCGAGACAGTTTTCTCTGGCACAATCATGCAAGTCAGCCAGACCTTGCACGAGGGACTCTTCTTGTTTTGGCCATATCTGACCTCCACAGGAAAGCCTAGCATTGGCAGAATCCAGGAAGTAATTCGGGAATTACTCACATTTCCGGCCCTGATTCTGTCACTTTGGCGATATTGCAGAGGATGGTGTGGAGTCTCCACTATGATGTGTTCCCCCTGGATAAACGGGCGGTAATTCTTCAATGCCCACACCGTTGCCAGGAGTGCCTTCTCACAATCGTTGAATTTTTCCTCCACAGAGGATAACGTTTTACTCGCATAGGAGATTACTTTATTGACCTTGTCAGGCTTTTGATATAATACTGCAGTCAAGCATGTATTAGAGAACCCTGTCTCCAAGAAAAACTCCTTGTTTCTGACAGGGTAGGCTAGGCAAAGCACTTGTGAGAGGCTTCTTTTGAGCTGTCTTACTGCCTCGGACTGTCCTGGACCCCATTCCCACTTGACCCCCCTTTCAAGAGATGAATCAGGGGTCTGGTGATCTCTGCGTAGCCCTCAATGAACTTTCTGCTGTAATTAGTCAGTCCAAGGAGGCTCCTTAGTTCCCGCAGAGTTGTGGGGTCTTTCAGTTTCTGGTGTGCTTCCACTTTCTTTTCCTGGGACAGAGACCCTGAGGAGAAATCTCATGCCCCAGGAAATTAACACGGGTTCTACACCATTGTGCTTTCTGAAAGGAAAGTTTTGCTCCGGCGGCCCTCAACTGTGTCAGAACATAATGGATCACCGCTATGTGTTCGTGTTCCTCAACAGTTGAGCTTTTGATGAGGACATCATCTACATAAGCCAGGTTACCCCTTGCACCCAGGTCGGGCATGGCCTTATGTAGGAAAATGTTGAACTCATTACCGGAGTTGAGGTATCAGAAGGGAGTCCGGGTCCATGTGTACTGCTGGCCCCCAAAGGTAAAAGCACACTGAAAGGCGCAGGAAACACCAAACACTGGACTAGGGTATTAATGTAACATAGTCTACTGAAAAATATGTCCAGAGGTTGTTTTTTATTTTTAAAGGTATCAAAAATGTATTTATTGAGATACATTATTTTTCAAAAATGAATTGATCATTAATTAATGCACACACATTAGATTACATTAGTATTGCAGGAGAGCATAAGACATCAGATAATAAAAACCTAACACAACCATCATTCATCAACAATCAAACCATCATTTGCCA
This sequence comes from Ambystoma mexicanum, assembly GCF_040938575.1. Classification (NCBI taxonomy): domain Eukaryota; kingdom Metazoa; phylum Chordata; class Amphibia; order Caudata; family Ambystomatidae; genus Ambystoma; species Ambystoma mexicanum. The sequence continues at coordinate 244,878,905 of NC_090936.1, forward strand.
CTGAAATCAGCCTCATTCACTCACAGTAAAACTTTTTTTGACAAAAACTTTTAGTACAATCCATATGTGGTAGCATTTCATAAATTAGCCCCACATAGTCTTAAATATTTCATTTTATCCACATAAACTGTGTATCAGCACAACCATTGACAAGAAATGTGCTCTATTCCACGGAGTGGGTACGTTCAACAGAGAATGATAAATCCCATTCCCGGATATTCTTCTCTACCGGTTTCGACGTTTTGAAAAATAATTGAAAGAATGTCTTCGTCAGGAGAAACAATTGATACAATATTACCACTGACTCCCAATGTCATGTGCTCTAAGTGGTCAAACCCATTAAATCAGGCTCAAGGAAATTCAATAGGGTTTCAAAATCTCGAGAAACAGAACTGGGATTATTCCAGTGGTTGGACAACTATTGCCGATGGTGGTGTTACCTCAGCAGAAGTGAATTGAATTTCAATTTGGTCAGAGACGTGCTGGAAAGCAGGTAAACTGGAAGTCGCTGGAAAGGTAAAAGCCAGCTTGTATTGGTCTTCCCTACAGACAGGCACAGGCACGGTCCAGTATCCATTGGTCAGGTCTATTGCAGTGAGTACCTGTGACCCCTAGATCTGGGCCAGCCCTTGGTCAATGTAGGGAAGAGGCTATCAGGAAGTATGGACCCGTTTGTTGAGCTCCCTAAGGTCGGCGCAGATTCTCCACTGGCCGTTTGGCTTCAATATCCCCAGCACCGGATTATTGAAGGTGCTGTGGACTGGACGGATTATCCCGCGGGACTCAAGGCTCTTAATTATTTCAGTAAGGGACTCCATTGATGGGAGAGGCAAGCGATATTGCTTCACAAACACTGGAGTCATGCCAGGGTCCGTGGGAATCGTTGTTGTGTAGATGTCGGTGCAACAACAGTCATATGAGTCCACCGCAAAGAGATCTTGAAAATCCAAGAAGACTTGTTTCAACTTTTGCTTCTGCTCCAGAGTCACACAGGCATCAGCTAGGTTGACTTTCTCTTCAACCATCTGCCTTAAACATGGAAAGACTTCTGGTTTCGCTATCTCAGCGGCCTCCTCCAGCTGGGTGGAGAAGTCAGTGGTCAGAGTGCTGATTTGGACTGGTGGCTTCAGGTGGAAAAGGCAGCCCTCATGGACCTGGAAAATCACCTCATCCCTCCTGAAGTCACAAGTCACATCTTCCTTACCACAAGGGCAGGAAGTGTACACCAGGAAGTTCCCCCCATGCTGGGTAAAGATCCTTTCTGGTGTTGTGTTGTCATCACTGTCACTGTCAAAACAGTCCTTGGGGAATCGGTCCTAACAGTTAATTCCCTAAATCAATGGAAAAATGATGGTCATCAACCGCTATTCCAATAATGGTGCCTGCGGCTAGAGTGATACTCTTTAAGTCGCTGTTATCCACCACTATTGGAATGGTGTCACGTTCTATATTGACTAATGGTGTTGGGTTTACCCCCAACCCTTGCTGTTGGAGAGAAGCATTTAGATGAAGATAAGCATCAGGGTTTTTCAATTTTTGTCCTCTTTTAACTTTCACTTCCAGGGAGAATTGTCGGGTCCTTTCTGGGATGTTGACTTCCTCTCCAATCTGAATTTCAACCGCATAAGGTAGCAATTGAACTGACCTAAATGCTTTCTCTGGATCATCAAAGCCCATGTGATTATCCGCTCATCGGGACCAAGCTTTGAAGTTTATTAGGTCCAAACTAATGGCAAAGCGATTGAGAATATCACTGCCTAAGTAAAAGGCGGCAGTGACGTCTCGCACGACCCAACAATTATGGACTATGCTCTTGTTGCCAATGAATATTTTGTGCATAGACCGGCTTGGCAGGAGATGTTTGGAATTGGGTGCTTCCAAATCCATTTCCCATTTGCCTATCAGTTTGAATGTGGGAATGGCTGGATCTTTTGGGAGTTGGCGGAACATGGCTTCATCGCTGATGAAGCTCTTACCGTTGTTCACACACACTCGGGCGAGAACAGAGTCCTTCCCATCATTTAACTGAACAGGGATGAACACTGCTCTCCAATTTGCTGAATATCAGCCAGGCTCTGAGCTGATTTCACATCTTTCTGGACTATTGGAGTGGGAATGTCTGATTGTGGATTGGTAAAGAATTTCAGAGTGTTTCCTTCCAGTGTGGAATACCACCTTAAACTGGAAGGAAGGTTGATTTTCATAAATAGAGAGGACCCCCCATCACCAGTCTGTTGTCCTACTGCTATTACTGTCACGTCTGGAATTTGGTTGCTCTGCAAGTGAAATTCTTCTTGGTCAGATTTTTGTTCAACCATGTGCCGTTTAAACTAACATGGTTGACACTCTGTTTTTAAATGTATTGGTCGGCTAGTCTGGGTCCAGAGGACCTTATTTACACAATCTATTTTGGGTGGCAACCTTCTCAGGAGGTCATTCCCTAGTAAACAAGGGGTGCCCTCTGGAGTCACTACTATGACCGGGTGTTTCACCCTGTGTCACCCAATTTTAATGTCCAAAACCGCAGTCCCCTCGACGGGAATCTCCTTCCCGTCAAAAATCTGAAGTTGTCCAGGAAGAGAGGTGAGAGGAATTTGGTATTTCTCCCCCTTCCTGAATTTAGTTAATCAAAGGCCTTTCTGGATAGAAGGGTAGCTTGGGATCCAGTGTCAACCAGTGCCAAAATTGTCCCCTGCCCCTGTACTTGTACCGGGGCATAGTATCTTCCCTCCTTCTCCGCAAGGGGGCACAGATAATGCACATGTTTGGACAACTGGTGGGCTAATTTTCTGGTTTTGGGCATGGAGAGAGAAGAGATTTGGGCAGAATTTGGTGGGGAGTCTTGGGAATCTGAAAGAAAAAGTTGGCAACTAGAAATAGAAGTTTTGGGTTCCCCTGGTTCCGGTTCTGGGCCGCCCCCCCACCCCCCTTTTTGGAGGCAGTCACCAGGATGGTTTGAACCACGGGATTTTCTTGCTGTTGGTTCTGGGATGGGATGATGGGCGGTGCTCGCTCAATCCCCACATCTACCCAGTCTGGATGTGAATCCCTTGGGACCCATTTTTCTTTGGAAGGAGTTCCCCCATCTCTGAAGGAGAAGATTCTTTTCCCAGGATCCTCTGAGGATCCCTCTCCTTCAAATTGGAAGATCTGTACCTCCTTCTCAAAGTGGGTCTGTTTGGGTCCTTTGTTTCTCCTACCCCCCCTCTGCTCATTAGGTGGCAGACTTTCAGGGGTAGGAGATTTTGTTTCTGGTTCCTGGGTTTCCAGGGGCTGTTTACAAGTGGGGAAGGAAGCTTCCTCCAAGGTTTTACACCCCCTTCCCTTTGTGCCTCCTCCCTGGGAACCAGTGAGTTGTCGGGGTGCTGCCCCCTCATTGTTCTGGAGCACCAGGTCCAGAGTTTGGGGCATTCAGCGCCGGCATGCCCATCTGAGGGTTCTGCTGAGCCCTCAGCATGCGATCCAGATCCTGTGCCATGTTTTGGACCTGTCGCTCGAGCTGTGAAACCCACTCAGGCTGATACAGGGTTCTGTTTTCTCCCCTGGGCTGATCCCGGGAAGGGTAGCTATCCCTTCTCTGATAGTACCCCGGGTTGGGAAGATTTGGGTACCCCTCCACCCTTGGCCTATCCTCTCCCGTATTAGGTGGTCTGGGCTCAGGGAAGTGGGGAAAGAAGGATTAATGATTTTGGGGTTGGAAATTTTGTGGATACCTGGGGAAAATGTCTGTCCAGGATTTGGTGAATTTCTGCCCTCCTGGGGGAAGTTAGGAGGGAAGTTCCCTGGGTTTGGTGCTTGTTTGGACCCCCCACCTTTGGCTGGAGGAGTCCACACATAACCCAGGATGGGTCGGTTTCCCTTGTAGCGGGGACTTACATAGTCAGGGGAGTGAGGGACCCCATTTGTGGGACGACCTCCTTGGCTCCCTGTCTGTGACTGGCCCGAGGGCCTTCTAGGCTTAGAATTATTCTGTGCAGGCAGGTTTTTAGCCCCCCATCTCCAAATCTAAAATGGGGGCAACCTTTACCTCTGCCACCTTAGCAGCGGCAGGGGTGCCGGTCGGTTTGGGGATTTTCGGAGCATTAGTTTTATTTTCTATGGGCTTCTGCACCTCATAGATTCGGGTGGCCTGTTCAATGACCCAGTCTAGTGACCTTTTCTCATGAAAATCTCTCACTAGCTGGGTCATGATGTATTTGGGTAGCGCATGGAAAAATGTGTTAACAAATTCTTTGCTATCCGTGTGCACCCTTTTGGTAGTCTGTGCAAAAGCACGCTTCAACTCCTGCACAAATTCTTGTGGGGCCTGATCCTCCCCACATTGCAAATTGTAGGCTACCTTGCGAGCCTCTTGGGGATTTCTGTGAACAGAAAAGTGCTTTAAGATGGCTGCCCTATATGTGGACCATCTTGAATGGTTTTGGTCCTCCAGCCCCGCAAAGAAACTGGAGTATTCTGGGGAGAATGTCCATTTTACGTACTGAATGCAGCTACTGCTGTCTTTCAAATGGAAAGTCTCCATCATTTGCTCATAGAGCTCCAAGTGTTCCCAAACAGAATACTTGGAGTTCTTGTGATAAGGAATGATGATGCTCCTTATTGCTTTGATCTGTTTTAAGGGGTCCTCAAGCAAGGCCCTTTTTTGCCTTATTGGCCTTCTTGGTTCGGGTAACCCTGGTCCATTCATCCTCTGACTCAGAACCACTGCTCCCAGAGGTGCCCGTCTGAACTTCCAGGTTTTACCGGATTCTTCGAGCCTGGGAATGGCTGGCAGAATGTGGGGACCTAGTCTCTTGTGTCCTGGGACGCTCAGAGGAGTCTTTAGATTCCTCCTTGCTGCCCAGATTTGATGGGTACCCCCCACTGACTTAACTGGGCAGATGTTTTCAGGATGCCCTTAGTGGGCCTTCTCTCCCGGGGTTCCCCACTAAACTTCACTGTACTTGGGTGCCTATACCTGGATGCCCGCCCATCCATTCCTGGGAGGTACTGGCCTATGAGCCCCATACTTCTGGCTGGATAGTAATCTGCCATCCCCCTGGCCCTGGGCTCATGGGCGCCCGGGGACATGGGGTTGGCAGAGTCCCGGGACTGGGAGAGGTGAAGGCCTCTGGTACGAGGGCTCCTGAGGTTATGCTCAGGTGTTTCCCTTTCCCAGAGATCCTCATCTCTATCAGCCCCTGCTCCCTGTTGCCATGCAAGAGCCTGTGCTTTCAGTTCCTCAATCAAGGCCTTACTAGACTCTATCAGTCTCTCCTGCACGGCTACCTGTTGCTGGAACCAATCATTGTGCTGACAGAGAGCCTAATTTTCCCTCTGTGCTTCCTGTTTGGTCCTGGAGTACTGGGCCAGTTTGCTGCAGGAGGGTTACCCCCTGGGTCCCGTTCCTACTGGCCTGCTCCTTTCTTGCCAGAGCATCTTCCACCCTCCTGGTGTGCTCTAACAGGTTTTGATGCTCTTTTTGGAGGTCACCCAGTCCCTGGAGGGCCAGGTGATTTTCTTCCAGCTTCCCTTTTAAGTGGCAGCCTTCCTGGTCTAAGGTATCCCTTTCCTGAGTAAGAGCCTGCCTCTGTGCCGCCAGGTCGTCCCTCTGCCTTTGAAGGGCACCAGCTTTCTAGCGCTCTTCATCAAACTCTGCCTGGTTGTCCAGGTCTTTTAAAATCAGCTTATTGCTCTCTGCCTTCACTCTATCTAGATGGCTTTGCAGGGTGGCTACATGCTCTGTGCATGCCCTATTGAAATCCAGGTGTTGCTCCAGCTTTTTATGGCTCTGCAGTAGAGAGTCCAAGCCTTCTTTGTACTCCTTCTGCAAGGCCAGAATTCTGGTATCCTGGCCTGCCCTTTCCTGTTGCAGGATACCCATGTCCTCTTTGATTTTTTTTTTAAACATGTTTATTTAAACAGGCAGGTTATGCCAATACAGAGCTTAATCACTTGTGACATGAAGCATAAAGCAATACCCTGCTGGGGCTCTCCATCTTGAACAGTTCTCCTGGCCAGTTGGGGCTTGAATGTCAGGGCCGGGAAGCTTTGGTCGAAGTCCAAAACCGGACCCCAGATATTGTGAAAGCGATGTAGAAGGCCTGCCCCGGCAGCCGTCACCTTCTCAGCGATCAAGATGTCCCAGACTTTCATCCACCAGAAAGGCATGAGCGGACCTTCCGTCGTTTTCCAAGTGCGGGCTATCACGTTCCTGCCCGCCAGTAAGCATTGGGATAATAGTTTGGCCTTAGGTCCAGACCTTGGGTAGATCCCCGGGATCAGCGCTCCAAGGAGAATAGGTTCGGGGTCCAAGGGCAGTCGCACCTGAGTGATGTCTGCTATCATCGCTAAGCATTGTTTCCAAAAGGCTTGAGCCTTGGGGCAGGACCACCACATGTGGAAGAAGCCTATTTGGCTGCATTGTCTCCAGCATTGTGGGTCGAGTGTGGGGTTCATTTGATGAAGTCTTAGGGGAGGGTAGTACCAGCGGCGGAGGATCTTGTAAGCGCATTCTCTGTTCGTGATACAGGATGAGGAGGTGTGAGCCTGGGACCAGATGTCAACCCACTGTTGGTCTTCAATAGGACGGCCCAGGTCTGCTTCCCATTGGGCCATATACCGAGTCTTGGAGGTTAAGAAATCCATTTGGATGCATTTGTATAGAGTAGAGATTCTCCCTCGGGGTGGGAGCTCATTAAGGGTCAATTTGATGGCTGTGGCAGGGCGGATAGCTGCCTGGCGAGTCTGTGGATGGGGTCACCAGTGGCGCAGCTGGATATATGTGAATCTATCCTGTTCCTGGATCCTAAAGAGTTCTTTACATCGCTCAAAGGTGCAGGGTTGGCCCCCTTCAAATAGTTGTCCCAGGGTCTCCAGGCCTCCTGCAATCCAGGACTTAAAATTCCAGGTAGACAGACCAGGTGAAAAGGTTGGGGTCATAAACACCGGGGAGAGGGGGCTGAGCCCCGTCGGGATCCTCTTTTGTTTCAACGCCTTGTCCCATACCGAGATGGTATGTTTGGTGGTCGCCAGAAGATTCCGCCACCGTCACAGTTCCGGAGGAGGGATATGTGGGAGAAAGCGTAGTGGGAGGGGTAGTTGCGCCTGTTCGAAGTCCACCCATCTAGGGCGGTTAGTAAGGATTTGCCACGATTGTATACAGGACAGCTGAGCCGCCATTTGGTATTTCTGTAGGGTCCTCTTTGATTTTAATAATGTACTGCCTACTTTCGTTTTCTGACTCTTGGCTCCTCTGCAGCCTCTACTCAGAAGAGTCCAGGTCAGATTGGGCCTTCTCTAATGCCATCAATTGCCTACTTGCCAGGTCTTGGCCTTCAGCACATTTGTCCTGTATGGCTCCCATATATAAATATAAATATGCCGCTATCCTAACAATCTTGTCGTGCTCATCCTTGGCCTTCGGGGCCATAAATAGTTCACTCAGGGCCATGTGTAAGGAACCCTGATCTTTCCAGGTATCTAACCCAGTTGCAGTGATCTGTTGTGTGATTGCCTGCAACCACACATTCTGGTCCTGCTCAGTCCATTCACCTCTCACAAACAACTTATGCGAAAGGTGCTCTCAAGCTATCTTGATGTCTACCAATGTCGCCATTCCGGGAATTAATTTCCTTCCTGACTTACAGAAGGTTGTTATTTTATTTTGCAAAACAAACCATTTCCTGAGAGCATTCCTTTTTGAGGGGTGTTTTTACAGCGTAACACATCGAGGTAGCCCAACAGGATTTATGGATCCTATTAGTTAGCACACTGTATTAAGCTGCACAAGTGGTAGATGGCTACCGAGCCCCCAATCTGTAATTGACTTCAATCCAGCAATCCAACTAGGTCAATGCTTAGGATGGGATGCCCAATGGAAACCCTCATTTAGATATTTTTATGTCAAAGTTCTTTGAATCTGGATGATGAACCCTTATATAACACCCCTCTCTTTGAATCCCCCTGACCTCACTGAGCCAAGAAGTAGGTTTGCTTTGCAAATTAAAATATATGTTTGAAGAATTAAACAATATATATATCACACTTTATGAACCAAATAATATCTGAATAGCACACTTATGAATATGGACGGTAACTTATGAATATGGACGGTAATCAACAATGGGTAATATTACAAAATTGACACTCTCTTTAATCACTTAGGAGTATGAATATGGAGGATACTGTAGCAGAGAATACTTTATGTAATTCAAGGAAATGCAATAATGGGAAAGAATGCCACACAGAAATAAACCTTGATATGATTTCAATCAAAAAATAATATGGTCACTTTTTCCCCTGTGACTACTCACTCCCCCCCTATGCAATATGAAGAGATGGAAATGAGGGCACACAGGTTTCAGGAATACAATCAAGAATACAGTTCAATTATAATTCCCCCCAGCAAGCTTAGAGGAAACAGGTATGATTTTAAAACACAGGTCAAAACGCTTTGGAATGTGATTGCAATGGATGGAAAAATATGCTAAAATGACTTTAATTCACTAAAGGATATTCAGAATAAGTGATAGTTACTTTGGATTGGTTCAGGTCAACACTAGCAATGATTCATGAATGATTATCAAATTGGAAACTAATTCAGCAGTTGCAAACAAGAAACCGCTATTTTTACCAGTGGTGAAATGGAGCAAAATTGCAATTCACGGCAATTTTTACACGTGCGTAAATCAGAAGAACTATAATGAATTGGAATGTTGTTTTTGGTAAGCTTAGGATTTTAGCTTTAAAATTACACTTAAATTTCGCTTCTAGGATGTGCGGTTCAAAAGTTACGGATGTTTTTGTGAAGGTAGATTTTGCAGAAATAAAGTCAAGATTTCAAATGACAGATACAGATTTGGAATCAACAGGATGGACAAAAGATTCTATAATGCAATTCTGGACAGGTTGGAATGGAATGTGCCTCGTCAAAGATCTGGTCAAGGGTTTGGCTTCACTCTCGCTACCGGATGGTCTCAGGCCCTCTGGGTTTTGCGTTCAGCACTGCACGGCGGTCTGGGTCTCTTTCACTGGATTATAAAATCTCTTTATCATTACAAACATATTTCCAAGGTGCACAACTTGTTCATAATACATACACATATCACAAATTATTTAAGGTACATTCTTGTCCAACTCTGATCTTCCTAGGAGCTTTGGTTCAGAAATGACAACTTATTCATTATTTTGGTGGGTTTTCCAATATTGGTTCTGCACCAAATTTGATACATGCATGCAGATCCTCTCTGGGCATATTACTGTAAGTTCTTAGGTTCATAGCAACAACACTGCAGCTGTGATACTAGGCTTTGGAATGGAATGTGCCTCGTCAAAGATCTGGTTAAGGGTTTGGCTTCACTCTCACCACCGGATGGTGTCAGGCCCTCTGGGTTTTGCGTTCAGCACTGCACGGCGGTCTGGGTCTCTTGCACGGGATCTGACGGGTCTGGATACCGCACTGCTCTCTCTGGGTCTGGATCTGGGTTCTAGCACAGGGTTCTTAGCTAGAAGCAAACAGCACAGCCTGGCTGTTGAATGGTTTGGTTAGGCACCGTGGAAGTTTAGGGGTTGGAATCAGGTTGCAAACAATTCTGAAGGCCTGCTGAGAAGGATTCAGCTTGTGAATTAGGCCTTTGCTTCAGGGTTCTAGAGCTTGGTTCCAGAGTCTGGATTCTAAGTTCTGGTCTCTGGATCTAGATCTGGAGTGTCTATCTGGATATTGTCTGGATCTGGTTCGGCAGAGTGCTTCGCAAGAATCGGTGAGTAGTGGAAAAAATTAGTGTCTATCTGGGTCTCAGCAGTTCCTATTTATGTGTTTCCAAAGTGGGTGGGTAGGCTGATTCTTTATGCCCAACCCCCTAAGGATTTGATAGGTTAGAGGATTCTCTGTCTTTTGACTGGAGAAAGGATCAGCGTGCCATGAGGTGTCATCATGATGCTACCATTTACCCCCTAGGGAAGAAACTCCCCTTTGCTTTTACTTAGAAAATCTCTTTTTCATAACAAACGTATTTCCAAGGTGCACAACATGTTCATAATACATTCTTGTCCAACTCTGATCTTCCTAGGAGCTTTGGTTCAGAAATGACAACGTATTCGCGATTTTGGTGGGTTTTCCAATATTGGTTCTGCTCCAAATTTGATACATGCATGCAGATCCTCTCTGGGCATATTACTGTAAGTTCTTAGGTTCATAGCAACAACACTGCAGATGTGATATTAATAATTCCGGGGTTTGGTCTCAGAACATCACAAAGCGTCCAGCTTAGTCTTAAATTGTGGGTGAATTTTTCATTGTCACAAATCTCAACGTTGTACATTTTTGTGTCAGCTTGTTACAATATTTTAGAAACATTTTCCTTAAACATATATTTGGTGCAATGCTAAATCCACATCTTTCTGGTCCGCCCCTAGAGCTGGCTTGACTCAGATGTCACATGTCCTGTTTCTCCCAGAGCAGTTGTTGATCAGTCACACCCAAATCAGCATATTCTTTTCGTCCCAAAGAATCCATTGTCTTGACTGAGAGCAACATGCCAGGGTGCCTTGGCTAGTTCCTGTTCACATTAGTTTGTCAATCTCTTGGCCAAGGACAGAAGGAAGCTTCTTTTGTCCCGGGAAAAGGTGTGGAATCTGTTTGATCCCAGTGTGGGAACACTTTTTAACTCTGCAACCAATGTCTACAAATTGTCTCTTCTTACAATATAACTCACATTTTTAATACATACATTAAACAATTGCTTCCTTCAAGTCATTTCAGAATATAGTTTTACATTGTCTCCACCCCTCACCAAGTCTTTCTTTGGCATAGTTTGGGGTTCCCTGTTCAACTTTTACAAAGAAATGGTTTAAAATGACGGCTTCTGGTAGTGGTGAGCACGGTATTGTACCCATTTTTGACAGCTGTCTTTTCATCAGTATCTTTAAAAAAGGGTTTGGCTTGATAGCATATGATTCTTGCTGACATTGTATTGATGTGGATTCTTGCAGCAGAGTAATGTGGAACACCCAACAAAGAGGTTGGATCTTTTAGGTGATTTTGTGAGCCATGATTTTAGCAATTTTTGACAATCAAGAAAAGATTTTTTTGGAAGCTAGCTCTGTTTCTTTTGCAATCAGCATTGCTATTTCCAAGTGGTTTCAGGCTACTTGGTGGATAGCTCAATGGTGGTTTTGGCCAGTGGTCTCCTGTGCTCACTAAGATGGGCAAAAGTGGATGGCAGCCTATCTTTCAGATTTTTACTGCGCATTTTTTGGATGATTTTGAGCGAGCAGCATGCTTTCCAATGGCCATTCTGATGGTTCTGCTTCCAGCAATGCCTAGTGATGTTGCAGGGCTTGGATGAGTGGGTTAAGACATCCCACACTTCCCTTTGCCAAACTATTGAGTTGTCCTTATTGAAGTGTGTCGGAGTAAGTGAATCCTGCACTCTAACCTCCTCAAGGTGCAGCTATCTTGCCTTACAGGTACTAGAGGGTGAGCTCTGACCTATGGGCCCGTCAGAGGACGTTCCGCCCTCCTGTACACCACTTCACCCCCAAGAACATACGGCTCCTGTTACGGAAGTTCTGAAACGTCTCCAAAAGAATCATCTTAAAGCTTAACCAGAGAAGTGCATTTTTGATGTGCTTTCTGTCCCTTATTTGGGGTCATACTCTTGAGTCAAGATATTGCTATGGATCCCAGGAAAGTTACAGCTATCCTGAAGTGGAGAGCACCATCTTCAGTAAGTCCAACACTTTTTGGGTTTGGCTAACTTCCATCGGAAGCTTATATCTCGATTCTCCAATAAAGGTTTTTCCCTTGACTAACCTACTGATGAAAGATCATAATTTCATCTGGACTGCGGAAACTCAGAAGTCCTTTGACACCATGAAAGAAGCCTTCACGCCTGCGCCTGTTCTTGCTCAAACCAATGTAACTAGGCATTTCATTCTGGGTTCCGATGCTTCCGACAAGGTGGTGGGAGCTGTACTCAAACAAGTACAAACAGATCAAGAAGAACATCCTATCTTATTTCTCTCCCAGACGGTGTCTAACTCTGAAAGGAACTACCCAGTACTTGAAAAGGAAATATTTGCTATTAAACTAGTGTGCAGCGAGTGGAGTCATCTACTACTACTAGGGTCTACAAAAAACAGAGATTAAAACTGACCATCGAAAAGTACAGAAGTTACCATCCTTCGATTACCGAAACAGCAGACAAGCTAGGTGGGCTCACTTCTTTTTGCTGTATGTCTTCTTCATGATGTATAATTACAGGCTCAATGAATCTGACTGCTGATATGCTGTCAAGATCGGGTATGGATTCTCCTGAGGTGGAATCTCCACATGAAAACATTTTGTCTCACACTTCTTTTGTAATGGTCGTTGAAACCTTTCATCAGAAGTTCCAATCATCTGTGGAGATGGTACTCCCTTATTCCCTCTTACTCAAAAAATGGACACTGACTTTTCCAGATGGTTTATGTTTTTGGGGGTCTTGTCTTTACATACCGCTTGTTGATCAACAAAAAGAACTAATCACTCAGTGACATGATTCAGCTGTAGCAGGTCAACGCGTGATACGTTATACCACAGACTTGCTGGAACATCAATTATGGAGGCCCAATCCCAAGCAAGAAGTAGCTGATTATGTAATAACATGATCCATCTGTGCAGAACAAAAATCTCCCAGAACCAAACCTTCTGGATAACTTTTGTAGTCCGAATTGCCACAGAAACCTTTGCAAAAGATATCCACCTACTTCATAGGGGACCATCCCTTTCCTGATGACTGTTCTGTGATCATGATAACAGTGAATTCTTTTCTGAACACGGCACATTTCTCAGCAATCAAGATACTGCCTTTGGCTACCAAAAGGAGTCAAGGGTTTCTCTGAGATGTCTTCTGACTACATGGCCTGCCTGAGTCCTTTCCATCAGACAGAGGTACTCCGTACATTTCCAAATGTTGAGCTCAATTATGTACTTCATTAGGCATTTAGAGACAACTGTCTTCTAGCTATGGCCCAGAGACTAACGGCCAGAGAGTGAAGCAGACGTTGGAGCAGTATCTAAGGTGTTTCATTTCCACTTCCAAGGGCGGTTGGACTCAATTCCTTCCCATAGCAGATCATCCCCAGAAATGAAACCCTTCTTTTTTGTTTATGGCAGACATCCCAAATGAAAACCTGTTTCCAGCTTTGCTGAGTCTTCTGTTCCTACGGTCAATGAATTGTTGCTCAAGATGCATGAAACATATCACCAGGCTTTGCAGAATTTGTCACAAGCCCGGACAGATGCCAAACAATATGCTGACCTCAAACACATCCCTATTGTTCAAGGTTGGGCTAAGGTTGGGTTGGGCTCGAAATACTTACCTGCTCAACTGAGGACTATAAAGTTTTTTCCTCGATTTATTGGCCCGCTCCTTGTCATTGAAGTCATCAGTCCTATTGCCTTTCACTTGCATCGTCCCTCTTCCTGGAAACTTATTATTCAGTTTTTCATTCCTCTCTTCTAAAGTGCTATAAACCTGGTGGTTCTTCTCATGATTCTCCTCAGCTACAACCACCTCCTGGTCTTGTTAATGATCAACTGGAATTCAAAGTGCAACGCAGATGTGATTTCTGCACTAAATGAGGATGTCTCCAGCACATTCTGGACTGGAAAGGTTTTGCCCTTTGTGACGGAACCTGGGAAAACATTGAGGATGTTCATGCTCTTCTTTTGGTTCATTGCTTTCATCTGAAGAACCTCGGGAAGCCTGGTCTCACCAGGCCAGGGAGGGGACATGATGTCAGGATTCACCCCTACCTGTCCCTTTAGGCTAGACAGAAGCCATTTGGTCCTCTTCCAAGATGGCGGTTTCCTGCCTCTGCCGTGGCCCAATCCAAGATGGTGCTCACATCCAGCATGCAAGTCCCGACTTCAGAACCCCAAAAGCGCTGTTCTCGGTGCAGGATTCCATAAAACCATAGGAGAGTCAGTAAGCTCTTCATCACAACTTTCTTCCTTCCTAGTTGTACTGGAGCTCTGTTGCTTTCCTCTTGTGTTCTGTCCTCCTTCCTCCTGTACCCCTGACGTTCTAACTCGTTGGCTGCTAATTCTCTCATGCTCCTTGTTATACCTGCGCTCCTCTGGTTTTCCTGTGCTCCTAGTACAGTGTTGTGTTTCTGGACTCCCCTTCTGGGACTTCATTCCAAGAACACCGTTCAAGACTCATTTTTTAGGGTGTTTCTCTAAGAGTTTTCCCTCACATTGGGCTTGCCCTCTGAGGTAGCCATATCACTTCTCTGTTATGACCGGAGTGCAAGGTGACTGCCCCAAAAAGACTACCAAAAGGGGCAAGGTGTCAGGCCGTAACCCTACTTCCCAAATCTCCTCCTCACCTGATTCTTCTGATGACGTTCTTGGGAACAGAAGAAGACTTCATGTGGGATTTTCTCTTGTCAAGCGATGGCTTCTCCTTCGGCTTTCGATCCGTCCGATCGTGTAGATAGGGTCTGGCTACCCCGGAGGACACCTTGGCAGGGATGGGAATCTGCCCTCAGGGGACCCCGGGGAGCCAACCCCAAATTCAGGGAAAAAGCCGAAAGGCAGAAAAAGACCCTGACGTCCAGCCTCACAGAGTTGAAAATGGAAGTCCTTGTCTCCCAGGAGAGGTAGCAATACCAGGTTAGTTAATATGCGGGGGTAGCCATTGCCAATGAAGGATGAGTACAGGAAGTGCTGGAGTATGAGTAAGTAGCAACCGGTCCAGAAAGGCTAGAGTAATAGCTGGTCCAGATGATACACATGAACCAAAGGGTTCACGCAGAAAAGGGTTGCTGACAAAGAAGGTAAGAAGAGAAACAGCCCTTGGACTAACAAGAATAAACGAACACCACTGACAGGAATTACGACTGAGAGAAAAAAGATAGGCTCAAGAGATCCAGACTAAGGTAGGAGGGCTAGTTGCTAAGGCGGCGAGTGCCGGGAAAAAAGAGGAAGCGGGCGTGTTGAACCAGAGAGGGTGATTCAGATCGCTACCCTGGAAACAGAAGGAAACGTGTAACGCCGCGTAGAGAAGCCGAATTCAGAGAGGTGGATTCGGAAAGCCGGGAAAGGCGGTAGAACACCAAGGGAAAGAATAGCTAGGAAACAGTTAATGAATGAATAAGACAGGGATAGCAAGTGGACAGACTAGGAAGCAGAATGACTAGCAAACTAGCAAGAGGGAAACAAAGGTACAAAAATACTTAAGGCAACAGGAGGAAAACTTCGGTGTACGCAGCAGAGCACTGTAGACAAACGGACACAACGCATCGAGCCGGGGGTGGAGTCTGCTTTTATACTAGCGTCCGTCATCTTGGATGAGGACTAGAGCGGGAGCGAAGAAAGATGCCTAGAGCCTCCAGTAATGCCACAGCTTCCACCCGTGATTCCTGACACAAGGTGAGGTGCAACCTTACACCTTTCCTTTTTCTAAAGTGGGGGAGGTAAAAATAAGCAATGCTGGACTGTTTCATTAGTACGAGAAGGTTACAGATATAGGTTTCTACCAGTCCTTCTTCCTCAAAATGTTGCAAGGCTCCCCTCCAGAGAAGTCCAGAATAAAATGGGAGGCTGTTATGGCTGGCATAGAAGCACGACTGAGGATAAACATGGGAGTGGAATTGTATTCTGCTCATCAGATGGACAGCTACTTTTCCATTCTCTTGTTTGTGCAAAACACAAGGGAGGAAGGTAGCATGTTCTGCACTTAAAGGAGCTGAACAAGTATGTGCAGGATGTTTGCTTCAAGATGATTACACTGAAACAGGTTTTTCTTTGGTGTGCAAGGGAGAATTCCTTTGCTCTCTGGATCTGCATGATATTTATCTGCACATTCTGTTCTAGCCTCCACATTGTCACTACTTGTGCTTTGCTGTTCCAGGGAGACTGTTGCAGTTCAAGACCCTGCCTTTTCATTTACGATACATGCCATGGGTGTTTATAAATATCTTGTTACCCGTGGTGGTGCTGACCCATGCGGAGGGCATTTTGTGCCACTCGTATCTGGATGATCCACTCCCATTTGAGCTGAGAGATGACCAGCAACATGGCACAGTGGATTCCATTCTTTGCTGCTTCAGAATCCTGCTGAACTGACAGAAATCCTACATTTTCCCATCACAGGATCACCATTTCATAAGGGCCAGATTCTGGGAAGGCCT
Organism: Ambystoma mexicanum; assembly: GCF_040938575.1. Classification (NCBI taxonomy): domain Eukaryota; kingdom Metazoa; phylum Chordata; class Amphibia; order Caudata; family Ambystomatidae; genus Ambystoma; species Ambystoma mexicanum. Next base: position 244,895,066 of record NC_090936.1, read on the forward strand.
GGGGATAGTGTGTCTGCCAGAGAGCAGCATTGCCAGGATACAGGAACACTATACAGGAGATCCATCCTGCAACTACTCCAGGCAACTGTGAGGATGTGACTCAGATTGAACGGGCTCTGTCAGAAGCCATCTTTATGGTCCATTCAGCACAACAGCTTCCCAGGTTAGTAATTTGACATATTCTGATGCATCGGAACCCCTCCCCTGACACACCCAAAGTGATGCTTTCTCTTACACCTTCTATCAGTGAGGCCCTGCCATGGTGGGACAGCAGTTGTCTCCAGAAGGAAGTCATCTTGTACCTCTAAATCCCCCACACTGTTTGTGACAATATATGCCAGCAACAGGGGCTGGGGTACACTCTGAACCTTCTCACGGCGCAGTGCAGGCGGTAGTCTTCAGAGACTGACAACTGGAAGGAGTTGTCAGGGATTCTCAGAGCTCTGAAATTCTTTCAGTCCTCGCTTCAGAGGAATCACAAAAGATCTGGACAGACAGCATGATGGCCCTGTCCTGCGTGAATTTAGGAGGAGGAATCTGAGAAGCCTCACTGAATGTCTAAGTGGTGGAATTGGGTAGATGGGGGGGGGGAGAAGAATCTGTTTTACTTAGTGTTTTTTCATAATCTCAGAGTTGAGATTCAAGCAACAGATTGGCTGACCAGGATCTTCTCAGCTTCCCACTCTTTCCCTACCCCTCCAGTATTCCACTGCCGCTATGAGAAGTTGGGATATCTGAGAATAGGTCTTTTTGCATCTTTCAGCAATGCAAAGTTCTTGTGCTATTGCTCGAGGTCCCCAGATTGCATATCTTGAGCAGTGTATGCCTTGTCGATCCTTTGGCACCATCCCCTCTAAATGCCATCCCTCCCTTTCCATTGATTAGTTCAATGCTGTCAAGATCATGAGGCAAGGGGGCTCAAGTGATCATGGTAGTCCCAGGGAATAAATGACCTGTTTCTTTTCATTGAGGAATATGGCGCAGGACTCAAAATGCATTCTCCTGCTGGATTCTGGCCCCCTAGGGGCCCTTCCGGCAGCAATGGGGTCTTTCATTTGAATGTGTCTTTTGGCCTGGAGATTGAATAATGGGGGGCTACAGAAGAATGGTTTGTCCGCAAACCTAGCTCTTGCTATTCAGAATTCTTGCAGGCCATCCACTTTGCAATCTTATGAGCAACATTGGAAGACATTTAATTGCCGGAGCAATAAAAACTCCTTGTGCACACTAAAATACCACCTCTTTCATGTTCTGGCATTTTGGGCCTCTCTTCAGTATCTCCTTTTATACTTCTCATCTTATTTATAGTTTTAAGCTGAATCGACATCCATTCAGGGTAATTCCCCCTGTCCACTGAACCTTCCTCTTTTCCTCAGATCATTGTAGAGAAAGCCCTCTAAAACTTTGGAGACAATTTGACTAAATCTTCTGTGATTGAAGGTTACATTTCTAATTGCGATTATCCCTATTATATTCTTGAGTAAACTTCGGCCCTTGATGGCCTCTCAGCTGTATCTGCAAGTCCTTCCAAGTAGTCCTTTCTCCTGAGTATAGTCCTGTCCTTTTTAACTAAGGTCCTGTCCCAGTTTCACATTAATCACAATGTCATCCCTTTGACTTTTTTCCTGCCAGAAATTTGGAGGTGGAAGCCAAATTACATCTGTTACACTCGTGCATGACTGTTAACCTCTATCTGGCGTGAGTGGCTAGTTTTCGTAAATGCGATTCATTGCTGGTTACTTTCCATGCTTGCCTTCAGCAGCAAGAGAACAACCAGGAGGCGAGATCCCAGGCATGGGTTCCTCTTCCACCTCTAGTGCAGGGTAGGACCAGCAGGGGGGTGCCATCATCATGAGCAGAGGCCAAAGGGATTCTATTGTCAGATGTCTGCAGAATGGCAACATGGACTTCCTCGCATACTTCCATCTCTCTTTACAAATTGCAAGTGGGGGTGTAGATGATCCGTCTTTTGGTGACAAGGTTTTATCAGCACCTCCGTCATGAGTAATTATAGTTAGAGGGGATTGGGTCCTCTGACGTATTCCATATCCATGACAGTAATCACCACAGCTGTGCTGCTTCGGAAAATCTTTCGGCGTCTGCGTCCTGCATCGATGACATCGATATGCCGTCCTCGAGGGCCTCCGTCGAGCCGACTTCACCGGATGTTATAAGTAGGACGCACGACGCCTGAAGCCTCAATTCTGCTGAATCCTGTTGTTTCGGTTCTTCGAACCTGTTTCTTGAATATTTTATCATGTCTACAGCTTCTTCCACCCCGCGGTCCAGGTTTAAGAAGTGTCAGGTGTGCGGGTCCAAGATGTCGCTGACGGACACGCACAACGCTTGCCTCTGGTGCCTCGGGGAGGACCATGATACGGATGACTGTGTCGACTGCCAATCGCTCACATCGAAGGCCTTGCTGGAGCGTAAGAAGAAGCTGTCGGTAAGGTGGCCAAGCCCCGGAAGTCGCGTTCCACTGGTCTTTCGACGGATGATTCGAGGGGCGACTCTCCTCATCGTCGTGAGTCCGGGAGTTCTCGGTCTGGGAGTCGGTCCTGCCATTCCTCTGCCTATTCGAGGCACTCTAGAAGCGCCGTCACAGGTCGCCTTCCCCGTCCTCGTCCAAGGACTCCGCCCGTCGGCGGGTTGCTTGTCCCAACAAGCATTCCACTCCTGAGGAATGGGATTCCTTCCGAAAAGGAGATGTTGGCGATTTTTCAATCGCAGGGCTCCGGTCCGTCCTCGCCGTCTGAGGACGCCGGCCGTGGCCATACTAGAGACACTGCTCGTCTGCCTTTGGGGCTCGAGCAGTCGTTGTGACCACTGGGCGCCTTCGAGGTCCCTGTCAGACAAGGATGGTCGCTCTAGACATGCTCGTTCCAGGTCCCGGTCCTCGACGCCCTCGAGACCGCGAGAACCTGTGAAGTCTTCGAAGAAGACATCGACGCCGGCGGCGCTGAGGTCATCGACGGACTCTCTCGAGGATCCGCCTCTGAGGAAGTCGTCGATGCCATCGGTGCCCAGGCTGTCGAAAGACACGCTTGGGGCTCTGCCCTCGAGGTCTGTGTCAACGCAGCTGAAGCTGTCGGCGCCGCGCTCGACGCCAACGCCGGTTCCGTCGACGCCTTTTGAGGCGGCTTTGTCGGGGGTACCCCGTGACATGGTGGAACCCCCCAGAAAGGCTCTGGCCAAGGCTAAACATGTCTTTGTTCCTTTTTCTGTAACCTCTTTCCAGCCTTTGGATTATATTTCTGCAGTGGATGAGGGATCTGAGGAAGGTGAGGTTCCTGCAGAGGTTCCTGATGGCCGCCTTTCAGGTCATAGCCAACTTGAGGACCTGCGCCAGTCGTTGCATGACGCCAGTGGGCTAGACACCTCTCCGGAGGTGGAGTTTGGTAGGCCTGAGCCTGGCATGCATGCTGACTCCTCTTACCGGTGCCTGATGTCGAGGGTCACGGATTACCTGAGGTGATCTGCCCCCCCTGGGGATTTTCAGCAGGATGATCTGACTGATATCGTCGACCAAGGTCCACCAACGGACCATTCCATATGGCCTTGCAGAGAAGGGTGGCTGCGGCTTGGACTTCTCCGGAGAGTGTCCCAGCAGTGAGCAAGTCCTTGCCGAAGAAATATCGCCCAGCCAGTGGCGACCCCTCCTACTTCACCACGCACCCCACTCCGGAGAGTTTGGTGGTGCAGGCAGCTAGGGCCCCCGCAAAGCAGGCGTCGTACCCTAGCATCCCTCCGGATAGGGACGACAAACGTTTTGACGGCTGGGCAAAGGTGTTTTCTTCTGGGGGTATGGCGCTTCAGGCTGCCAACTCCGTGTGTGCCTTGTCTCGTTTCACGCACACTCTGTGGAACTGTATCTCCTTAGCAGCTGATCATATTCCCGAAGGGGAGGAACGGGATGGGTTTCTTGCTATCGTGCAGGATGGCAAGGACGCCATGTGTTAGTCCATTCAGTTGGGTCCGGACATGGTTAATTGCGTCAGCCGGTCCATGGCGGCGAGCACCGTAATACGCAGGTTTGCGTGGTTGCGGAAGTCGGGGTTTTCTCCTGATGTGCAGGCTCGGCTCCTCAACATGCCCTTTGATGTTGAGCATCTTTTTGGCAGCAAGGCTGATGAGAGCCTTGAGAGGGTGCAGACCTCCAAAGCTGCAGCAAAGTCATTGGGCGATGCAGTTCGCCAACCTCCGCCTTTTTGTCCTAGGGGACAACAATGGAGGGGAGGTTCCTTTCGATATTACTCGTTCTTTAATAAATCGGGAGGAGCTGCTAGTCAAAGGGGCCACCATAGGAGTGCCAGAGGTGGACAACAGGGTACTAGAGGTGCCAAGGCCACTCTGGCAGTTGCCTCTTTGCCCTCCGACACTGACGCAGCCGCTTCAGCTGAGTCATGAGACCATGTCCCATGGTTCGCCAGTTGGGGGCACGCTGGCGCAGCATCTTGTAGAGTGGCGTGCCATTACTTCAGATGTGTGGGTTCTGGAGATCATAGCTCATGGCTGCTGTCTTCCTTTTCGGCAGAGGCCTCACGAAAATCCACCGGGGAATCTCTCTTTCAAGAGTCCGTATCTGCTCCTTGAGCAGGAAATTCAATCCCTGCTGGAGAAACGCGCCGTAGAACTGGTGCCTGTAGCGGAGAGGAACAAGGGATGGTATTCCCCTTATTTTTTTATTTCGAAGAAAGACGGGGGATTGAGACCCATCATGGACTTGTATGGTTTGAACAAACTCCTCAAAAAGGACAAGTTCAAGATGGTTACTCTTTCTCAAGTCCTCTAGGCCCTTCAACTTCAGGACTGGTTGGGGTCTCTGGACCTCAAGGACGCTTCTTTTCATGTGCCGATCCATCCAAAGCACAAGAAATACCTGAGGTTTGCGGTTGGCGACTTGCACTTTTAGTTTCGGGTCCTGCCGTTCGGATTGACCTCCGCCCTGAAGGTCTTCACCAAGCTCATGGTGGTGGTGGCAGCTTATCTCAGGAAAGGGGGGATTCACATCTACCCCTACCGGGACGATTGGTTGATCAGGGCGCGCTCACCCGAGCAGGTCCTGGATCATCTGTCCATCACCTGCCATTCCCTTCACAAGCTGGACTTCTCCCTCAACTTACAGAAGTCCCACTTGATGCCAACACAGCGGCTCCAGTACATCGGAGCAGTGCTCGACACATCGGTGGGGCAGTGTTTCCCTCCCCAGGTGAGGGCTCTTCACATTCAGCAGATGGTGCACAAGTTTCAACTTGCCCAGACGCTCCGGGCGTTCGAGTTCTGGAGGTTGCTCGGCCTCATGGCATCCTGCATTATTCTGGTGCCAGCGGCCAGGTTGCGGATGAGATCTCTGCAATGGGCCCTCAAGCTCCAGTGGTCACAGTCCTCCGGCAGGATGTCGGACCCCATTCAGGTGCCGCCCTCGGTCGCCCAGGACCTTCTGTGGTGGGCCGTCGAAGGCAATCTGATGAAGAGGGCTCCATTTTGGCTGCCCTGGCTGGAGGTGACGATCATGACGAACGCATCCCTCACGAGATAGGGAGCTCATGCCAACGAGTTGACAGTCAGCGGTCGTTGGTCTCCGTCAGAGTCCAGACTCCATTTCAATCTGTTGGAGCTGTGGGCCGTCAGGCTTGCCCTGAAGGCTTTTCTGCCGACTGTGCGAGCGAAGAATGTCCTGATTCTGACGGATAACACAGTGGCCATGCACTACCTCAACAAAAAAGGGCAGGCAGGGTCACTTCCTCTGTGCAGGGAGGCGATGCAGCTTGGGTTCTGGGCCATCCAGCAGGAAGGATCATTCTCGGCAGTTCATCTGGCCGGAGACGAAAACGAGACTGTGGACACTCTGAGCAGGCAGAGTGCGATCTCTCATGAGTGGGAGCTGGCTCAGGAGATTCTCCTGGAGATCTTCACCCTTTGGGGGACCCCTCAAGTGGATCTCTTTGCCTTCAGTGTCAACCGGAAGTGCGAAAGTTTCTGCTCGTGGGAATTTCCTCCAAAAGGAGCTTTAGGAGACGCGTTTATGGTGGAGTGGTCCTTCCCACTGCTGTACGCGTTTCCTCCAGTCCCCGTCATGCCGCAAGTGCTGTTGAGGCTATGGACGTTCGGTTCACGGATGATCCTCATTGCTTTGGCATGGGCCTGGAGGACGTGGTCCCCGGACCGTCTCGACTTGTCCATCTGCCCTCCACGTCGTCTTCCCTACCGAGACGATCTGCTCTCACGGGAAAAGGGTCAGGTTCTCCATCCAGAGGTCAGGTCCCTCAACCTTCACGCTTGGCTTCTGAAAGGTTGAAGTACAAGGATTGGGACCTCCCGGAATATGTGATGGAGGTGTTGCTTTCGGCCAGCCGGCGACTAAGTCCCTGTACCGTTGCCGTTGGAGAAAGTTCTGTGACTGGTGCAGGGGTCAGAATGTGGATCCTTTTTCATGTGACATTCCTGTGGTTCTCTTTTTTGCTTTCGTTGGCCCACAGGGGCCTGCAAGTGGGAACTGTTAAAGGTTACCTAGCGGCGCTCTCTATATTTAAGCGCTTGTCTGAGGAGTGTTCCCATTTCAAAATTCCTTTAATTTCCCAGTTTCTCAAAGGACTCACTAATGTGTTTCCGCCGTCACCTTTCCAGGGGTCTGGTTGGGATTTGAACCTTGTTCTGAAATTCATTATGGGTGCTCCATTTGAGCCTTTACATTCTTGTCCTTTGATGCTGTTAACCCTTAAAACTGTGTTTTTAGTTGCGGTCACTTCCGCTCGCAGATTGAGTGAGTTGCAGGCACTTTCAGTTAAGTCACCATTCACTGTGTTTCATAAGGACAGGGTTGTCCTTAGAGTTTGTCCTTCCTTTCTTCCGAAGGTGGTGTTGGAATTTCATTTAAGCCAGAAGGTTGTTCTTCCGGCATTTTATCCTCCTCCACATCCTGGTAAGGAAGAGGAGAGGCTCCATAGGTTGGATCCTAGGAGAGCTTTAAGTTACTACATTTCACGCATGTCCCGGATCAGAGTGGACGATCAGCTCTTCATTGGTTATGCTGGAAGGCGTTTGGGACAAGCTGTGACTAAGCAGACTTTGTCTAGATGGATTATCTTGGCAATTTCTGAATGTTACCGCCTGGCGGGTAAGGACCCTGCGGTAGGCTTACGGGCCCATTCTACTAGGGGTATGGCTGCCTCTACTGCCCTGCAGAGGGGTGTTCCTATTTGTAACATCTGTGAAGCAGCCACATGGGCTTTGGTCCATACTTTTGTACAACACTACTCCCTAGATTCTATCCATGGGCAGGATCTGGCCTTTGGCAAGGCGGTCCTTTACTCTGCAATTTGATTGGGCATTCTAAATTTCTATATTCTAAATTCTTTTTCTCTCCTCCATACGTTGGTACTGCTTTGGGAGTCTGTCATAGATATGGAATACGTCGGAGAACCCAATCCCCTCGGAGAACAAGTTACTCTCTTACCTGGTAACGTTCTTTCGATGGGATGGTCTGACGACTTATTCCATATCGCTCCCTCCCTACCTGCCCCGCTACAGAATTTCTCATGCGATTGCAGCTTACGTTTCCGCAAGGCTTTCTGTGGTCATATTGGCAGTGGTTTGGTGCCACACGTTCTGGGGAAAAAACGACAACTGAGGCTACGGGCATCGTGCGTCCTACTTATAACATCCAGTGACGTCGGCTCGACGGAGGCCCTCGATGATGGCGTATCGACGCAGGACGCAGACGCCGAAAGCTTTTCCGAAGCAGCACATCTGTGGTGATTACTGTCATAGATAGGGAATATGTCGTCGGACCATCCCATCGAAAGAAGGTTACCAGGTAAGAGAGTAACGTGTTCTTCTGTTTTGCTATTTCTGATTTGCAGTAAAATAAATGTATGTATTTTTGCAGCCGCTCAGATTCATGATTTCTCTGTCGTAGGACATCTTGTTCGATTTTCTTTGGTATTCCTTCACTGGTCTACGAATAAGAAAAGGAAGAGTGACGAGAAGGTAATGCTCTGATTACGTATGGTAATCCTCACTACTCAATTACTACTCTTCCTTATCGCAGTCATAATGTACTCCCGCCCACCCTGACAGTGGTTCAACTGAGCTGGACCCGTCTATGGCTTGGATATACACAGAATGAGTGGGGGCTTCGATACCAGCTAGTGCCCCTATAAAAAGATTTTTTATAAAGGCATTATTCAGTGGATACTCTGAAGTTCTGTCAAGAATCTGGACATCCTTCGGTGAGTTATAAACAGCATGAGGAAGTGCAGGACTCAGAGTAATGAGGCTTATCACACGTAATCAGGGCATTAATATGCACTGCTAGTAACCTCTGAGTACGCTTCAGGCCATCACAAGATGGGAAAAGTGCCTTTGGATACAGATGTTTATGGGTCCGTTTAGGTCTTCTGAAGAGAATAGAACATCATTTTGGTCACTGGGAAACTTCTCCCAGTGTTATATCAAAAGCACCATCTGTTCGGGTGCAAAGGTTATTCTACGAAGTGTAAAAGGCCTGAATTTAACACTGCAAATGCCTTAAACGAGATGGCAGTGTTACCAGGCCAGGTGTTTTTATAGAGGTATGTTTCCCTTGTCAAAAATAAAGCGCCCACAGGATAGGCCCTTCCTTCATCATCTGCGAGCAGAACAAAATTCACATGAAGTACTCGGGTTTGGGTAAAACGTGATGCGATGTGGGTCAAGCTGCGATTATATTGTACATGTTTTTCTATAGGTGAATTCGCACTGGTGTGTCTGTTATTGCTTCCGTCAGTAACCTGTGACTTGGTAAATAAAGATCCTAGAGTGTCATGAACCATAAGCTAAGGCAAAAATGAAACTCTAGGCTAAGGAAACTAAAGTCATGCTACGAGACTAAACATGTGAACTTTATGGAAGAAAATCTTTGAATGAGTTCCAAGAGACCAGTGAGCATCTTCCAGACCTATCAGACCAGCTATCAGACCAGCTCCTTGGTGGAAAGTCAGCTTTTTGACTAAAGGAAACGGATTATCCCCGAGAATAGCATCTTTATAGACAACCTATCAATTTTAGCCCTTTCATATCTGAAACTGGACTGAAAATGGCTGGCAGAATAATGTTAGGTATGCAAAGATATAAGCTGAAGACTGAAACATCTAAGGGAAGACCGAGGACTACTGAAAGTGGAATGGAGAGAGAACACGGGAGCAGGTTGAGATGTCAAGATTCATAAGAATGTGATTTCTTGAATGGACGAAGTCAGGGTGGATTATTTAGTTTTCACAATGATATACAGGTCCATGGTGATGGTCCCTACCTTTGGCATGGACTTTGTCCATGCCCATTACGTACCTTGCCCACGACATGATCTTTTGTAATGTACCTGCCCAGCCCCTCATTCATTAGGCTCTCTGGGCATGGCTAGTAATGACTACAAAGACTGGGTTGTTTGCCATAGATTGCCCCCAAACCTCCCAAAATGGCCAGTGGGTATGCCCAGTGGTCACTGTTCCCCACAAAATGGCCACTGCCCATAATTTACGGCCATGGTCAGTTGGCAATGGATCTGAGGCATGGCCTTTGGCTATGATCCGGGACCCAGCCAGTCCAATTGGCACATTTTACCCGATTTCGTGGCCTGGAAAAACACTCGGCAGGTGTGCAGAACTCTTGTAGCACATGGGCTACCACCATGGTATAGGGGGTCCCCTTTCAGAGCTGAGACCTGGATGTAACCCCCATACTAGTATGGTGACTGGTGTGTCGGTAATGGACTGCATGCCCAACCAATAGCCCACAGAACCCACAACTGAACAGCCATTTATTTCAGATGTTCTGGGGTGTATTGTACTTCTCTGATTTCCCCCTCGACCTCCATAGATTTTGGGAACCTCTACAAGGCTAAACTATATCCCCTTTTTATACATTTTGCAGCATGGGGAATGACAGATCCCAATTATCTCAGGAGAATAGCTCAGGGGGAACACGCTCGTCTTGGAAGCAAGACAAGGCAGAGCAACACAGGTTAGATCTAGGCGTCTAGTGTTAGGACAGTACAAGACTCCACTCTTGCGTAAGGCTGTACCACCTGAATCCATGGTAGATAGAGCAGCCAGGCTGATCTTAGGTGGGAGAGAGGGATGTAGAACCAGTAGGAATGAAATTGTGATACAAATGGTCCAAAGAAACACTGAAACACTATGTATGTGAAAATAAAGGATTTATTTAAACACAAGTGGGCCCAGATAAATCTTGGGGTAAATAAACACTAAGACATTATATGAAATCACAATTATAAAACACAACACTATACTTGAAGGTACACAGACCCAAGTATAAACCTTATTTGAAATACCTAACAGTAGTTCTAGGGAAGTCAAAACCTTTTCGTACACATTCAGTATAGGTCACACCTATTCTTGGGGAGTAAAAACCAATGGTTACTTTCAGAATTACATTCAGTAATGCAAGGGCAGTATACCCTACCAGTTGTACAGTGACTCCCAGTACAAATCACATAATCAGTCAACTGGACAATATACTTTTTTTGAATAGTGGAACACTATTCCAGGTACAGTAAAAACCTATAAGTATGTATGTGATAACACACACTTATACTAGGTGAGCAAAACCTAAGGATGTAATATTCAGTTAATGGTGCTTTTGAGATCAGTGAAACACAGATTGAGATATGCAGTCACTCTTGTAACTTATGGTTGGGGTGGCACAGAGCTAACTCAAGGTAAGTAAAACCCATATACTTTTTATTAATCACAATGAGTGCAGGTTAGTTTTTTCCTAACTATACAAGTGACTGATGAAGGACCTATAACGGACAGTTAGAACCACAGGCTCTGGGTTAGATAGCACAGGGAAAGTAAACTCTAATGTTACACTTTACTGAATGACTCAAAGTTATTCTGGGTAGGCAACAACCTAATACATACTTATTCTGGACAGGCTAACAGCAAGTCAGGGGAAGCAAGACCCAGTTGGGGGCCACTCATACAATCATCATAACAGGACTAATCTGCTGATACAAACGGTTGGAGGACACTCATACAATTACCCTGCAGGAATAATCTGGTGAAACCAACACATTACTTTTGGGAAGAGGAACAACCTAATCACAGGAGAGTAATATACCTTCACATCTACTTTCTGTTAGAATGGCAAAACAGTTTCTAAGGAAAGAAAATATGTTAACCATACTTTTTCAGAATAGTGCATCACACATCCAAGGTAAGTAAGACCTTTTGTAACTATTCACTCTTAGAGTTACAGCTACCAACCAACACTTTACAAGTAAGTAATGTTTAAAGACTTATTTACTTTTCTAGGCAAAAGGCCCAATCCCTTAACAATCTTTCCCTTATTCTTGGAGCATGAGTTTTCTCAGTGGCAGAAGCGGGGTCAGTAGGATCTAGTGTCCAACAGGCCGTGCCAGGATAGGTTCTTAAGTAGCAAAAGTCAGAGGTCCTTTGGAAGACTGGGCAAACAGGTGAGCACTTTACTTCTGAGTTAGAAGAGTGTCCAGGGGCTTCACAGAAGACACCCTGGCATGATTGGAACTGGGTGCACTGGATGAGAGGCCTCCCCATCACAGAAAACACCCTACATCTACACAGAAATCCTAACAGACTTATGGTAAGTACATAACCAAGCCAACACAGTACCTCAGCATTGAAGAAGATTTTGCAGCAGGAGGACTTCAAGGTCTGCAGCCAAGTACCCGGTCAGTGGATTCCTTGTCATGGTGAACGAAAACAAGACCTCAGAAGGAACTTTGCAGCAGGGATCAATGAAGAAGGCTCTAGGCAAGGTTGTCCTCGTGGCTGAATGTGGTTCTGTGGATTTGGCGTCTTTTCAAGGAGCACAGGAGACAGAAAATCGTGGTTGAATTCTCATCGTTACAAGGTTCCAGCACTCTGTTCAGTGGACTTTTAGGATTTGATTTGTGTCTCTGGCTATCCACCAGGATGCCCACGAAGTTTCAGTGAGATTCAGAATTCGGAACACTGTGCACCACACAGTGGCTTGAGGTCCCAGGGTATTGGGCAATGTAGCAACGCAAGGTCGCAGCAATGTGTGGGATGGCTCAAAATGCAGGGCTTCTTGAGTCTAGTGGGTCTCACCAGGCTCTGGGTCAGGGTTCTCATTTTCGGAGTCCCCAGGTCGATTGGAAGGAAGGGCTACAGCAGGCTCCGGTTACAAAGCAGGCTCTCTGCTTGCAGGAAATCGCTTCTGCCTCATTTCCCTCATCATCCTTTTCAGTTCCAGTGGTCGACTTCTCTTCATCTTCCAGGTTCTCAGTATTTAACAGGAACTACAGCACAACTTCTGCATTCTCTTCCTGCATTTTACAAGAAGGGGCAGTCTGGTTGTCCAATAAATATAGTCAGCCCCCCACTGGGATTTCTCTCCATTCAGGCAAGGAGGAAGCAAAGGTCTGTGGAGTTTTGGACACCTTCCTTGCTTCCTGCCCTCACGGACAGATTGGAGCCTGGGTAGGGAGTCCAGGGGACTCCAGCCAAAGATAAAAATCACACAAAGGGATTTCCCACCCTGGATGTCTGGGGAAGGAACAAGAAAGGACAAGAAACACCAAAATGGCAAAAAAAGAATACAGGGCCATTTTGGTAAAATTTGCACCCTTAGGTGCCTATATTGCAGCTGTAAACACAGCCTGCGGTAAAGGTGCACCAAATTAATGCAAGGTATCACTGCCACCAGCCATTGAAGGTTAGCTTGTACCTGTAACAGAATTGTTACAGTTTTAATGTGAAAGGTGATACATTGTATCTCCCCAGCACTCCACATAAGCTGCGGTGTGCTGGCTTCACAGAATAAGATGTAGAAGAGATCCAAAGATCCTTTCGACCTTGGGAACTGTAGTTCACTCAAGGTTAGCAAGAGAAGGTTAGTAGGGGAGCCCCTAGTGCAACCCAGGAACAACAGGCATGTATTGCCAATCGGTTGTTAAAGAAGATAACTTTAAAAAGACACTATGGAGAGTGAAAAAGAATAACACCCTTAAAAAGAGTTAAAAATTCTGTGAGTGTTCCCACTCAGAGTTATTAAGGAAAAATATCCCACTCGTAAAGCAAAAGGTTCTGGGGTTGACCCAGGTCAGGAAGATTGACCAGTTCTGTGAAAATCTTACCTAACAGTCTGCCCTTAGAAACCTCTGGGTATTAAGCGTGTTATAAATAACCCATTACAATATACAATTAAAGTTGGTGGGCCACAGTTGCTGCTGCATAGAAATGGTTCTTTTTTGAAGAGCCAATCTGGTTGCCCCTTGCTCAGTCCACAGATCCACGTCTTAGTCCACCTGGAAGAAGGCCTTCAGACCCAGAATCGGGTAGCCAGTGAGGTAGCCAAAAGATGTCATGTCTGTCAGTTTGTTCTTTTAAACCCTATTTTTTGGCCAATTTCGCGCATATTTAAAAGAAACTACTGGACAGATGTGAGCTACATTTGTGAAAGCACATTTTCGGGAACAGACTCCCACTCCTTCACAAAGTTTGACACAGACCTGTCCAGCAGTTCATGATGTTGGTGAGAGCAAACATCTATCTTTGGGAAATGGGTGGTTAAACAAAAGCTTTAGTAACACCTATAGCTTAGCAGCCTCTTGATGAAGCCACATTAAACTTTCCAAGAAAATCCAGGTTGGGTATATGCATTTTTTTTTTAAAGTTCTGTGCAGATTCATTTAATGGTGCCAAAGTTCTAAACCTCATTATGGGGAGTCTAACTTCATCATAACTACAAAAAGGCTATTGCTGACTCCGGAATGTGAAAAAAAGAATGACTGAGGCAAAGGCTACTGCCCCTCACCTCGTGGAATGAGTTCACATTCTTCTGGGGATACCTTTACCAAGGTGGATCATATTTAGCATGTCAACTGCATACATTGGGGGAGACATGGAATACTAAACGATGAGCATGAACAAAGAATTCATGTACACGTTGGACATCCACAGAGAGAGAGAGTGCTGACCCTTGTAGCACTGTGCAGATTATCTGTTCAGGAGTTGAGAGGAATCGACCAGCCTTCTTTTAGAATCGAGATTATGACCTATCCTACACAACAGAACTCCAGGATGTAACTACTATTCATTTTCTGTCATACCCAGAAGCTAAACAGGTTTGACCTAATAAATGACCTGCAGCCTTTCTCTACTACCAATTCATGGATATGATTAGAGGAAAATAGGGTTTGCTATCTCGTCAATCAATGGATATGCTCACCATTTTCGAGGAGTCACTGAATAGAAGTAACGCACAGCAACTTCACATAATCTACCTTCTCTCCTCACATTTCTGACGTCTCTAAGAAGTCACACTATCAGCTACACATCCTCAGTGGTATTCTTCCTTTTCTCACTTTCCCCCAGAAGCTTACTGTCTCAAGAGCCCTGGTTCGCTCTAGGCTTGACTATTGCAACAGCCTCTTTCTAAATCTGCCTGTCTGTACTCTCTGCCCTTTACAACTTATCTAGATCAGGACTGCGAGTCTTGTCCTTGGCCTCAAGCCCAGGTATCATATCTCTCCAACTCTGAAATCTCTCCCCTTGCTCCCCGTGGCTGCAAGGATCAAGTTCAAAACCCTTTGCATTATCCAGAAGGCTATCTGGGGCCTGGGACCGTACTACATCCAACATTCCTATGCTAAGCATCTTCTTTGTCAAGCTGTTCGCTAAGCCACCTCCAGCTCACTGAAGGTCAAATGCTTCTCCAGGCAGGTAGTGAGGGGTAGATCACTTTCCTCTGCTGGGTCCTCCATCTGAAACCGCTTCCTTGCCCCTCTAAAACTCGAACAGGACCACCTTCAGTTCCGGAAGCAACTCAAGACCTTCCTTTTCGCTTCCGCTTTCTCTCTCCCTCTTCCGTGCTGAAGTCCCTGAATGCTCCAAACACTGCTCTACGGTCAGCGCCATATGGCTCTTTGCTTCTCAAGTGGCTGGTTTTATTGTTCAGGCCTATTAAACAAAACAAAAAAAAAAATAATAAAGAACATGGGTTCCACAATTCTAACATTTTCAGCAGTGACCCTAAATAAGAAAGAATAGGGATACCAAAAAATGTGTTTTTCTGAATTCTATACAATAACTAAAGGTTTATTTCAGGCACACTTCAGTTGGTGAGTCATTGATTTAATCTGTTCTTAAAAACCTCAACCCAGCCTATCATCCTTCTGAGGTCGATAAATGAGTACCAAAACAGGTTGGGGGATATTGACTGTATATCTTTTCTATATAAAGTGCTTAAGCTTAATTTCTATATAATACCACATCATTATCATTTTGCCATGGACGTCTGCTTGCATTCACAGTAATCTGGGCCTATAAACACTGATCTTAATGATACATATGGCGATCCATTCTTGTATGAAATGCATATCACATTATAGCGATATCGTAACCATATTTTTTGTAGTGTACTTAGGAACAATGCTATGTGATGCCACTTCCTGTTTTGTCAATTGGTGAAGGTCGTGTTCCATCGCTACCCGCAATATCACTTCAGGGTGATGTCATCAGAGGGCAAGGGTTGTGTGATGTCACTTCCGCTATCCCTGGCATTTTGGTGAAATGACGTCTCTGCTCCCTCTGTCTTCCCTTCCTTGTCTTGTCGCGCCTAGAAACACTTGTGTGCAGGCGCGTTATAAATGACTTATATGATGTCTTATCAAACCTGTGTATCAATAGGCACCTGCCCAGTGTCGATGGATCAATTATTGATGCACTAGGCGCACGTAGGGACCACCCTGCTCCGCTATCAATGGGGCTGTATTTTCGTTTGCAGGGACAATATGGCGCCACTTGCTGGTTGTCTCCAAGGGCAGTGGTCTGCAACCATTGCCCTTCCAGGTGCTCTAGACTACAACTCCCATCAGCCCTAGACAGGAAAGTCAAAGGTGAGGGTACTGCGAGTTGTAGTCCAAAATATTGTGGGAGCCGAAGGTTCCAGACTCCAGCCCTAGCCAGTGACCATGCTCTATAACCAACAATGCTCACAAGCATTGCCATGAAACCTCATCTTTTTCTAAAGCAGTTTCTAATCAACATCACAGCAATGAACTCTCGTTTTCCTTTCCTCCCAAATCTTAAAGTCTTGCTATTGTCAACTAATGCGTCGCACTCGTTGCAAAATTGGATGTTTCTGCCAGGCTACAATTTCCCTTCACAATCTGATCTGACGCAAAAACAGTTTGTCCCTCCAGTATTGTGAAATCTGATGGAAAGGTAGAGTGGCAATATCCTGAAATTAGCTAATTATCCTTCCTCTGTCTAGACATCCTGCACTTAGCTACTTCAAATGGCAGGGGCCAATTTCGTCACAGGGGGGTGGGGGCGGTGGGGAGTGGTACGGGAGGAGGCATAATTTGTGCCAGCAGAGTGTCACAAAATGTTTATAGCAGCGATGAGGCAAACTATAGGTCACTGTCTGCAGCAAACGTGAAATACATTTCAGCGGCAAAAAAAGACCTGCCCAGCTGTTGCAGTGCGTGAAAGGCCTGCTTTGCAATGAATCTTTTAGCTATGCGGCTCACCCACAGCATATGTTCAGGCATTACAAATCGCTTGCACAATTTTCGTAATGGATGTGTCCGAATGACCTTTTCTCAACACGGATAAAAGTGAATGATGATTCATCTAAACGAGTCAATTTCAATGTCCTTGTATTATGTCTCCCATAGACACACTATTACATCCTAGGAGAATCTCGTGGGTTTTACTCCTGATTTCAACCACACTTATACAGTTAGGAAATACGATGTTTTAACCGGTGCTTTTAGGGGGGTGGTAAATTGAGGGGGAAGGGCTCTCGTTTGGGGGCGTGGCCTAACAATTGTTGCTAAGGCCACGTCACGTCCCCTAACAAGAGCCCCCCTCAACTGACCCACCCAGGCGGCAATTTTTTAACCACACAGCTCTTTGAATGCAATGGGCTGCCTGCTGCGTGATGTCTCTTTATTCTGAAACAGGAGGAGGGCTGAATTGGACAGCCTCTCTATTTGTTTCTGAGTAAATCGCTAGCATGCAGTGGAAGCCCTTTAACCAAGCATGGTCAATGGGCTCCCTGTTGCATGTTAGCTCTTTACTCGGAAACAAAAGGAGAGGCTGGCCAACCCAGCTCTCCTCCTGTTTCGGAATAAAGACACCTCACAGTGCAGGTTTAGCCCAGGCGCTGCTCAGTTACACGGCTGACTTCAGGTGTCAGCATTTTGGATTCGAAATCTGAAATGAAGACACCTGCAGGCAGCCGTGTAAACGTGCAGCGATCGGTGCAACGGCTGTCTGAGAGGTCAGCGTGGCTGGGGCTAGTTGGGGTCAGTCCCTGCAGTGCCTCGGCTCGGGAGCCCATCTCAGAGACTGCCGGGACTTGGCCCGGTTAGCCCCGATCAACTTAAAGCCATGGCTTCAATTTATCCGTAAATGTTTGATAGTTTACATTCGCTTGGATGGTCTGTTGGCTACCAGTTTTTCATCTAGGTGGGTTGCTCCAAGATTAAAAGGGTGGTCTCTAACATGAAGCTACCTCACAGAACTCAATGTCAGTGCAGACTTCCAACCTAGCCTTTCATCCTTCCAAGGTCGATCAATCCAATAATATGCAATAATAGCACCAGTTATTATAGTGCTTAAAACATGCAGGAGTTTGGTACGGAGTGCTTAGTAAGAACCCAATATTTGTGATAGCACACGTATCTTTTGTGGTATCTTAGCGTTGCAGGCGTATCTTAGTGCAGGGTCTGCAGCCTTTGCTTCTCGATGTTTTGGACTACAACTGCCGATAACCATTGCCACCATAGTCAATCGGGAGGGATTATGGGAGTTGTAGTCAGACCCATGTCCTAGTAAACTGCAGGCCAGAGAATGAGTATGCAGTAGGAAAATTGATCAATCATGTGTGTTATGTCAACTGTCATGACTGATTTCCAGAGATGTACTCTGATTCCAGTGGTTCATTCTTGTCCCCAAGTTGGTGCAGTCAGTGTAGCAGTGAATGGAGTCAAACCAGGTAAAGATGGCACATGTGATCCATAGCTGCAATGTTTTGAGCTTGTCTTGCGGGGCTGTGCTGTGGATTCGAATTTGAATTTTGTATTGGGATTCATAAAGCGCCAAGTATAGATTTAACTGTTTCAAGGCACTAAATAAAAAAGGCATTTATGAAGCTAAGTCAGCAGAATAACAGAAAAGTCAGGTTTTCAATGGCTTTCGAAAGTGTTGGTAGTTATTCATGATTCTTAGCAGCATTGGTAATGAATTCCAAAGACGGGGGCCGGCAACTGTGAATCTGCTGTCTCCTCGGTATTTAAATCTGAATCTAGGCGCCACGAGGAGATGACTTTAGCATTTGCGCTGGTTTCTATATATCGATTTTATTATGAAGATAAAGGGGCTCTTGATTGTGAATACATTTAAAAATCAGGCAGTCAGAGTGCTTTAAAAAGATATGCAGCATCTCACTGGGAGCCAATGGAGAGATTGTCTGACAGGAAATAGGGTCAGTTCGAGGGAATTGAAAGATCAAACAGACCGCATAATTCTGACATTTTTGTAATTTTTCATTTTGATAGTTAGGTATGCCGCAAAAATGGAGATCCTGTAGTAATTGCTAGAATTCACTAGAGAGACAATCACCTTCCGGAGATATCTTTTGTCTATGTATTGAGATATTCTACCAAGGATTGCAACCCATGCTGAGCTGGTGGCTCTGCGCCACTATATGTTTACAGAGGAAAACACTGCTTGGTGCTTATTGGGGTGATGTCTGGAATAGGACATAGCTCAGAACTCAATTCCTCAAACCCATCTGTCTGATCCATTTAGCCGCGCTAGGGTTTGGAGATGTGGTTAGGAACAAAGTTTAGGTAACATTCCAAGTGCAGGTACTAATGATCTGCCAAGGAGGATAGCAGAGTTCTGTTGATCTACATGGTAAAGTGGATCCGTAGCAGAGTCGATTGCAGTCTCTGCAGTCAACGCTACCTCCTATCTGTATCCAGTCTTTTTGCTGTGCCTATTGCTTGTGGGAGGACTCACAAGCTCCAACAACACCGCAGAGTGGTCGCGGAGCCGTAGCAGAGTCGATGGCAGTCTCTGCAGTCTATGGCAGCGACGGCAGTAAGACTGTGTCCGGTGGGAGAGGAGGACAAAGGCAGACTGCTGCAGAGTGTTCGAACTCGTCTCCAGGAAAAAGAGCAGACCTCACCAGAAACAGACCGGGAACTGAAGGACGGGTCAGCAAAGGCAGACCCCCTGCAATGTGTATTGCATCGCCTGTCCATTTCACTCGATAAGACTTTACTAAGCAAAATACCTCGCCCGGTGCCTGCATTAACAATGATCTTACCTCCCCCAAACCCCTGGGCCGCTGAAGGAATCCAGTAAGGAGAGACCGCCTGACACGAGTCCATGCACCCCAGATGCCTCCGTTGATTCAGCGACAGACCTGCCAGTTACCTCCTCTTTGAAATTGTCCCCATCGCTGAAACCTAACGTCGATCTCTAGGAGGGGGGGGTGTACACCACAAATAGACTCAGCCCTCGGGGCTGCCTTGACATTCCCAGATCTGGCAGCGGGCGACTACCCCAACCTCACACGGTCAGGGCCGATCACGGAACCCCTCACTGATAACAGGGGGCAGGAACCTGAGCCACACCATAATCTAAGTAACTTTGAGGCGCGAGAATCGGCAACAGCGATAATTTTGATTCATCCTCATCTGGACACAGAAGACCAGGCAGTTCAGGGAACAGTGTGTTTCGCACAACTCTCCCGAGTAAAGATCTTGTCTGCCTGCAGCATTCACAGAGTCCAACGCGCCCTGTGGAGGAAAACAGAAAACTTTCACCCGTCAACGATCGTAACAAACCAAAAGAAGGTCTAAACTTTTTTTAAAAGCCGAAGAACTACAAACGAACAGCAGCGAAAAATCATAAAATGATCACAGGCAGAACTTCAAGAACTAAAGGTCCCTACAGGAGAGTGACACCGTCACAAGCCCGTCAGCAAGTTCGGAACCAACCCTTCTCTGTGAACGCTCTGGAGGAGTTCTTCGGAATGAAAATCCCTCCCACAGGACCAAGCATGCAAGATCCAACTGATGCAGAAATCCTGGCTGCGGTAGAAGACCAAGCGATAGCCTCCCCCCAAGGCCTAATCCATTGGCTCCGCAGAGCAACAACCAAGGAGAAGAATTGCAGACCTGTAAACTAAGAAATCCCAATCCAACCCTGACAAGATGGCATTTTTCAGAAAGCTGCTAGGGGGATCGAGATTTGGCTGCGGTAAAATAGGGAAAGAGGTGACACAAAGTGAAAAGGACCCACAGCATGGTCCACAAGATCGGTCCCAAAGCACCGAAAAAGTGATTCCCCTGACTTTTGACATTGATCAAATGGGATTTCCAAATGGCGAGTTGCCAGACTGCAGAGGGAAAGAAATGAGTGCCCATTTTCCTGAACTAAAAGGCCCCATTGCAAATGGAGACCTTGAAGCTCCCCAGAATCCGCTGACCCCTAGACCAGGACCAACAGCGGCAGAAAAGATCCACTCAAAAAGCCCAGCATCCGGAGTGGCAAAAATCACCCTAACCCCGGAACATATTTGAAAAGCTGACACGTGCCCTAGAACACCATCCTTGAACAGGCGTCTTAGTGAAATCGCGTCTCAGACAGCAAAGGAGTCACTGTTGAAAAAACTGGACCACATGACCCTCCTTTCAACAGTGACAATAGTGCTGGCCCCATTTGGGAAGTTATATGTAGCCTTAAATGAAACCCTCGAAAGACCAAACCACACTGATCAGCTTTGTGCACACAAAACTAAACTACTTAGAAGGCTATGTGGTTGTGAAAACCAGCGAAAACCCGAGAATTATGTCAAAATCCACGGAAGTTCATTATACATAAGATTGCTTTGCCCCGTAGAAGACCTAGCTCCACTGTCCGGGGTAGATGATAAATATGTATACACAAAGGAGATCAGGTATGAAACCTTAGATAGTTGGAATGCTCATCTGTCTGAAACAGGATGACCAATAATCACCCATACCTTTAAGTCCTGACAAAATGGACTAGGATTATAACACGGAACTTTTTTGACATTAAATCTTTTTAATCTTTATATTCAATACTCAATAAAACATTGTTGTACCAACTTGTTATAAAACTTTCCTGTAACCCAAGATTTATGACCCACATGGTGGGTATAACACCAATCTAATTGGAACATATACCACAAAACTTCTTTACAACATTAAAAATTTCACATACACATAACATTTAACATCCGCTAGACATTTAAACAATGTGTCGATTATCAACATATCCCGACATGTTTCAGTTCTTCAGGCTTTTAAATGCTAGAACTTTCTTCAGGGGAGAACCATATTTCATAGGTTTTCACCACCATGTGATCCTGAGTCAACAAGAAAGATAATCCACGCGAGGAGTCACCTACAAATGATACCCAAAACAACAAATATCAGACAGTGAGCCAAAAGGTTATCAATAACAAAAAGCCCATCTGGGCATCACAAAATTTGCCCAAAACAAGCTCACCAAGGAAGGCCAAAAACTTGGTCTTCCTCTTCGAACTACAAACTGCTGTACCTCTTTGAATGGTGGTCAGTAGCGTCGGGGACACAGTCCCATGAAGTAGCCACAAAACCTCTTAAATAAAGTTTTTCTTCAGTAAATGGGCACTTCAAGTCGCCCTACTGGATCTACAACCTGCATTGTGAGTGAAAACAAACATCACACACTTGGACTGTCACCGCTATATCTACTAGTACCACACACTAGTAAGGAGAAACCACCCCAAGTGATGCTATAATGCCACCTTGACAAAAATGTGACTCCACACGTTTACACCAAATCAGGAGAAACACTCAAGTGTATTCCATCACCCCTAAAGTATACACATATGTTACCTCTGTTAGGCTATATTGCTGGGACCCGTTCACAAAATCACCATATACGGCACCACAAATGGAAAGCAACACCGCATAAGTACTGCACATGGAGAGAAAGAGAAACACAGACACGGAAAAAAGTCACCCTATGTCCACATTACGAGAAAAAATTGAGAAAAAATCGTCCAAAACTAAAAAGTAATAGTAGTCTCAGGAGTCAGAAAACTTAAGCATCTTACCTATGGCGGATGCCGTCAAATTACTTCAAACCGTTGACCCCGTACAACGCCCAGCTTCCGTCCTGGTAGCACAGCAGACTCACGCTACCAGCGTGATGTATCACGTGACTAAAGTTCGTGAAAGCACGTTACGTAAAGATACGAAGGAGTATAGACATAGAAAATGGACTATCCGATGCTTAATGCAACAGCTGGCGGTACAGAAAAGGGACTAAAAAAGCCTGCACAGTTATTGGCCACGGTTATTGGCCACGGTGAAAGCCTTATACGCCTGCAGCGAAGCCCAACAATAATCTTCTACATCGTAGTACCAACAAATAATAAAGTGCGGCAAGGGGCGTGTGCGTCAAAACGCAGGAGGGTAAATATGAGGATTACTGTAATTACGGCAGGACCCTCAAATGGACTGTAAAAGTACCCAAAATCACAAAACAAGTTTCAAGAAAGTTTAAAGGGGTCACCACGACCCACATGAAAACCCAATTACAGGGATGTCAAAGCAAGGCACAATCCTGCGTGGGACATTCTGCCGGTTCTGATCACATGGCAGGAAAACAGAGGTATAAGGATAGAGACATATCAAGGCATGTATTTAATACAAAGGTTCTAGCATCAAATCAGCAGCTACAGATGTCAACAACCCATGGAAGTTAGAAAAAAGTTTAAAATAACATGCAAAGTGGATGTTTTTCTTTGGTAGCTAGCAAGGGAGAAAAAAAGGGAGAAAAAACCATATTAACATAGACATATATGTTGACGTATAACACCATATGTTAGATTATTCATATATATCACAGATGTACATGATGCCATTCCACCTCTTCGTTGAGCCCTTTAATATGGCTCTGACATATAAATATCATCTTCTGTTCAAAGGTGGAGAGTCTCCTATCTGTCTCCTGTTTATTGGAACCATGGATTTTTTAAAGAATAACCCAACTCAGGTCCTCGTGCGTATGTCCCTTCTCTATAAAATGTTTCGCCATCAGAGCTGCAATAACTTTATTTTTAATGCAGCTTCGATGTTCTGTCATTCTAACCTTGCACCCTCTATTGGTTTTCCCAATATACTGCAACCAAGACAAATTGCAACTAATTCACTCAACAAAACCCCTTCTCAAAAGAGGCCCGGAAAGTCCTCGGCAAAGATCGCCAAACAGAAAAAGAAAGGAGACTAATTGTCAATCTCCACCTGACAAACAGCACCCTGCCTTAAGGTGCTCTAGTATTCCCAAAGATCACACGGGTATGTGAGAAGGAAACGGGCACCAAAAAAGTTGGAGGGGCGATAATTCAGGAGGGAGCACCTTCCCTGCGGCGACTTGATCCAGACAGAATACCGAAGGGGCCCTTACACCTTTTGAAAATAACCTTTTCTCAAGACATTGAGGATTCAAAAAGGAGGACGAGATGGAGTGATAACGAGAGGCTGAACACCAATACCATCCCAAGGACATGGGAATGGATTTCAGCGGTCTTAGTTCCAGAAGCGACAGATTAGCTACCACACATCAAGAACAGAAGTGGAGGGCTGGAGATTCAAGAAACGACCTCCCTTCAGCAGACCACTATGACTATGGGCTCCTGGAATACCAGGGCTTTGGTCACTTAATCACACAGTGTTGTCAACTTGACATCCTTTGATGCCTTATGCCTACAAGAAACATGGCTAAGGTCAACACCAGTCATGGACCGCTTTCAAATAGCCCTCTCACCAGTGACAAAGGGCCCAAAGGGGAGGCCAAGGTCAGGCCTTCTTACTGCAATCAGAGCTGGAAGTGGATTGCTCCTGAAAAAAGTACTAAAAGCAATTGAATTCATCCTTGCTACTTTAGTCACATGGACCTGTCTAGAAAGCCGCAAAGACACCAACCAACAAGAAGAAATTCTGTTGATTAATACATACTGGAATCCAAGACTTATACGTAACAAGACCTACCTCGGGCAGATGGAAACTCTCATCGACAAGACCGAGGACAATTTTGACTTCAATCACATTATTATAAATGGTGACCTTAACGCTGTATGCATGGACATGGGAGAGAAGAACAACAGTGTAACAGGTTCGGACAAATCAATGGAGGGAGGGCATCTATGGTCAAACCTCGTGGATGCCAAAGATCTCCACAACCTGCACTGGTCAACAGAGGCAAAGCACCCCATAGTCCCGACTTGGGAAAAGGAGGGACGGGAGGCAACCATAGACCATATGTATGTCTCATGGGGCCTTTTGACCCTTATGGAGTCATTCACTGTGAGAAGAACAGAACACAGCGATCACAATATCTTGATCTCATCTTGGAGAACTTCAAGGACTCCAGCATGTTACACAAATTTTTAAATAGAAACCTGCGACAGCGGCAACAGGTTACGATTTTCAGTCAATGCAATAGACCGCCTAACGAAGCAATATGTGGATCAAAACATCTCCCAACCCGACGCAAATAAAAATGGAGGTGACTATCTGGAACTCCTCTCAGTTCTGAATGTGAAAAAGGCGAACAACTCCAACCCACAAAAAAACACAGTACATACATATAATCAACAGGTGGTAGAGAGAAGAAAGATCACCTGGAAACTCTGACGAACTGCCAAAACATCTCAGTCCAAAATAAAACTAGCAGAAGCGCTGGAAGCAGCTAGAAGCTACCGACAATGGCTAAGAAACAACCAATATCACGCCGACTCCGTAGCCATGCTCCGGGCAATAAGCGGGAAAAGGACATGCAACTTTTGGTCACTAATTAAAGGAAGCGCCAACGGAGTAAACCGAACTGTACAAAATACAGTGGGAGAACAAACGTGAGTTCAACACTTCACGACATTACATAGAAAATCACAAGAGACAGACAAACGGGATATCACCTTAGCAAAAAGTGCATGGTCTATACCAATCGACCAAGGTTCCATCTTAGCGAAAATAAAATAAAAGTAATGGGTCACGGGCCCCCGGCCCGGATGGAATAACAACCTTTGACTTAAAGAAACACTCAGAGGCATGGTCGCTCTTTACAAAAGAAGTGTTTAGAAACTGCATAAGAACATCCACTGTACCATCTTTGTGGAAAAAGGCTATAGTGGTCCTGATTTTTAAAAAAGATTCCAGAGAGAATCCTAACCATTATCGCCCCATAGCCCTCCTGCACACAATGGGGAAGATTTTTGGCTCATTGGCTCTGGATAATCTCCAAAACTGGATTTCACTATCAGCCATCGCAGACCCCTTACAAGCGGGCTTCGTAAAGAACTTGGGAACGACTGCGAATATACTGGCCCTTAGTGTACTGAAAGCAAAGGTCAAGGAAGGACGACCGCATATCTTCATGGCATTTGTCAACCCGGACAAGGCTTTCGACCAGGTCGACCAAGCCACTTTGTGGAGAAAATTAGAACATCAGACCTGTACAGTACAGATACTATACCCAATAAATGCTCTTTACACAGGAACCTCGATGTGTGTACGCCTCAATCAAGCGTGCCTGTTATCCAAAGAAATAAGAACTTAGCGTGGCGTGAAACAGGGCTGCCTGTTGGCTCCTGCGCTATATAATGCTTATATAGCGGACTTCAAGGACTCTGAAAACAGAGTACAATCATTTCTACCAACTCTGGGCAACGAGGAAATTGTCCAGACTGCTATACGCGAACAACATTATTTGAATGGACCAAACGGCCATCGTCCTGCAAAGACAATTAAACAATCTGGCCATTTACCTGAAAGATAACAATCTCCAGATGAACAAGCATAAAACTAAGATAATGTCCTTTAGAGAAAACCGGCGGAAATTCAGAGCACCTGAAGTGGAGCATCAACGGGAACCCATTGGCGAAGGTAAAAAGCTTCAGGTACCTGGGAATCATCTTAAATAACAACCTTACAGAAAGACCAAAACGCATTACTATCAAAGCAAAAATACTACTAGCTCAAACGAAAGCGATCAACAGGAAATATGGACGCTTCTCATTGGCCCCGGCTATAACTTTCTACAGAACAAAGGTTGTCCCAAGTCTTACCTATGGTACCGAAGCGATGCCATACCTTCCGGACACCCTCTGGTCAAAACTTGAGGGAACGTTCTGGCGGAAGGTGCTAAACCTACCACAGTCATTACCAGTATCTTTAATCAGAAGAGAATTGAGCTTACAATCATTAAGAGCAATTGTAGCATGGAATGGAGTAATGTTATATAGAAAAATTATTCTTCATTTTCCACCCCAGATCCGTACGGCCATCAACAAGGAATTAGAAGCGGAACCTTCAAGATGCTGCAGAAATGGTCAACAAAAAACAAACTCCTCTTAGATTGGATGGGTAGCTCTGAAGAGGAACTAAAAAAGTACCCTACCAAACTAACAAAACGAATTCTCGAAAGAGACTGGATCAGAACGCTGGAAGAAGCAGGATCTTCAAAATTGACAGCGCATTTGCTGCCGAATACGACGAAAGTAAAAAAAAATCAGAGAATATTTGGAAAAAGGCCTGGACAAAAAACTACAGGAATATGTTTTTGACTTTGTCTAAACTTGTTTTACACCAAAGAAGTTCCTGCAAGAAGAAACTAAGCAGAAACCAACACATGCCGCTTCTGTGCACAATGTGAGGAGATAGAAATTATAAGACACCTCCTACTGACATGCCTAGGGACAACCTCAGCTCGTACAATCCATCTGGGCCGTCTCTTCAAAAACTTGAATCACTATGACGAAGAGGAATGGTGGCATGGGTTGAAGAGTGGCGAGAAAACGAATTGGGTAATAGCGGTAGTGGGTTTCTTTGAAAATCTTGGCTTAAACAGATTCACCAAAACTACACCTATCACTCAAGACTGAATCACACAGGAAGATCATGATGATAGCAAAAGCTCAACGCCACCATCTAAAGAAACATGTATCTTCTTATGGATAACCAGAGGAACAATAGAAAAGACTACATTTATTAAAGCCGAATTGGTTTACTTCATTCACAGAATTAGAAAGACTGGGGAAACATACAAGGGAGGAGGATGTCTTCAGGCTTTTTCCTTCCCATACTTGTAAAAATTGTTTTTCTTTTCAATTGAAGCAGTGATTCCCAAGTTCATACTATAAATAAATAAACATCTATTGGTTAATTCTACTAATTTACTGTTAGTGTTTATTAAGGCAAATCTAGTTTCAGGAAGCAACAGAACGCAGTACATGCATGTTATCGGCCTTGTCTTGCAATTGAAATATGTGGTTTCCAGCTACATTGAATTGCCAAGTCTGCATTGATCTGTTTTTCCACCAAACCAACCTATGGGCGTTCACGTGCGGAAAGAGAAGAAAATCCCATCCATCAGAACAAGTAATCTATGCCTGGTGGTGATCTAGACCCCAGTAATGCACAGGCTACAGAAGCCTACACTTAACAGCACTGCACTCTGCTCCTAGTGCATTAGCAACAGGGATTAGAATGTGTGAAGCAACTGCCATAGCCATTCACCTAGTCCTCATTTTCACTGTGAGTGTTTGCACTTTCATAATTCTCCCTCCCACCTCCCCCATCTTGAATACTGTTATCACCCATGGGTATGGCGTTAAATTCCCCTTATTCCGAGTTTGCATTATTCCCACTATGGCATTCCATAGGGACCACTGGTGCTAATTCCGCTGGCGATAACCCCTCCATTGTTCTGCAGGAAACCTATCCAGCTAAGAGCATTGGAGAGAAATTGACCCAGGTACCTTATTTCATCAACATTCCCTCCCAAATAAGTGGAATGATTATTTATCTGAGAGGATCACCTAATCTAAATAAACAATCCCTCTGAGAAACACACACACGTTTTGTACTAGAAACTATTAACACTACAAGAACACTGCAGGAAAACAAATAAATAGAGGTGTGCAAAAATGACAGATCAAGTAAATAAGGATTTTCTAATTTTAAGAATGCTAGAGAGCATTATCACACCGCATACATGCATATTTGCCCTGAAGAAGAGTGTTTTTTTTAAACTCAAAACACAGGTTGGCACACAAAAATCTCTTTATTGAATATTTTGTAACCCTTAATTTTTTGTATCATTAAAATTATGAAATGTCTATCCCTATGAGAAGTTAGGAGACTCAATCACAAATAATCTTTTAGTGCAGCATAAGGTATGAGTGCAGATTAGAGCACCCACCCTTTACAATATTTCATTGACCAGGCACAAGGAGAATAATCTGTAGTTTGGACTGGGATTTGCTGCACTACCAATTGAATTTACTATATTACTAAATTCCAGGCACCATATACCGGTATCACTCATTTACTGTGAGTGCTAAAACACTGACTACAAAAATGCCTCAGTATTTTCAAAGCTATTATGTGTGTGGGGTAGGTAAGGGCAATTCATTATCTAAGGGGAGTGTCTAGGGGGGGGCTGCCACATATAATTGCTCGAATCGAGAAAATAAAATGAGCATTTTTGTAGTCAGTATTTTTTTCTCTCTTTAATCACATTGATACCATATACCACTTCACTTAAGGTTGTCTCACTTTGGGATGAAGACCTTTGGACCTGCAACTGTTTTAATCCCAAAAGTGACCAGCATGTCAATCTCGTACTTTCTAACTGATGGTCAAAGTATAGCTTTCATTGGTGCCACATGGACATGCTGGCCATTGTGGACATTGCAACAGCTTGACCGTGGTGGTCTGTAAAGAACACACTTGTCACGGGATTCATGCATTTATCCATCTGATTTATGTCAATACAAATTATGCTAAAAATGATCAAGGGTTTGATTTTGTGAGGTCCAGGCCTTGACATATATTTACCATTCTAAATTGAGATGAAATTAGAATTTAATTTTTAACATTAAATACACTAAAATGTACAAGCCTGAATGCTTCTTCAACTCAAACATGTGGTAAAGGACTGGATTTGGTACATCAAAGATCTTTTTGAGGATGGACTCTGGAGTCCCTGTATGTGTCTGTGCAGAGAGTTTGACTTGCGAGACTGCAGTTATGCTGAATACAGACAGCTGAGGGCAGGTCATTGCTGCAAGGCTTGTTACCGCACTGCTGGAACCCACGCAGAGTGCTGCTTGGTCAATGCTGGAACTCTGTGCCCGGGCCGCCCTTCTGGCCACCACCTTGTAAAATGTTTTTGTGTCCAATCGCAAAGGGGATTCAGAGCTTGCAAATTGTCTGAGCTGGGGAACAAGGTGAAGTGATCCTCCGTGGTTGCTAGAAAAGATGCTGTGACAATGTCCACCTGACAAGCATGGATTGAGGTTAGAGTGCCTCTCAGACTTAACTACTCTTCAGGACATATTGGACCCCGGAACAAATGTTTAAGGGACACCTTTTAGAGAGTGACCAATGTTGGAATTGTAAACAGGCAAGGGGTATGTTGAGCCACCTCCTCTCCTTTTGCAACAAGACAAGGGGTTTTGGGAAGGGGTCTGTGAGAGAATGGGCCTGGTGTTAGGGTGAACCATTCCTAGAAGGGCTTCCCTTTTGATTCTTGGTGATGTCACTGTTGACGAATCTGTCATTTGCAAAGAAAATCTGTCTGCTGCAAAAGGATGATCCTACGAGCGTGGAAATCCTCCAATTCCTTCTGTATTGATGATTGGGTGGAGGAATTGCTGACTTTGTCCACGTACGAGAGGGCCATTTTGAAGCACAGAGGGGAAACCACCAATAAATGCAATGATATTTGGGGACTGTTCCTGGATATGTATGGCTAATGTGCTTACAGGATGGGTACTTTGTATTCGTTTTTTTATGTGAATTCTTTTCCCTGCTGGTATTGCAGTAGTGTCCTGCTGTATAGATTATCGACGTGTTTTCATGATACATGCTGTTTCTTTTGTTTGTTTTGTTTTTTGTGTATTTTTGTTTTGTTTTTATTTTCTCCACCATACGGTTATCCTGCCTACTGCAACTGGGTTGGGGCACGTGTTGCTCTGTCATTTGATTGTACTGTTTCCATTGGTTCTGTTTTTATTGCATTATTTATGCTCCATCCTCCTTCATGTTGCTGCCGTTTAAAATATAAGATACAAATTGAATTAAAGAATGCGGTAAAGGATAGGGTGCAGAAGATGGCCGAAGGATCTCCAAAATACAAACTGTAATCACACTGCATCACACACCATTCGCAGTGCTCTTCACAGCATTCCAAGTGTATTTGATTGTACTTTCACTGCATTTGGCAGAATCCAAACTTCACCTATGTTGATAAAAGTTCATATTTAGAATTGGAACACTGTTTTGTACATGTTGCATACAATTATACAACAGTATGGGAGCCCCTGTGCTGAGAACTGTTGGGTGTTCTGACCCACGTTTGGACTATTATGCTACAACATTTGGTGCTGTGGGCTTAGGAAATCCAAGATGGCCGAAAAAGCCCACATGTGCGCCAGAATCTATGAAAACCGTGCAGTTTGTGCGCACACCAAAATGGTCGCCTGACTTGCCACCCCCCGGTGCGGGTGTGCTGGGTCAGAAGAGCCATGAGTGAAATGGGGTGCCAAAGAGAAAAACAGCAGTGCCTGTTCGCTAGAAAGCACTTTAAAAATCACCCTTTGTTTCTCTGAAGGCAAGCTCAGAATGCCCATTTCAAACATTGCAGAATATCCAACAATCTCACTGAACACCAACAGACATTTGACAGAATAAAGTCTTGTGGGCATACAAAATCTGGAAAGAGGATGAGCCTAAAATAATGTTCATAGCAAAACTGGCTGAGCTGTGGATTTCAGCAGTTTAAGTAAATTTGGACTGAAAGACACTAAAAATCTAAATGTTTAAAAGAAATGAGTGACCTACTTTTGAGTGTCACATAGGTTTCAATTGTTTAAATGTCATAGTTGTAAACTTAGAATCAGCATTCTAGCTGCATGTGTAAAAATTGTTAGTTTATTTGAATGCAGAAAACCGGGTAACTAGAAGTGACATTAGCTGGGGCCTGGCTTAAGGAACTGAATTCTGCCTGACATCTACCCCCACAGGAGTTAAAACCTGCTCAGCCACTCTTCCCCTTGCCAAAAGGAGTTGTCACCTCTCTGATTAGATTAGGGGTGGAGCAGCTACAGGGAGTTGAACAAAGGCCTGTCCTGGGCCCAGGCAGATGGTTTATTAGGGTAGTCGTAAATGGCTTCCTTTTGAACAATGGGCCTTCCAGGGCCCAGGCAGATGGTTTATTAGGGGGACCGTAAAATAGCTTCCTCTTGGCAGAAGCTGGGAGGGGCAGGGTCTCTGAGCTTGGCAGAAACTGGATAAACTGGTTTCTACACCATGTGACCTGGGAAACCACACCCCTTTGGGGCAAGAACATAAATCTAAAAAGATGGATCATTCATAGAGCGGACTTGTGAAAATTTTATAAGTGATATAATTATTCTTGTGATTTTTCTGTGCACATTTGAAGACGTGTTAGGACCCGGTGGTATGTTCAGGGGGGTTTTTAGCGGAAAAGAGGATATTACTCTAAATGTATGTATGTTAAAAATCTGACACTCCACCACCTAATGCCCACATGCTTTGTGAACATTTGTGTAAATGCGGGGACAAATACAATATTGGTAACCCGACCAAAAAGTAAAATATGTTGCCATTTTTGAACCCAAGCCCCCAGGAAGAGCAGAGTTTGAACAGGGGATACCTCATGTGATATGTGATGGGTGCATGTAATTTCAAACCACTGTGTATCTATGAAATATGTCTTTAGGTCAAATATAGATTGTGTGTAAAGTTGACAGGGGTGGGTTCTCTGTATCATAAACAGACCTCATCATGATGACACTTAATTTCATTCCCCCAATCATGGGGAAGAGGAGGAAGTGGCCAATGACAAGTGGAGAGGGGTAGGGCCTACAAAGCTAGCCTCTCCACCCACTTTCAAAACACATAAAAGCAGACAGTCAGGACAGATAGAGACATTCTATTCCATCTGCTGCGGGACGCTCTGCCGGGAAAATCCATACTTTACCTCCATCAACCTCTAGAGAGCCAACACAGAGACTCCAATCTATCCACCTTCAGAGACCAAGACTTTACTTCAGAATTGGTAGCAGAGAGGTCAACTACAAGCTAAATCCCTCTTTAGCAGGCCTCAAATCATTGCCACTGTTCACAGCCAGGTGAGCTGTTTGAATTCTTTGCAAGAACTCTTGCCATTTTCCAGAAAGCAGTGTTGTATCCAGAGAAAGCTGTGCAGAAAGATCCAGAAGCAGTGCTGTACCCAGAGAAAGCAGAGCAGTATCCAGAACCAGAGGCCAGAGATCCAGAGTGACCCAGACCGCTGTTAGCAGAACCAGAGAGCTGACTCAGATCACTGTGAAGTGCCGAGACCAGAACCGGAGTCCAGTCCGAAAACCTGACCAGATCCGTGGCGAGGCCTATTTCTAAATATATTGTGAGTACCTTGCAGAACTGTGCAGAACCAATCTCTTAGTTAAAATAATATAATTCAATCTATTTTAATCTAACCAGAACTGCCTCCTAACTGTCACCTGTCATTTGCAAAGCTGTCACTTGTCATTTTCTAGCTGCAAGCTGTAACCTGTCGCTTTGAACTTTTAAAATTTCAAATCCGAAAAACTACCTTTATTTAATCGTCCGTATCTCTGGAACCGTTTGGGCTAGGAACTTGGTTTAACTTGCCTCTGGAAGCTTAGAATCTCAGCTTTTTAACAGGCCTAGAACCGACTTCCTCATACTATTGCCGTACTCACGATTCTCGCACTCGCGAATTTTACCGCGATTTGCAATTTGGTTAAAAATCCAGCCACGTGTGAAAACAGCAGCTTCATTGCTTTCCTTTGCCAAAAATTCGTTTAACCTGCTAGTTACTCCTAGATCCTTGCTAAAGTGAGCCTGAACTCATCCAAGTCTATTTCACTCACCCTGAACCTCCTAAAGGGAATTAAAACCATTTTCAGCATATTTCTCACTGCATTGTCACCATATTCAAAGCATTTTGCCTGTGTTTCAAAACTCCTATCTTTTGTATAAGCTGCTGGGGGGGAATTGAACTGAATTCTATTTGATTGCATTCCTAAGAACTGTGTCATCTTCATCTCCTTACAGTGCATAAAAGGGGGGGTGAATTGTCCAAGAAAGTGATTACATTGTCTTTTGCTGAAATCCTATCAAGTTATTTTCTGTACTGCATTTCATTCCACATTGCATCCATTTGAAACCATAAAAGTATTGTTGCTATCGTATCCATCCTATAACCACTCATCATTGATTATAAAGAAGTGTGCTAGTGCCGGACTATCCATTATTGATTACTGCTCAGATTAAGTGTGATATTCAATTATTAATTTATTATAAAGTGTGATATATATATTGTTTAAATTATCAAATAAACCGTTTAAACTTGCAAAACAGAACTACTTTGTGGCTCAGTGGGGTCAGGGGGATTCCAAGAGAGGGGTGTTATATAGGGGTAGTCATCCAGAACGCATGAACTGGACGTAAAGATATATCAATAAGGGTTTCCATTCAGTATCCGAGACTAGGCATTGACTTAGCTGTAGTGTTGAATTGAATCCTCTTACAGAACGAACATGGTTCAAATAACCTGTAGTATGGAATTTCTTCCACTTAGGAGAGCCCAGAGCCATGTTTTAGCTCACTGACCCTTCACAGAGAAGAAATATTCTTTTGAATTTCAGTCTGGTCCAACCCATATCGGCTGTCCAGCAAAGAAATGCAAGGCACTTCTCCTCTTAACAAGGGACCCATCAGCAACATCAGACATGAGTTCCGTCCTTGTTGTAACTCCTCTGTAAAGTGAAGCAGAGTCTCTCTGAGGCACAGTGAGCATGGGCTCCACGTCTGGATTACCCAGGGTTGCTTAGGGTTAAACTCCAAATTTGAGAAATTATACAAGAGTGTGGGAGCCCCTCTATGGACAACGAACATGGCTGAAATCCTCTGTTCTATGGAATTCCTTCCACTCAGTTTAATGTGTATAACATTATGCTATTGTCCAACAGATTTGGGTGAATCATAAATTACTCCTACGTCCCGTCCTCTTTCCTCCATACTTATGGGGACATCTCTCCGTCCTGTGGGACGGGACCAGAGCACTTTTGTAAAAAGCATCCACATTTTTTTTTTAAATGTGTCCCTCCTCTCTTTCCTGCTCGGGGCCCGGCACGCGGCCGTAACCCTGCCCACCTTGGCTCCGCCCCACGCATCGCCCATCAGTCCTTTTCTCCACACAATCGGGGCCGGACGCACTTGCATCCTCGGAAGATTTTCTTACCTTTGTTTCCCTCTCTGGCTCTCGCTAGCGTTCGTTTACTAGTCTGTCTATGTCTTTTAAACTAGATTTTCCAGACTGTTCCTCGTGTCACCGTCGCTTCGCGAGGGCGGATCCCCATCCTCTTTGTTTAGAGTGTTCTCTTCTACTGATAGCTCCGTGGTGGCTGGCCAGGTTTTGGTTCTCAGAACTTCAATACCTGTCGGTGTGTCCGCCGATCAGGTTACCAGTAACTCCCGATCTTCTTCATCAAGGGGAACAGCAGATGTGGCACCCCTGTCCACAATCGCTCAACTTGGCGGCATGGTGCCTGAGTTCACGGCCCTAGAGCATTTGGGTTTGTCTGCGGATAACATGCGCATTATCAAAGCAGCCAGGAAACCCTCGACCAGATCTCAATACAAGAGTAAATGGCTCAGGTTCTGTCATTGGTGTTTGGAGAACGAATTGGACCCGAGGGTGGCGACGATTGACACAGTGCTGTCCTTTGTCTCCTCCCTAGCAGAGTCAGGGGTTCATGTCTTGTCCTGCAGGACTTATCTTTCGGCGATTTCCGCCTACCTCTCTACAGACCGGTGTTCTTATTCGTTAACTAACCCGGTGGTGAAGAGACATTTTGCTGGTTTGACACGCATCTACCCTCCGGTTCGTAGTCTGCACTGCCCTGGGACCTAAACCTAGTCCTGACGGCGCTGTGCCATAAACCTTTCAAGCCAATGGCTACGGTTGACCTCAAGTACGTTTCCTGGAAAGTGTCCTTTCTGGTCGCCGTTACGTCAGCGAGGAGAATGAGTGAGCTCCAGGCATTGTCGGTGGAGCATCCTTTCTTGGTCTTTCACAAGGACAAGGTAGTCCTTCGGACGAACCCAGCTTTCCTACCAAAGGTAGTGACCAAATTCCATCTGAATCAGTCGATTTCCCTTCCGGTCTTTTTTCCGAATCCTGCCTCGGAGGCGGAAAGAGTTCTACACTGCCTGGATGTCCGAAGAGCTCTTAAGATCTACCTGGACAGGACTGCCGAGCTTCGGAGCTCTTCCCAACTGTTTGTGACCTTCGGTAAACCCCAGGGTAGGCCGGCGTCTAAGGCATCCATTTCCAGATGGATTGCTGCCTGTATCACGGAATCTTTCACCGTCCAAAAGCTGAAACTTCCTAAGGGTATCCATGCACATCAGGTGTGAGGCAAGGCAGCTGCGGTTGCTTTTCAGAAGTATGTTCCCTGGGAGTCCATCGCTAGAGCGGCTACTTGGGCCTCCCCATCTGCCTTCTGTAAGCATTACTGCCTCGATATGAGCTCTAGGGCTGACGCTCAGTTTGGCCAGGCTGCGCTGAAGAACCTGTTTCAGTAAGGGGTATTTCCATCCACCTATAGTTCCTGTTAGGAGTGCTTGGGAATCTCCCATAAGTATGGAGGAAAGGGGATGGGACGTAGGAGTATTACCAGGTTACTCACCATAGTGACCACCTTACTCCTAGTCCAAAGTCCCCTTTCCTCCATACGCCCGCCCACCTCTGTTATTGCTAATGGGTCTTGGACCCTGCGATAGAAAAGGACTGATGGGTGATGCGCGGGGCGGAGCCAAAGTGGGCGGGGATACGGCCGCGTGCCGGGCCCCGAGCAGGAAAGAGAGGAGGGACACATTTTTGAAAAAAAATTGGATGCTTTTTACAAAAGTGCTCCGGTCCCGTCCCACAGGACGGAGAGATGTCCCCATAAGTATGGAGGAAAGGGGACTATGGACTAGGAGTAAGGTGGTCACTAAGGTGAGTAACCTGGTAAATTTTTCAGGAGCAAGTGTGTCTTACCCTTGTATATTTTTGCAGCACAAGTTACATGCATATTTCTGATTCAAAGAATGATTTCAGCCATTTCTAGGGAGGTCTCACTTGCGCAAATGGCACATTCTGGCATGATTTGCATCAACAAACAGCACAAATTGCACACATAACTTATACAGTCAGTGCAATTAATTATGTGGAATGTGTGTGTCAAGGGGAGTGATAGCGGATTGTTGGGTGTGTCACGTGTTGTGTCAATTACTAAGGATACACGTACACAGTACTAACTTAGAAAGCATTGACAAAATGTTGCTCCTTTCTGCAAAAACATTTTTTTGATAAACTTAAACCTAGGGGTTCTTGACGTAAATATCACGTAAGAAGATTGAAAGGTATAAGGGTGCCTGATAAATGAGTGTTATGTGTAAAAAAAAAAAGTGAAAATGTATCACGGAAAAATATTTTGCATTGCAATTAAAAATATTCTTTATTTGGCAAATACATTTTTTGTGTTCACCTAATAAAAGCTTGAACTGGCACAATTTTCTCTGGTCCCATATTTGCTATCTACGCCGCCATTAAAATAAACATAGGCCTGACTTGTTTGTGAATCAGGTACAACTACACTTTTTTCCAAATTGCCATAAGCTTTAGTCTCACTTTTCACCTTTTTGAATCCCATTTCGTGGCACATGTTACGTCCAGATGTTGGCCTGACTCACACCCGGCGTACATTATGCGTGCAAACAACATTCTTTGTGAGACGGCCCCATTGTTTCAGCTACTTGGTGAATTTCAATATGGAATAAAGGACATTGAAAACATAAGATGAAATAAATGTAGACATGATCTCATGACAACGTGTCTGTAGCTATGAAAATGCAGTGGTGTTCCTCTGGGTTAAAGGAATTCCCCTTATGCTTGCGTACACCACTGGGCCTTGAAAAACATCGTCATTCCAAAAAATAAACATGCTCACAAAACATATTTGGAACATTACTTCACAGGTTATTGCCATGGAACTTAATGGATATTTGGCCTTGATTTGTTCAGAGCAACACTAGTCCTTGAAAAAGGTTTCTGTTCCTCAATGATAAGAAATGTCTCCAAGCATATCAATATTTCACCAGAACTCCTTGACCTTGGGTACAGGAAACTAATAGTGAACTCCATGGAGCTCGAGTTTATCAGCCTGCAGTTCATCCAGTACACTGTGAACCTCTGCAACTCTTGGAAGTAGGTCTATTGATAATTTGATTTTGCTCACATTATTTTTGCTCGAATTTTTCCGCTTTAATTTCCACCCAAAGTTGGGCTTGTGCAATATTTGTGGCAGTGGACGCGTATGGAAAGTCGGGAGGATGTGAGGGTTCCACCCAACTCTCTGCACAAAACAAGAAAAAAAATATTCCAGCAAAAAATACGACCAGTAGAGATACAACCAAGCATTTCACCATTCCCACATTTTGATGGGCTAGACCTCTCGAGACAGCAATTCGTTTAATGTTGTACTTTACCAAAACATTCAAACAAAATAACGAAATAGGACATGGCAGAAAAAACAAAGTATTTTTTTAATTTTTTTTTTTATTATTTTTATTTGGTTTATTCAAACCTTTAAAATAACATTTTTTTTACCTCAGAGATCAGCTCACAGAGTTTGTACCATCTTCGTTATTGTTGTTCTTGCACAGAACGCATTTTCAGGGTTAAACCAGCGATGGGCCTGCCCTGATTTCATAAAGGGGGTCAATAAGCTAGGTCATTAAATCATGAATAGCAGATACATGGCTGTAGTGGGCCACAGGGCACAGAGCAAGGTGTATCACCTCTCTACATGCATTAATGACGGCACTGCAGGTCTCCCCATGGATGGAGGCCAGTCATTTGTGTACACCCAGACCACAGCGTAGGACAAATCAGGTCGTGTGTCCAGGAGGGTGCAGAGTGCTGTTTACCTTGTCTGTTTGGAACAGAAGAAACATCACGTCCACTGATTGCTCCGCCACCTTTGAGCTAAGGTGTAACAAGCACCAACCTGCTCAGTCATTGTCCCAAGAGGCCTGCCACTGGCTGGGGCACAGCAGATGAGTACACCACGCTACTAGTGGGCCCATTACCCCAATGCTTTATTTTAAAACATTATCTGTGGTTCCACAACGTCTGCACAAATAAGATGAATTTAGCTATGTGGCTCCAGATTCATCTGTTGCACCCATGGTGTAATGAACCCTGCAGAAAATGTATGGTTCCAGCCATGGGACTATGGATTGGTTATATGCAAAGTGGACAGCGAAGACTACAAATATGCACCAGTAGTTTGGTAACAAGGTTCCAGCATGTGTGCCCCCCTTTACCAGAGACACTGGAGCAAGACAATGCCCTTTCTGACAGATAAGCTTGGAGGTTTACACCTCTAAGTGCTTACCTAGGAGACACTCAGATCACAACGTACACGGTTTCACTGTGGGATGAGCAGGCCTTACGATGTGATGTGTGGAACGTGTCCGTGTTTGCATCCATTGAACCCTTTCACTGCCCTTGGGACGTATGTATACAGCGAATTCATATAGGATAGAATTAAAGTCCCAGCAGTAAAAGGCTTCAAACTGCTATCATTAGATTCAGTCTGTTCTCTCAGTTGTGCTGCATCCACAGGCAACCATGTCCTCTGTGATAGTTCCAAAGCTGGTCAACCTACTGCTTGGTCGACCTCCCTAAAAGAGACCTGTCTCAGCCTCAAATTGTTTCTAAAGAAGTTAATTTCGAGAGTGTCAGTGGGCTATTATTATTATTATTATTATTATTATTATTATTATTATTATTATTGTATTTATTGATGCAGACCTAGCTTTCGAGAATTAATGTAGTGCTTTACAATTACAGGTGGAAGAATAAGGTTAGGGAAGATGGAACCAAGAGTGGGGATATAACTACAGGAGATGGGGGGAATAGTCATCAATGGATCTACAAGTGACCAAGGGAGG
Organism: Ambystoma mexicanum; assembly: GCF_040938575.1. NCBI lineage: Eukaryota > Metazoa > Chordata > Amphibia > Caudata > Ambystomatidae > Ambystoma > Ambystoma mexicanum. Next base: position 244,934,226 of record NC_090936.1, read on the forward strand.
AAAAAGTGGGGATCAGATCACCAAGTCTCAGGTAGGGTGTGCACTGTATGGTGTATGGACCTAGGTGTTAGGGAGGAGCCATTCCTTGAAAAGGATGGTCTTGAGCTCCTTCCTGAATGGTAAAAGCAAGGGGGTGAGTTGAATTTCGATGGGCAGGAGGGTCCCAAGTCTTGGGGCATAGACAGAGAAGACCTGTCTTCTGTTTATTTCCTTCCTGCAACAGCAGAGTTCAAGTCTGCACATGTCTTTACTTTCGGTGGATCGAAGGCCTCCGCAAACGCTGAGTTTTTCAGAAAGGGAGCTTGGGGACTTCTAGGTGACAGCTTTGTAGATGATGCAGTAGGATTTGGAAATTATTTGGGCTTGCAGCGGAAGCCAGTGAAATTTGAGGAGGGTTGAGGTGATTTGGTCGAACTTGCGTAGTCCTTCGATGAGTCATGTGCGTCATGCAGAACACATCTCAGAGGACTGGGGGGAGTTACCAGAAGGCCTTCCAAAAGGGCATGGCCACAATCCAGGTGGGAGAGCACCAATGCTTGGCCAGCAGATCTGAAGCTATTTTCTGAGATGAAGGGCTTGATTTGTCACAGGAGAGAAAGTTCCTTGCTATGTGATGTTTGAAGAAGAGGTGTCTGTTGATGTCGAAACCAAGTGACTTGGCGCAGGTGGCCAGCTGGGATGTGAAGCCCTCCGAATGAATAGCAGCGAGCCATGTCTGGATGTCCGGCTGTTCACTGTTGTTGGTGAGCAGTAGGAATTCAGTCTTGGAGGGGTTACCCCTTAGGTAAGCACTGGACATGCATGACTGGATCAATGAGAGGCAGGCCTGAGCCTGTGGATGTGTTTGATGGAGGATATCTTGAGGGAGAGCTGCGTGTCATCTGTGTATTGGTGGATGTGGATGTTGTATAGAGCAAGGAGGGTTCAAAGCGGTTCCATGTAAAGATTGACGATCACAGGGGAGAGGATGGATCCTTGTGTCAAATGCTCCTTAGGAGAACCAGGAGGCAAGGATGAACGTCATCAAGGATTTTAAGGGCATCGTAAATCACCTTGATGGTAGCTCTTTGTGGGCTTCATCTGGGTCTGAAGCCAGATTGGAAGGACTCAATGAGGTTGTTGGCTTTGATGTGTTGGAGGAGTTGCATGGCTACTGCGTTCTCAAGGATATATTTATTTATTGTTAATTTGTTAGGCGCTTATAAAGTAAGTCAGTTCTGTTTCAATTTGCCCACAGGGCAACAGGCAGGGAACATGGGATTGAAAAATAATTAATACAGTGGAAGATAAAGACGGACCTACTATGCCTTGTGAGTATACAGAACATGCAGGTGCAGCAAGAAGAGGGGGAGAATGGGGTTGTGGTGGTACGTTTTGGAATATCTGTGCTCGTGGGTGAGCAGCAGATGAAGTGCATTGTATGGTAAGTGCTATTGGGTAGGAAGTGCAAGCCTACAGATGAGGCCAGTGGGTGCCAAGGCAAGTGCTAAGAGGTAGGCAGAGGCTGGGGGCAATTGGGTATGGGAGGCCAGGTCCCCGGGGGATGCGTAAGGGCCCTGGCTCCCAATCACAGTGACTGCGAGTTTAGCAGAGCAAGGTTGTAGGGAAATAATGGGTGAAGAGGAAAGTCTTGCAGAGTTTCCAGAATTTGAGGAGGTCCGCTCAAGATGAAGAGGGAGAGGGAGGCTTTTCCATAAGAGGAACCAGCTGAAGAAAGTGATCAGCCTCAGATCAGCAGAGGAAGGACGAAGGGAAGGAGGAGGTGTAACCAACTATTACCAAAACACCATAGCTAATGCTAACAATGAATGTGTAGCCCTCTTCAAAGCCATCAAGCACTACATCAACCCTCTGCCCGACCCAGCCATGCCACACTCTTACCTATAAAGGGAAGATGGGTGATGGGGCAGTAGTTTTTAGCCACCAGGGGGCGCCGAAGCACGGACACCTGATCCGGTGCCTCCTCTCTCAGGCTGACTCAAGTAATCAAAGGCCGGTACTTAAAACAATTTTATTGAAATTCACCTGAACTATTTTCTTATACACCCCGTCTGGCATCACCGGACCAATCTTCTTCCTGGAACGCTATCTCCTTCCTTGGATACAGACCCATCTGGAGTTTGCCCCGGCGCCATTGCGGCCTCCTGCCATTTTCACGGCCTCTGCTTTGACTGCGCTCTCCGCCCCGGACCTGAGTCCTGCTGGCTCGAGTTCCTCCTGCGGCCCTACTTGCACTGCCGGTAGGTCACTCGCCTGCACCGGGAGCACTTCTCTGCCTCATCTCGCAGCTCCCCTCGCGGGGGTGTCTGTGCCCCGGAGGACCGCCTCCTGAGCCCGGGACAGCCTCCGCGCATTGCCTGACGGCTCTGGCACACTGCCAGCAGGTGGCCATCTGTGAGCGCTAACGCTCTCTGCCCCGGACCCTACTCCTGCCTGCCTGAGTCCCTCCTGAGTGTCCGCGCCCCGGATGACCGCCTCTTGTGCTCCAGACATCCTCTACACACTGCCTGCAGGTGGCTCTCTGACAGTATCCTCCAGCCCCGGGCCTGACTCCTGCCTGTTCCTCCCGCAGCCTGATTCCAACTTTCATCAAATACTGTCCCCTGCCTCCAGCACTGTGCTTGCGTCTCTTCTTCCTCCATCGGATCACCCGCACTGCTGGTGAGTATTCCGCCCACATCAGGTGCTCTCCAATGCTTCACCTTGGATCACCCTTCGCAGCCGCCACCTGCACCTGTCTCCACTGTGCCCCCGCAATCTGACCGTAGTCCACCCGCCTCCTCCTCCTGAGAGGCCTTGGTTGGCCCGGCCATCTACCCATTACGTTTGGGTTCGCCTACTCTGAGCTGCCATCTGGGCTCCAACTGCCGCCTGCCGAGCTGCCTCACCCTCCCCAGGTCTGTTCAACCTTGCCAGAGCCACCAGTGCCTGGGAGTCACTACACCTTTGTGCTCTGCCTCTGGGCCACCACCTCTGCCTCACTCAGACTACCATTCGGGACTGGGCAGCCTTACCCCTTCGAGCCCTGCCTCCAAGCCACCTTCCATTTCCTTTGCCCGCTTGCTAGGCCGCCTCACCACTACCCCTGGCGCTCTCCGGAGCTCACCACATACAGGACTGTGCACTTTCCTAGTCCCTCGCCAATCCACCAGTGTCTGGCCTCCAAGCCGCCTCCTGGACTTTGTCCTCCCCTCTGCTGGGCCGCTTCACCATTGCCCCTGTCACTCTCCTGAACTCACCTCCAGCAGCAGCCACTACCTTACGACCCCCTTACTAACATTGCTGGGCCACCACTTAAGTGACTTTCCTCCTCCTCCTCCAGAGGACACCGGACCGACTTCTTCGACTTTACCCTCCAGGCCTACACTCCAGAAACTTTACCCTCCAGGCCTGCACTCCAGAACCGGACCTGACCAACTCCGTCTCCACCCCAGCCCTCCCGAGGACTCTGAACTGGCTTTCGTGTTGCTCCTCCTACCCTCTGCCACTCACCTCTCCACCAAGGACGCTATGCTGCTCTATACCCTGGACGCTCTGCTACTCTGCTTATCTCATCTGCTTTGGATGCTCTGCTGCCACCGAGGACTCTGAACTGGCTTTCGTGTTGCTCCTCCTGCCCTCTGCCACTCACCTCTCCACCAAGAACGCTCTGCTGCTCTATACCCTGAACGCTCTGCTACTCTGCTGATCTCATCTGCTCTGGATGCTCTGCTGCCACCGAGGACACTGAACTGGCTTTCTTGTTCCTCCTCCTGCCCTCTGCTACTCACCTCTCCTCCAAGGATGCTCTGCTTCTTCCTACCCTAGGCCCTCTGCTGCCCTGCTGTACTCCTCTTCTGCCCTGGACACCCTGCTGCCCTGCTGCTCTCCTCTACCGCCCTTGATCACACCCTACCGCAACCCCTATCCCCTACCCCTGCTGTTGTTGTTCCTGGCCCCTGCCCCTTGCGCCTCCCCCAGGCCCCTGCCCCTTGCGCCTCCTCCTGTCCTCTCCTCCCCACCTCTCTACCCCGTGCGCTCTATTGCCTACTGCCCTAGATGCCCAGCAGCTCTGCTGATCTCCCCAAATACCACTGACTGCATCTTGATGCAACCCTCATCCTAGGCCCCTGTTGCCCTCACTTCTCCTACATCCACCAACGCGTACCCCTATTCCCTCCCTGTCATGCACATTATCTCTCTCTCCCCCATCACTGACACCCCATCTCCCTCCCACTCCTCCTCTTCCTTCCCCTCATCCTAATGACTACCCCCTCCTCTCACTTCACTCCCTGTCCTCCCCGCACAATCCTTTCTCGCCCCAATCTTATCCATCTCCCCACTGCCAACCCCTCCAGCAGCATCAACATTGCCCTCTGGAACGCGCGTTCCATCTGCAATAAAGCCACTGCGACCCTTGACCTGTTCTTCCGACTCAATCTACATTTCCTCTGAATCACCGAAACCTGGATGCCCCTCTTCAACTCCACTGTCCCTGCGTCTCTCTCCACACCCTCTTCCTCCTTCTCTCATGTACCATGCCCTTCTGGTCACGGTGGCGGCGTCGGCCTCATTTTTCACCCTAAATGTCTTTCCTCATCCCCTACCCTTACCCTCCCCACCTTCTCTTCCTTTGAATTTCTCTTCAATCTTTCTCTCATCCTCACGCAATCTCCTTCTTAATTATCTACAGACCTCCTGGCCCCCTCTCCTCCTTCTATGAAGACCTAGACCATCTTCTTTCTCTCATCTCTCCCTCCCCCACGCCTCTCTCAGTCCTCGGCGACTTCAACCTCCCTCTCTCATACACATCTCATTCCTCTCCTCTCCTATCACTACTTGACTCCTACCTCCTCTGTCACCTAAACTCCTCAGGCTCCACACTTGACCTCATCTTTCTCTCTTCTCACTCTTCCTCCCCTGTTTCGTCTCTTCCCAACTATCTCTCCGACCACATCTTGCTCTCCTTCTCCCTCACTCCTCCCCCCTGTACTCCCACCTCCTCCCCCTCCTCTCGTCATGACCTCAGCAACTTCAACCCTACTCTCTTCCTCGACTCCTGTTCTCCCTCCCTTCCTCCCCTCTCCAACTTCGCCTCCCTCCCAGCTGACAATGCCCTCTCCTCACTATCATCCTCTATTACCACCAGTCTCAAACAACTCTATCCTCTTACTTCCATTTCCCCCTCGCACAAACCTTCCCAACGCTGGCTCTCTCCCCACCTTCTGTCCGTGCGCCGCCTCCTCCGACGCCTCGATTGACCCTGGATCAAATCCCCTTCTCTGACCAATCAATCTTCTTATTTCTCATATCACTCTCTCTATGACTCTTGCCTCTCATCTGCCAAGCGTTCCTACTACTCTTCCCTCCTTCACTCACAAGCCTCTCATCCTCGCCGTATCTTCCAGACCCTCTCCCGCCTTCTTTCCCCCCCTACTTCTGCCCCTTCCACTAACTCTCCCCTCTCTCCCTCTGACTTTGCTAACTTCTTCTCATCCAAAAAATGTCTTCGCCAGAACATCCTCTCCTTCCTCCTCCCCTTCTTCCCCCTCACCCTCTTCCAGTTCTGCCAACTTGCCCCCCTTCTCTCCTATCACCCCTGCATGTGTTTCCCATCTCCTATTCAAAACTCACCCCACCGCCACTGATCCCATCCCCACTTCCCTCATCCCCAAAATGTACCCTCTCCTTATTCCTTACTTAACCACCTTCTTCAACACCTGTCTCTCCTCCTCCACCTTTCCTTCTGCTTTCAAGCACGCCACCATAATCCCTATCCTGAAGAAACCTTCTGCTAGCCCTCTCCTTGCCTCCAACTTCAGACCAATCTCCCTTCTCCCCTTTATCTCAAAGCTCCTTGAGCGCCTAGCCTACTCTCAACTTTCTGCATTCATCTCATCCCACTCCCTTCTCCCCATCTCTCAATCTGGTTTCCGCCCCAAACACTCCACTGAGACTGCCCTCATCTACGTCCTCAACTCTCTCCTCACTGCCCGCTATGCTAAGCAATCGTCAATTCTCATCCTTCTTGATCTTTCAGCAGCTTTTGACACCATAGATCACCCCTTACTTCTCAGCACTCTGTCTTCTCTCGGCTTCAAAGGGGCTTGTCTCTCCTGGCTCTCCTCTTATCTCTCCAACCGATCCTTCACTGTCTCCTGGGGCGGCTGTACCTCCTCCAGCCTCCCCCTGAACTATGGCGTCCCTCAGGGATCCGTGCTAGGACCCTTTATTTTCTCTCTCTACACCTCCCTACTCTCACCAGTCATCTCCTCTTTCGGCATTTCCCACCACTTCTACGCTGATGACACCCAACTCTTTCTTTCCTTCTCCTCCTTCACACCTGACCTCCACCACACTCTTTCCTCCTGCCTCACAGCCATAAAAGACTGGATGTCATCCCACTTTCTTTCCCTCAATACTGACAAGACTGAGGTACTATTCTTCCCTCCCAACACTCTCTACCCTTCCCCCCCTCCCTTCATCCACTTTCCACCGTCTAACCTCCCCATATCTACCATTGCCCGTAACCTCGGCCTCCATCTTGACTCCTCTCTCTCCTTCTCCACTCACATCTCTCTAACATCCCGAACCTGTCGTCACCACCTCTTAAACATCCGTAAGATCCGCTCCTCTCTTACATTCCAAGCCTCCAAACTCCTAATCTCCTCCCTCATTTTCTCCCGCCTCTTCTACTGCTCTTCACTCCTCTATGGACTCCCTGTCTCTCGCCTAACTCCCCTAAAATCCATCTACCACTCCTCTATTTGCACTCTGTCTCCTCGGTCCTCGAGACTCCATTTCTTCCTCTCTCTCTCATCTCAACTGGCTTCCCTTCCTCTCACAACTGAAATTTCAATTCCTCTGCCTTGTCTACAAAACTCTCTACGACCTGCCCCACCCCCTACCTTTCTTCCCTGCTCTCTTTTTATTCACCCTCCCGCTCTCTCCGCTCAGCAGACCTCTACCTCCTCTCTGTACCCCCAGCCCCATGTGCCTCCTTGCGCTTCTGCTCCTTTCAACTCTTGGCCTCCCAACATCAGTGGTCGAAGTGAGCGGGAGCGGTCGGGAGCGGTCGGGAGCGGTCGGGAGCGGTGCTCCTCTACTTTTTTAAATTACGTTTTACAGCTCCTATACTTTTTATTTTAAAAAGAAACCGTTCCGGAATGGTTTTGTTTTAAAATGAAAGTGTAGGAAGACGTTGCAGTTTGCACTTTTGGTGCACTGCACTGAACGTTTCCTTAAACAGCAGGTACAAGAGTTTGGGGTTTGTATTGTGCGTGAGAGGGGGCGTGGTGATGTGGTTTGTGGGAAGCGGGGACAGGCCAGCAGGGAACATAGTTCCACTACTTCTTTTTGTACACTTCGACCACTGCCCAACATTGGAACTCCCTCCCCCTCCACATCTGCTCCTCCCCCACCTACTCATCCTTCCGCTCCTCCCTAAAAGCCCTTCTTCTTCACTCCCCCCCTGACTCCCCTTCCCTACCCCTCTCCCCTTCTAACTCCCCCTACACCCTCCTTCCCCTCCCTCTGGACCACAATTCGCGACTGACACCACTTATACTTTAAGGCCACCAGACCACTCCCCCTTTCCCTCCTCCTTCCTACCACTGCCTGACCACAATACAAACTCTGGAACCCCCTTCGCCTTCCCCCACTCTCCCCCTCCTTCTTGTAAATTGTTCTCCGTGTTGTTCTATTGACTTGACTCATGTTGTAAAATGCTTCTCTTACTATTGTACCTGTTTTTATAATGTGAAGTGCCTTGGCTTAAAGCGCTATATAAATTCAATAAACATAAACATAAACATGGTTGCTGTGTACGTAAGGCTTCAGTGTTGTTTTCTTGAGAAGTGGGAGGATTTGTCCAGTCTTGAGGGTTGAGGGGAAGGTGCCATGAGTTTGTTTGTTTGTTTATTTTATTTGTATAGCGCTCCAGACCCATGGGTAGATGTGCGCATAAAGAGTTCAGTTACAGCAGTGGTCTTCAAACTTTTTTGGCCAGGGCCCCCCTGAGCAAAATTTGGGCAGGTCGGGACCCCCCAGAAATGCCAAATGGACAGTATATATTGCGCGCCGTCACCTGCTCCCATCAAAGTCGCTGGGCTCCCTCATCCCACTCCTACCCAGTCGCTGGTCTCTCCCCACCCCATCACACACCCAGGGCTCTCCCCACTCTGCTCTCATCACTATCCCATGGTTCCCGCCCATTGTGCTCCCACCATAGTCCCTCGGTTCCCCCATCCCGTTCCCAACACAGTCTGAGGGCCAGTGGCGGCTGGTGAATCTTTTTTAAGTGGAGGGGCATTAAGGGGAGGTTCGGGGGGGTTTCCCCCTGTGAATTTTTTTTAAATAATAGGTTAAAATGTTGCATTGTAGAGCATACTTTTAACAAAAAATGGGTAAATAGCCAAACAGTTTGCAATTGTTGCTGGGAGTCCAGGGGGCAGGCATTGATATTTTATTTCTATCGCGCTCGTACACAAGTGTTTCAGAGCGTGACAAGGCAAGGGAGGGGAACAGAGGAGAATAAAACAGCGATCTTACTAGGCCCAGTGACATTGAGAACGCGCAAGTGTGAGGGGAAAAGTGCATGGAAGGGGGGAGAAGTGGAAAGTGCGAAGCAGAGGAGAAACAGATAAATAACAATAAATAAATAATAAAGGCAACAAACAGTGGTAGTGCAGCCAGCAATTTGCAAGTGCTACGTTTAAGGCAGCAGACAGGGTAGGTCTGATAAGTGCAGGAAGAAAGATGGTTCTCCTCAAGTTTTAGAGTGGCAGGGCGCTGTTCCAGAGGGAGGCCCCAGCCGAAGACGGAGATCTACCCCCAGCTCGTTTCTTTGATAAACGACTGACCCTGAGGGAGTTGGAGGTAGAGGAGTGAAGAGCTCGAGAGGGGAGGTATTTGCGGAGGAATAGCTGAAGGTATTTTGGACCGAGGCCCCAGAAAGCCTTGTGGACAAGGCAGAGGGTTTTGAATGATAGATGTCCGGTAAAAAGATACCATCCCTGTCCCCTGGGCCCCACTGGTCCTAACACAATGAACATGATTATGTGTATATGCAAGGCGCTGCACATTCATACAGCAATCACTCTATCATTCACATGAGCATCCATCACCATACACTCACTCATAACGCATCCATACACATGTTTAAATAAAAACAATGAACATAAACGTACCTTCTGCATTGGCCTGTGTGTGGGTGCTGCTCCAGCTGCTCTGTCCGTATGTGCGAGGAGGCGCAGGAGCTCCCCCTCGGACATACAGACATGCAGTGCCCCAGCCAGCATTTCCAATGAGCTATGCAATGCTGGCGAAGCAAAACGCCCCAGCACTTGCATGGCTCAGTGAGCATGTGCGGCTGGGGAACTAAACTGAACTGTCAAAGGGAAACAGTGTTTCCCTTTGACAGTTCAGCCAGCCCAGGAGCACTCCATTAGCTGGATAAAGCAGCTGAGGGAGTGCTCACTGTTTCACTGGGCTGGCTCCTTAGCTCCTCCATAATGGGTGAGGGGCCACTATGCAGTTAGTAATGGTGACCATTGTTGCTGAATATATCACAATTTACTTACATTTTAACACAAAGCACCCCTTTGGGTACTATTGAAACAGTGGGCTTCATAACTACTCTGGCGGTAGCTGTGCCGGTAAAACCGGCACGGCTGCCACTGGAGTTGCATCCGGGTCTGGCACCCGCGAATGGGCAATTACTAGGTCATGCCGAGTTAGGCGGACATGATAATTGCCCTTTCGAAGGTGCCGGTAGATCCCCATTCCCATTTGAGCCCCATATGGCTCAAATGGGAAGGGGGAGCTCGGATGCACCGGCACCGTTAATAACGGTGCTGGTGCATCCGACGAGCTGAGGTCAGACCTGGCGGGGGCTGTCAAGCACCCACGAGCACAACTCTTACTATGGCGGAACGGTAGCAACGGTGCCGGTAGCTTACCAGCACCGTTGTTACTGGTCCGCCATAGTAGTAATGAGGCCCATTCTGTGACTAAAGGAATGAATATCCATTTACAACTGTGGGCCACTTTTTCATTGTTGCCTGAGACAGTTTCATGCTTCAGCCCGCCCATGTGGGCCACCCCTGCCCATTTCTTCCAATCTAAAAAAAAAAAAAAAAAAAAAATCTTTTTTCATGCTGAGCTCTCAGGGCCCCCCTGGGATGCACCCGCGGACCCCTAGGGGGTCGCGACCCACAGTTTGAATACCACTGAGTTACAGGAATGAGGTATGCATTATACATGGTGCAACAATTACAAATTACAGCAATTTACATTATTTACAAAACTTCAGCAGGTTCATAGGAGATTCAGAGGTGATCGCTACTCTTTGTTCAGTAGCCAGCGAATAACCTGTTTCCTAAAGATTGGGAAGGACTCAATGGTTTTGATATTGAGAGGTAGGGAGTTCCAGAGAAGTGAGGCAAGCACTGTGAAACTGGAGCCGCCTGCTCTATTTAATGTGAATCTAGGCACTACCAAGCATAAGGAGCTGGATGACCTGGTGATTCTGGGAGCGGATTTCATAGTGAATTTGTTGGTGAGATATGGTGGGGCTAGGTTGTTTAAGGCTTTGTAGGTGAGGCAGATGGTTTTGAGGTCAATTTTTTGTTGTATTGAGAGCCATTTGCATGCTTTACTAGTTGTGGAAATGTGCTCTCGTCTTGGGATGTTGAGTGCAGCGCGCAATGCGTTATTCTGGAGAACTTGGAGTTTGTTAATTGATTGGTTGGCACCTAGGTATAGGCTGTTACAATAGTCCAGTTTGGACTGTATGAGTGCTCTGGCAAGTGCGAGGCAGCTCTGGGGCGAGAGGACAGGTCTGCAAGCTCTTATCAGTTTGCCAGTGTAGGCGGTGGCTGATGCGGTCATATTAGTTTGTTTGGTGAGATTGGTGTTGGCATCAAAGTAAAAGCCTAGGGTTTTCACACTATTAACAATGGGGATGGTGTACCATTGATAATAATGTTTTTGTACTGAGGACTGAGTTTGGACAGGTTGCTGGGAGAGCCGACTAGGAGAAGCTCGGTCTTCTCATCATTTAGACAGAGACCGTGCATGACCATCCATGCCTGAATGATGGAGAAGATTTCATTGATTCGGATGGCGTCTGTGTTGTAGTTGCCTGAAATAGTGAGGAGTATCTGGGTTTCGTCTGCATAATTAGTGTAGGTGACACCCAGACGGTCCAGTTTGTCGAATATTGGCTTTGTAAATATGTTTTACAAAGTGAGACACAAGAGCCTTGTGGCACTCCGCATGTGATGGGGATGGGTCTGCTGCTGATGTGGTGGAGAAGACTCTCATGGTTCTGTTCGCTCGGAAGGATTGTATCCAGGAGGTGGCCGAGGGGGAGAAATGTGCTGCGCTAGATAGGTTGCTGCAAAGGATTTCATGATCGACTAAATCAAAGGCTGCTGAGAGGTCTAGTCGGAGTAGGATAGCGGCCTTGCCATTGTCTTTAATTTCATCAATCTGGCTTTAGAGGTCCACAAATGCAGTTTCTGTACCATGTAGAGGTCTGAATCCAGATTGACGTATATACCTAGGAGTTGGTTGGATTCTAGATGCTCCTGGATTTGGAGGTAAGAGATTGTGTCCAATATTTTTAGCAGGAATGGGACAGTTGTGATGGGTCTATAGTTAGTGGGTATGGCTGGGTCGAGTGATTCTTTTTTTAGCAGGGGGAGAACCCAGGATTGTTTTAGGTTGCTAGGGACTGAGTTATTAGCGAAGGAGAGGTTGATAAGTTTAGTGATGAAAGGGGAGAGGTCTCTGGCTGCATCTTTTATTATCTGGGCGGGACAGCTCTCCCCGTTGCAATTAGATGGTTTTAAGGAGGAGATGATTTTTTGGACTTCTGTAGTAGTGACTTTTTTAAAGGTGAAGCCTGTATTAAGTTCGGTGGGTGAGGATGAGCTTGGGCTGGTAGACTTACTACTAAAGAGTTGTTGGCGTTTATCCTCAATTTTAGTTTGGAGTCCTATGATTTTGGAGTTAAGGGCGTTCTGGATGCTGGTGCACCAAGGCTTGTCTTTTATGCAGGTGTCTGTGGGTGGATTTGGGTTCTCTAGTTCATTTAGAATTTTGAAGAGTTCTTTAGTGGAAGAGCCTGCCTGATCTATCCTGATGTTTTAAGCATCTTTTTTGGTGCAAATTATCTCCTTTTTGTATAGGGCAGATGTATTCCTGAGGTTGGATTTGTTTTCCACTGATGGGTTAGTTTTCCATATGAGTTCTAGTTTATCTTTCTGTTTCCTGAGTAGTTTAAGTTCTGGGGTGTACCACAAATTTAAATGGGCTATTGTTTACTTTTGCGTAGTTTCAGGGTAGCAATGGTATCGATGGCATTGGCCATGGACTTGTTGAAGGTGTCAACCAGTAGGTTTAGTTCAGCATTGGCCGGTAGTGCGTTTAGGGCTGGTAGGACCAGTGGTAGCAAGGCCTCGGCCGTAATGTTACGTTTGTTTCTGGTCGGGCAGGCAAGTGCCATAGGGCATTTTTTGGGACCTACCTGATAGATGTTGATTTCAAGGTGGATATGGTAATGGTCTGACCATGTGAGGGGTTGAGGGTCGCTGCATGTGGTGCTGCAGTTGAGTGTTGCCACCCAATCTATAATTCTGCCTTTCTGGTGAGTGGGTAGGGTACTGTGTTGAGTGAAACCGTGCTCGGTAAGAGCGTTTGCTAGTAATGTAGCTGGGGCGTCGTTCGGGTCGTTGTAGCCAAGATTAAAGTCGCCGAGGAGAATAGATTGTGCCAGCGGCTTGGAGTTTTTGGCAATGAGTGACGTGATATCTTCTTCAAAGACTCCAGGTGGGCCTGGTGGTCTGTAGATAAGGTGAAGTGTGATTGTTAGGGAGTTAGGGAACTGTTGACGATTGTCAGGTATGGGAGAAGTGCTTCAGTCATAAGTGTCTTGAGTATGCAGGCAGGGAGGATGTCATAAGCATATGATAGAGCCTTGAAGGATGCTAGAATGGCAGTAGCACTTTCACATTGAGTGTCTTGAAAGCTGTTCAGGTGGTTGTGGTTTTGGGAGATGGGATCTGTAGTGTGCTGTCAGTTGTAGCGTTGGTGTCTGTGTTGGCGAATCATGCTGATCTTATTGATGAAGAAAGTTGCTGGCAGTGGCTTCCTCAAGTGTGGTTGGGGTGGGTCGGGCAGAGGGTTGATGTAGTGCATGATGGCTTTTAAGAGGGCTACGCATTCATTGTTGGCATGGCTATGGTGCTTTGGTAATAGTTGGTCTTGGCTGTGGTGATCAGTCATCACCGTGTAGCACAGAGTTCCTTGAGCTAGATGAGGTTGGATGCACTGCAGGATTTTTGCTAAGTGTTCTGTTGTTTTCCGATGGTTTGTTTGTTGAAGTTGAGTTTTTGAGTGTACAAGGGTGCGGACGGTTTGGGCTTGAGAGTAAATTTTTTCACTGGGGCATGGCGATTGATGTTGGTTGTGAGGGTGGCGTTGAGTTCTTGGAGGAGTGAGTCACAGTCCTGGTTAGTCAGAGATAAATCATCCCTTAAGTGGAGTTTGGTGAAGTCATCCGTGAGAGCCTCCATTGGGAAGTTCTTTAATGATCGGAAGAGTTGTTTGCAGGATATATGATGGGTTTGCTTGACTGATGTGAGTAATGTCAAAGAGGGTTGCCAGATGGTCTGACCAGTTGGGGTGGATTGGAGAGCTGTGATACAGGGTGTGCAGGCCAGTGATGATGAGGTCGAGGATATTACCTTTCCTGTAAGATGGGTCTTTTGTGTGCTGTGTGAGGTTCAGAATGTTGAATAGGAAGTGGAGATCATCTTTCATTGACTTGGTTGTGGGGCTGCAAGGGATGTTGAAATTGCTGAGGAAGATGTTATTGGCATTTGTGAGGGATGATGGTGACCAAGTCTGTGAAGGAGGTGTTGGGCTTGAGTGGTCTGTAGATGAGGTGAAAAGCGACACTGCCACTTCCCAATCTCCACATTGGGGAGAACGGGAAGTGGCAGGAAAGACTTTCAAAAGAGCTGGTGGTGGCAACGTCCAGTTTGGTGCATGGCCATAATGCCTAGTAAATGATGGCGAGGCTCTGGCATCCTTGTTTGGATGGTCTGGTTGCAGAATTCTGCAGCCGTTTGGGATGAGGGCATCTAGGATGTGGGTGCAGGCGGTTTTCATCCCTTTCTCAGTACTGAAGATGGCGTCTACACCATGCATAATGATGAGGTCAAAATGTCAGCTGCATGGTTAATTGCTGAGCAGACATTGGTGAGCATCAATCATGTTGTAGTTGTGGATAATGGAGTGCTGATGGGGTCTATGGTGACGCAAGGGAGATTGTTGGTGGCCATGATGTTGCTGGTGTGCGGCGTGGTTGGTGATGAGTGGTGATGGTACGGATGGGCTGTTGGGAGAGAGGGGTGCAACACATATTTAAGGGCACTCACTTAATGTTAGAGGAGCAGGGGTTCTGGCCCTGGGTCCGAACAGGTCCAAACAGGAATCACTCTTTTCTTCATCTGCCTTTTGCTTTGGATGCCCGTGTGAGAGATGCCCTTGATCTAAGAGTTAATATAGGAAAGTAAGGGACAGCGCAAAGCGGGTGGGTGGGACTTAGGTCTCATGCCCATCAGCCTCCTCAATGCTGTCTATATGGAGCTGGCCTAGAGTCCTCAAGGAACTGACTGGAAGGAGCAAAAACCGGTGGTGGGCAGGGCAACTGAGTGAACAGCCTCCTCAATGCTGTCATTGAGATTGAATTAAAATCTCATTGAATTTCCATGATCATTGAAGTTCTAGAGATTTGATGCTAAAAGCAGAGTTAAAAAATAAAAAACATCAAAAATTTTAATATAATGTTTAAGTAAATGAAAATGTTCATATATATATATATATATATATATATATATATATATATATATATATATATATATATATATATGTTTTACAGGGTCTGCCTAGTGATGTGTAGGTATGGTTAAGTTGTCTTTTCCATAGGAAGAGCAGTATTTTGGGAGGCTTATAACTTTGGCCCCGTTCAGTGAATCCACACGAAACTTTGCAAAAAGAGTATAGAGCAAAGTCTGAAAGTTTTGTGTGGTTCGTCAAGGGGGGACAAAGTTTTAGGCGGGGTCCCCAAATTATTGACATCCGGATAGAGATGAATGGCAAAACATTTTGCTTGCGGCTGCAGCGAAACCGCTGGACGGATGTACATAAAACTCACACGACAAGCAGCGACCTGGTACCGATAGTGTGCTTTTGCAAATTTCGTGTTAATCCATCCAATAGATTTCTTTTAAATGCCCAAAAAGTAGGTACAAAAAATTAGTGTTATCTCTGTCTGGTCTGTGGACTCACTTCCTGGTTCGGTGTCTGCTGATGCCTCTGTGCTAATCAGGGAGCCATGTAATGTTCACGGACGTCATATGTGGCTGCTGATTGCTCAATTAAAAACGTGAGCTGCATCAAGACATTTGAAACAGACGGCATGTTGGATTCACAAACCTCACCTTTAGTCTGTGAATATCGCAGTGAAAACATATTAAAAAACACAACATTTACTTGTCAAACAAATGAAACAAGGAGGTGAGAGGTGATGAGCGTGGGATGGGATATGAAAAAGCCAAACATCAGGTGCTTTTCAGATATTCAATGACTTTGCTGTGATGTTCTCGAACTTGAAAAATGTTCGCCAACATCCTTGCATATGTCTGCATTACAGGGTCGTGAAGAGTAGCTTTTGTATGGCTTATAACTTTGCCACCATTCAATAAAACTGCATGACATTTAAACACCTTTTCATATTTTTGTGCAATTTCACCAAAAGGGGTCAACATTGGAGGGGGGTGTAACAGAATGTCTGGACGGCTAATAGCTTTTGACACAGTTTGCTGAATCTGCATAAAGGATTGATTGCAAAATGATCATAGACCAAGTCTTGAATGTTTCTGAAAAGATTGGTGGGATTCTGTCAAGAGGAGGCAAAATTGTTCAGGGGTCCCAACATTTTCAAAATAGGATAGGCTTGAGTGGCAAACAGCTGGATGTGCTGGATGGATTTTCAGCAAACATGCGTGTGGAGCATTGGCAAGGACCTAAAAGTATCCTGAGTTTTATTTTTTCAAAAGTGTCAAAATGTAGGTACAAAAAATAGTGATATAACTTTGGTGCGAGAGGTATATCCTTTGGCCATGGCAAGTGGTAGACATGCGCACTGGCAAGCAGGAGCAGCCAGTCACCCTGGCAACACAACGCAGCATTTCTTACATGTTTGCATTCAACCGGGGAATGGTTCTGCCTCCGTAGATCAGTTACCCAAAGCCTCATCCGGGCCTGTGTACCCTTTGAGAAACCTGAATGTGTCTCACCCGACAGTCCCCAGAGATCGGTCATCCAGGTGGCCACTACACTGCCATGGCTTTTGGATCCAGTTCCTGGGGTTGGACAGTGCGGGAGGATCACCTGGGTGAGGGTTCCCCAGAGAGTGAAAGTGGGACACCAGAAGGTGAGACAAGGTATGCCCTTCCTTGTAAGACCTTTTCTCCATCCTACCAGGTAATATACCTAGGAACTCAACCCCACACTTTCCCGACACAAACACATTATCACAGACAGTTCATCATGAGTGACAACTGTCTAACACCAGAGCCGTATACCTGACATGTCCCAACATAAGGGACAGACAGAGTCAGGCAATTGCTGATGATTACACATACCTGACTTCGATCACACTTCCCACATGGATAAAAGTCAGAGCATGAAAGCACACTCTGAGTGAGGTAAAACAGCCAAGGAAGCAGCAGTTCCAAAATGGCAGTTTAATACAAGGAAAAGCATGACAAAACCAGAAAGGGGTGCAAGGAAGGAATTACCCTTGGCCTTTTCAGCAGAAGAAAACTGCTACTTTCACGAACCCTCAAGAACAAGAAACATGAGACCGAGAATGAAAGCTGGAGAAAGGTGCATTGTGTGTTGAAGGTACCCGGGGCTTTCCCGCATTGAAAGCCGAGGCGGGGAGCAGCGATTGCCGCTGTGGTACTGTCCTTGGCTCCTACAACAAAGCTGCTCCAGTAAAGTCTGCACAGCCGGTGAGTCTGGGAGACTGATACCAGACTGGTTTGTCTTAGAACCAAGGTTGAAAACTGCAACATTGTATGAAGCAATCTGCAATGAACAGAGTTTAAGGTGTATGTGATGAGCAACACAAATATAATTGAATATCCAAGGAGTGAGTGCACTTTTCAACTGTGAACAAAGTAGATGCCATATACAGAGTAGTCCGGCACCATATGGGTGCTCACTTGAAGGCCTATGTAAGGTATCCAACTGAGAGTGTAAAAACTGTAAACTGTGAAAGTGAAGTGGTCCTGCAACAGGTCAAGCCAAATCCTGTGCACATTCAAAAGTCTTCAATAGCGAAATTGATCTGAGCCCGACTGAGAAGGATCCGGGGTGAACCGTGAGCCACCCGAGAATAAATATACAAACTGTAACTGGTCTGAGCCCGGCTGAGGGAGACTAATTGTGGTGCAAAAGAGAATCTGAGCCCGGATAAGGGGAATCCGGGTGAACCGCGAGTCACTCGAGAAAAGATTGTGGTACAAAAGGTGATGTGAGCCCGGCAGAGGGGGATCCAGGGTGAAGAGTGAATCATCCTACTTGAATACTTGGAAAGGAACTCTTTTGTTTGTTTGAAACATCAGGCCCTCTGGATCAAGAGACTTTTGGATAACTTAAGAGACTTGGACATAGAAGGCCCTGATGCTTGTAATAGAACTGTGCCCTTGTGCCGAAGACGCCCAAGAGTGTGCTATGCTCGAGTGAACTGCCTAGTCCCGTGCTGAAAAGTTGAGGAAGGGAGGCCAATGGCCTGAACATCCTGACTTAACATTTTGTGAACATGTATTTCTTTTCATGAACATTTCCCCACACTATTTGTAGATTAGCAGTAAGGATTGGAAATAGGTCAGACTCCACTAGGACTGCATTAGTATTATTTTGATGGTCATAGCTTGCTCCCATCTTAGATTTAGGTTTCGATAACCGTTTATCACACCCTTGATAGGGTTCAATAAACACCCTTGAACTGTGGTCACTTGTGTCTGTTTTACTTTGATACCATGCCTTCCTTACAGCCCCACCACACCTGTGTTTGGAGCCCCTAAGGGCATCGCAGATAGAGGAGGACATAGAGCAGTGCCTCACCCCCCCTTCAATTACACCACATTACCGAGAGATAGCATCCGAGCTCTCCATTTACAGAGAGACCATTTCCGTGGTCGATACCACATGGTACGGCGCAGCGCCCACAAAACGCGGCAGGTGGAGCACCTAGCCCACTGCTTGAACTTCTTTGCAGACCCTTTTACTGTGTCTCTTGACCATCTCCTATGCTCCCATTTCCTTGCCATGAAGAAGGCTTTTTGTGACTCCCACTGGATTTGTCACAGCCACAGCAGAAACCTGAGCTGGCACAAGTTGTTGACTTCCTTAAGTTCAGTCTTCAGCAATTGCCTTATGCCTTTGTTCATAAATGATTGTGACGTAGATGTAGTCTGAACCACAACGTCTTACTGAGTAATGGCGCAGAGTGTTCATCAATTAAAGGGCCCGCTGTATTTTGTATGAACAGATGGGGAGAGGGGGTGGACTGGCATGTTCAGCCCCCAATCGAGCTATGCAGTTCTTCTGTTTTTAGCTTCTGTAGTGGTATTTTTATTTACAGTTGTCCTTTGTCGTCACATACAATAGTATGAACGTGAATGAGAGTTGTGTGGTATGAATGTGGTAGGATTAGACTATTTCTCACTGGATCAATAAATAATATATTGTGTGAGGTTTAGGGGGAAGAAGAATCAAATGTGTTATCCTTCTGTCCATGTTTACACAATGTCCCCCATTATAGTGTATGTGGGTTTGGTAATCCTTGTGATTCTTTGAATTCAATTACAATTCTAAATTGATTAACATGTGTTCAGTTTAAAATTCATGCAGTGTTTGATGGTTATTTGCTTTCTAAAATGATTTTCTAGCTACTTCGATTTGTGAAACAGTACAGGGCTATTCTCTTTTTTGTGTAGTTCTACTGGCCATGGCCACCAGGGTCCGGCTACAGGGACGGATATGTGGGTAAAGTAGGTAGGAGGCCTGGCCTCCGGCAAGGACAGCTCCAAAAATAATGATATACATTTGGTTCCTGAGGTACAGTCTGTGACCATGGCCTGTGGCCAGATTGTCCGGGTCATGAGCAAAGGCCATGCCCTGGACTGTGAAAACAAAATCAAAATATCGAGGCTGAGTACCCCAAAAGGAAATACACCGAACACGGGTTACAAAGGAACATACAAAATACTTTATTTTATACTGAATCCAGTTGCAAAAACAGAGCAAAATCAGATAGCTATCGGCCCTCAGTATAACACAACGAACTCCAGCGTGGTTCAGTGTGTTCAGTGAGAGACGCTGTACATTAGAATGCATTCGCTTTTTATACACTTTGTGGGCACGAAGTTCAGCCCCAATTCGGGTTAATATTCCACTTAGTACATCACCGATCTAGGGTTCGTGCCAAGGCTCGAACAACCACATATAACTGGTTTGCCTTTAATACATGTATCAACAAGCCTATGCCACAACTGTGTATTCTAAGATATTCCATGCAGGCCTTCTCAAACATTAATACTATGTAGTTAAACAAGTTTTCTTCGTTCAGTTTTTGTATACATTGTTTCAAAATATGCTTGTGGTTTAGTTTCATTGCACGAGTAATCCTTTTACACACAGGTCAACAAAGGACAAGGTCTCAGTTCACGACCTCAACCAGTGGCCTGCAGGCAAGTTACATATTAGCTATGTACAGAGGTCAAGACGGCCATGTTGTATTTTGGAATGACATTGTCCACCATTTTAACTCACAGGGTGACTTTCACAAAGCGAATCCTAAAATGGCGGATTGGCCTAAAATGGCGGCTTACATTGATTTAAGGTCAGGACCTTGCAACAGGGATTCTTTCGCAAGCGACTTTCGAGCAGCTAGGCGTAGGCCAATATACATATATTTATTGCAATAGGAGGCACAATATAATTTCTCTTTTGACAGGACAATCTGACCAATAGGCATGGCCGCAGCCTCCAGGCACTGGCTATGCAGTTAAAGTTGGCATGGCCACAAAGGATACTTTAAAGCCATGTGATATGTGGTAAAACATTCTAAATCAGGGTAGGCTTGAATAGGGCAAAAATATTCTTCTCGCGTCTATAGCTCAAAGTGCTGGACGGGTTTGCAGCAAACATGTGCAAGGAGCGTCAGCAAGGATGCAAAAGTATGGTTTTGCAAATCTATGCTGTGTTTTATTTTTTCAAAAATGTTAAAATGGACGTACAAAAAATTGTGATATAACTTTGGTGCCTGGGCAGTGTGCCAGACAATCTGGCCACTGGCATGTCCACTAGGGGACCGGCTATGGCCTTAAAATGGGCCTACCAGGGACCAGCTTTGCAGTGGGCCTGGCCTCTGTCCAGGACAGGTACAGAAAATAGTGATATAACTTTGGTGCCTGGGCAGTGTGCCAGACAATCTGGCCATGGACAGTGGCAACCAGGGACTATCTATGGGGTTAAAATGGGCAGTGGAAATGGACCCTGGCAAGGACAGGTGCAAAAGAAAAGTGATATAACTTTGGTGCCTGAGGCCTGTGGCCATGGACAATATGGCGATTGGCCATGGCTAACGAGGACAAGCAATAGGGCTAAAGTGGGCATGATCACCAGGCACTGGCTATGTGGTAAAATGTTCAACACCGGTATAGGCTTGAATGGAAAAAAAAATTCTGCTTGCAGCTAAAGGCCGAAGTGCTGGATTTGTTTGCAGAAAACTTGTGCAAGGAGCATCAGCAAGGACCCAAAAGCATGTTTTTTCAAATCTCTCCTGTGTTTTATTTTTTCCAAAGTCCCAAAATGTAGGTACACAAAATAGTGATTTAACCTTGGTGCCCGGGCAGTGCCCTGGCCCCTGGCAAGGACAAATATCTACAATGATTTCCTTATTGGGGCATGCAGCATGGCCAAAGCCCATGCCCCATGGATTTTGAACACTGACCATTGACCACACTATAGGGGTATAGACGACAGTGACCCAGGATGCAGACTAGGTGCAGTGGATATCAAGGGTGGTTTGGTGGGGCCGGGGTCATGGTCAAGCCTCATGCCCTAGGCCAGGGGTGCACAACTGATTTTGACAGAGGGCCGAAAGTACCTTACATGAGGGCTATAGTGGGCCGAAAAGTAAAAGTGGGCGGGGCGGTAGGCGGGACATGTCAGGAGGCTTTTTCAACCCCCAATTTGTATTAAACACATGGAAAAAGATATGTTTTTGAGGGGTAACGATTTTTATTGCATTTCAAACTTACATTTTGTACTACACATTTTCCATTGCTATCATTTATTTCGATTTAGTTATTGTATATCGTCTGTTTAATTAAATTATACATATTTTATTGACCCTTGATTGGACATTCCGTTATTTTGGACTGCTATAGTTTGCTGTTTGGGTTACCCAAGAGGAGTATGGCCTTCGTTGAGTCAGGTTTCCTCAAAAAAGCAAAGGATGTACATCTCCTAACTGTGCCTGTTTTAGCTTTATTATTGAGTTAACTCTTGGAGTGCAACACTATGCCCCATGGCTCCCATCCCCAACCAAACACTATGCCCCATGGTCCCCTCACCCCCAACCAAACACTATGCCCCATGGCTCCCATCCCCAACCAAACACTATGCCCCATGGCCCCCTAACCCCCAACCAAACACTATGCCCCATGGCTCCCACCCCACCCAAACACTATGCCCCATGGCTCCCATCCCCAACCAAACACTATGCCCCATGGTCCCCTCACCCCCAACCAAACACTATGCCCCATGGCCCCCTCACCCCGCTAACCCCCAACCAAACACTATGCCCCATGGCCCCCACCCCCAACCAAACACTATGCCCCCTGTCCCTCACCGCCAACCAAACACTATGCCCCATGGCTCCCAACCCCAAACAAACACTATGCCCCATGGCCCCCTCACCCCCAACCAAACACGATGCCCCATGGCTCCCACCCCACCCAAACACTATGCCCCATGGCTCCCATCCCCAACCAAACACTATGCCCCATGGTCCCCTCACCCCCAACCAAACACTATGCCCCATGGCTCCCATCCCCAACCAAACACTATGCCCCATGGCCCCCTCACCCCCAACCAAACACTATGCCCCATGGTCCCTTCACCCCCAACCAAACACTATGCCCCATGGGCCCCTCACCCCCAACCAAACACTATGCCCCATGGCTCCCAGCGCAACCAAACACTATGCCCCATGGCCCCCACCCCAACCAAACACTATGCCCCCTGTCCCTCACCCCCCAAGCAAACACTATGCCCCCTGTCCCTCACCCCCAACCAAACACTATGCCCCATGGCCCCCTCCCCCCTAACCCGCAACCAAACACTATGCCCCATGGCCCCCTCACCCCCAACCAAACACTATGCCCCAAACACACTCAAGCATGCACCCATACAGACCTGAACCCCCCACCCCCCAAATCAACACACACACAAACATGCACCCATACAGACCCGAACCCCCCACCCCCCAAATCAACACACACACAAACATGCACCCATACAGACCCGAACCCCCCACCCCCAACTCAGCACACACACACACACTCAAGCATGCACCCATACAGACCTGAACCCTCCACCCCCCAAATCAACACACAAACATGCACCCATACAGACCCGAACCCCCCACCCCCCAAATCAACACACACACAAACATGCACCCATACAGACCCGAACCCCCCACCCCAACTCAGCACACACACAAACATGCACCCATACAGACCCGAACCCCCCACCCCCCCAACTCCAAACCCCCACCCCCAACCCAGCACACACACACACTCAAGCATGCACCCATACAGACCCGAACCCCCCACCCCCCCAACTCAACACACACAAACATGCACCCATACAGACCCAAACCCTCCCACCCCCCCAAATCAGCAAACTCTCAAACAAGCACCCATACAGACCCGAACCCCCACCCCCCAACTCAGCACACACACAAACATGCACCCATACAGACCCCAACCCCCACCCCCCAACTCCAAACCCCCACCCCCAACTCAGCACACACACACTCAAGCATGCACCCATACAGACCCGAACCCCCACCCCCCAACTCAGCACACAAAAAACATTCAAATCAAAATATTCATACACATCCGACACCCCCCGACCCCCGCATCTCAACATACACACAAAATACATTAAAATACAAACATTCACACCCCCCCACATCTCAACATACACACAAAATACATTCAAATACAAACATTCATACACATCCGACACACCCCACCACCCCCGCATCTCAACATACACACAAAATACATTCAAACACAAACATTCATACACATCCGACACACACCCCCACCCCCGCATCTCAACATACACTCAAAATACATTCAAATACAAACATTCATACACATCCGACACCCCCCCACCCCCGCATCTCAACATACTCAAAATACATTCAAACACAAACATTCATACACATCCTACACACCCCCCCACCCCCGCATCTCAACATACACTCAAAATACATTCAAACACAAGCATTCATACACATCCGACACACCCCCCCACCCCCGCATCTCAACATACACTCAAAATACATTCAAACACAAGCATTCATACACATCCGACACACCCCCTCATCTCAACATACACTCAAAATACATTCAAACACAAACATTCATACACATCTGACACACCCCCCACCCCCGCATCTCAACATACACTCAAAATACATTCAAACACAAACATTCATACACATCCGACACACCCCCCCCACTCCCGCATCTCAACATGCACTCAAAATACATTCAAACACAAACATTCATACACATCCGACACACCCCCTCACCCCCGCATCTCAACATACACTCAAAATACATTCAAACACAAACATTCATACACATGCGACACACCCCCCCACCCCCGCATCTCAACATACACTCAAAATACATTCAAACACAAACATTCATACACATCCGACACACCCCCCCACCCCCGCATCTCAACATATACACAAAATACATTCAAACACAAACATTCATACACACAAACATAAAGCAAAACAAACCCGACACACAAACACAAACAGACCACTTACCGGAAACGTGCTGGAAGGCAGGCAGGCAGGCAGGTAAGCTGGAAGTCGCTGGAATCGCATTACGGCTGGCATGGTCCAAGGCTGAAATGCCTTCCGGCATCAAGCCTTATGGGCCACGCCAGCCGTAGTGCTGGCCCTCCATTGGTGCAGCACACACGCATTACGTGGCTCGTAGGAGCGACGTGATGCGTGTGTGTGCTGAGCCAATGAGGGCCAGTGTTTTCACCGGCCCGGAAGACAACAAAGACTTTCCTAATGGAGGGCGGGCCGCGGGCCGCCCTCCATTAGGAAAGTCTTTGTGCCTCGCGGGCCGGTCAAAAGGGCATGGCGGGCCGCAACTGGCCCGCGGGCCGTATGTTGTGCACCCATGCCCTAGGCAATCCAACCATGACTTGCATCCCCATCATGTACTGCTGAAAATGACACACATCAGTATGTGCTGAAAAAATATGTTTGTTAAAGAAGGATTATAATCCTTTTATAAATGTTAAAATAGGAATTATTAACAACTTCTATACAGTGCTGTCACACCATGAAACATTTTCACTTATAAAAAGTGTTGACATTCAGTAAAACAAGTTGTGAAACGGGCGTTCTGGTTAATTTACAATGAAATTCCCTGAAAAAACATTGTTAATGGGATGTTATGGTTAAGTTGTAGGTGCACTAATAAAAACCTATGCAATTCACTGAAAAAATGTTGTTAAAGGGACACTACCTCCTACTACACTAACCCTGCCCTCTTCACAGAGTCATTGTATAAAAGGCCCTTGGTATGCCACACCCTGGTGTGAGGCTTGCCCTTTTATTAATGGTGTGCCCTTTTGATTCCTGTTATCCAGGACAGCACCCGCTGAGGTGCTGTCTTGCCAGAGAGAGGTGTTACCTGAATTCTTAAAGGATCAATAGAGAGGCAGACCCCACTGGCGGAGATCCGACATCCAGTGCAGGGAGAATACACTCAGTCTATCCATGGTTGGCCTTAGCTCACACGGTTGCCATATGTATGATATAAATCAGATGTGACTTTAATAATTATGCCAGCCACCATACCCCAAATTCAGATATGACTTATGTTTAAAGATTAAGCTGCCACCAGGATGATAATTTGTCATACTTATGTAGTCTTTGAACAGAGGTACAGACATTACATGCATCTTCTGTGCTTGAGTGACTTTGCGGTCACTCTGGCTTTTAAGAGGGCACATGTGACCTCTGAACCTGCTCTGTGCCACTGGAAAGCAGCACTGCGTATCAGGATACTGATGCAGCAGGGCCTATGTGCACACTATCATTTGGCATGAAGTGTGATGAAAGTGGCTCTGGTTAGCAGCCCAGCATTTCTGAGATAGAATTACCCACATTATTTTATCATTAATAAAAATAAAAAAGCCAGGGCTTTTAAACTCTTGCCAGTTGGCTATTCTACACAGGAATAATTCCAGTCGTGGTTGGTGCAGTCCTGTGAAGGCCTGCATATGTCAGGCTGGTCCCTTTGCAAGATCATTGGTGGCACAGTCATCCATGTTTCGAGCTATCACCTCTATAATCAAAAATCAACAAATCCACTGCAGGTGTCATTAATGTAATGATATTAGAACCCATTGAACACACCTGCCAATGATAAGGATTGTTAACTGATAATTCATCTTCAACCAATACCAATACCATAAATACTATATATTGTAAGAAACAAACAGTACCTACATTGTTCATTTTAAAAATATTAATTTCATATTGCATTTCATTGATAGACCAGGTTTTAATATAATAATTTCATATTGCATTTCTTTAATATCACCAGTCATATTAAGCATTTAATTTAATGCAATCACATTATTAGACTACTCATTCTTTATCATTGCAACAGCTAGTTCATACTGTCACTACCTCTAACTTAATCCTGCCGCTTCCACTGACATTTTTTTCAACATGTGTGAAGTGAGCACAGTACTGCAGTCAATGTATCTAAGCAGAACAGTCAGACAAAATTCCAGAAGACCCCTCCCCAGTCTTCTACTGGGTGAAGTTGGAAAAAGAGTGCAGACACTGGGGCACACTTTAATGCACTATTTGCTCATCTATGAAGAATGAGTAGAGATATCCTCTTATTGTTTTGCATAGAAAATCATAATGTCTCTTGCTGAAGGAAGTGTTAATCTGCCAATTCAGTTTTTTCCATTCCAGTTGAGGCTGCCACCTCCACCTAAGGCCGATGCTCCGGCCCCCTCTATCCACACAGAGCCAGGCACGTTGGGGAGCAGCTGCCCGTCCACCGGAGAAGAAGACCTGGCAGGAGGCAGTGTGCCCCACCGCACATGACCCTCTAGGTAAGCCATCTGGGTGCCTTCAATTTAATTAAGGAGACTTGACCGGCCTGTGTGCCTCACCACGAAAAATAATGCAGAGTCTTACTCCTTATTACTGCACTAGTGTAAAGCGCCGTATATTCATCAGTGGCAACTCGTGGTGCTCTCGCCCCATCCCCTGTGCAAGCTGAAATTCTGCTTTAAAATTGCTGGCACGTGATCTCACCGGAGTGTAAACCTGAGGCAGCCAGCTGCATTTCTTGGCCAAATCAGGGAGTCGGCAGGCGAATGCCGGCCCCCACCTAAGGCCCACAATCAAGGCCCATGTGCCAAGCCTGTCGGAACCGGAAGGCCCACACACTAACTTCATACTTCATCTAACATTATCGCTGGCAATTGTTTGCTAACTTTGGTCTACGCTTACTGACTCCCGTCATCTTATGTATGCTTTTTCAATTAAGGACTCTGCATGTCTACGACAAACAGTGTACCCCGGCTGGATGCATGCATCAGATTCATGATGTAATCGTATGCCCTCCACTCAGCCCTAAGCAGTCATGGCCCCCCAAGTCTAAGTGCACTGCGCTGAATAGCAAGGTAAGCAGGCTCCGGCATTGTTCCAATATTTACATGTGCAATTAAGTCTACAGTCACTCTAATCCTTGATACAATTACCCGCCTGATCCTTAGATTATGCTGCTGCCCCACCACACCTAAACTCTTCCTTAGGTTCACACATCTCGATGACAGTTTTTGCATGCGGCTGCCTTGCATACCCTATCCATACTTTAGCCTTTACAGTGGCACCCACTATCAATGGTATCTAGCCCACATGCAGCAATTATCTACATACATGCTGCCATTGCTGCTATTACTGCTAAATGCTCTTGCTAAAAACTATGTATGTGTATTTTGTTACCGCCACCAGCAGTGATTGTGCTAAATAGTACTTACCTGCAACTTTTCACCAATTTGGGCCCTGCCCTTGCCACAAAATTGTCAATGCACATTTTACCTTGTTACCACCGTTACAAATGTTTTGTTCAAACTGTCTTTTTGCTTGCTTGCACCGCAACTAGTGCCTTGCAAAACGTTATTCATCTGTAATCACCCATTTCAGCCACTGATGCCACTGCCTTGCTATATTTTGTTCATTCTAAATACTACTTATCTGCATTCTGTCACCACAACCCTGCCTATGCTACAAAATTGCCCATGTACATTTTGCAACCGTTACACATGTTTTGCTCAAACCATCTATTTGCATGTTGCCACTGCAACTAGTGCTTTGAGAAACGCTACTCATCTGTAACTCGCCATCAAAACCACAGTTGCCACTTCCTTGATATACATTGTTGACCTAATATTCACTATTATTGCATGTACCATTGCCAACGTCTCAAACCCCTAAACATCTTAGTGATAATTAAGACCCAAGCGCATCCCGCCCACGTCACCTAACGAATCCACCACTAAGAAATACTAAGATTCCTCATGGACCTTACAAGCCTAGGGAATCAGCCTTGCTCAGCAGGCTCATTCATTCAGGTAGGGAACAGCCTCGCCAGATTATGGTGTGCTCGACACCACCCCTCCCACGCCCTACCCCCTTCCTCCCCAAAGCACCTCCTTTCCCTGTGCCAACACTCCTACCCCAAATCACTTCAACCACCCATGCTAGTGAGACCTCATCCCCCACCGCCTCAGTTAGTCATCCATCCACATGTCCCATTGTTGGACCGACAAGGAGATTTAGACTCTGTTCTCTGACTGGCCCTCATCACACCCAAAGGTGTACCACAACACCTGTGCTACCTGTCCACCCCTTCACTCTGTGAAGTCCACAGAAACCCCTGATTCCTGACACACCAGCCTCTATGTCGACACCACTTGAGCAAACACATAGACCACCACCCCGTAAAATGCTGACTCCTTCTACTCCAGCATACCAAGCATTACCTACAATTGGAGATAGATTAAAAAGTCCAAAGAACGCTAACTCAAATATTAAGAAATCTGACCACTCCAACACCTCCTCATACTTGAAAGGTGCCCTTATTAAAGCAAGATCAATCACAGCCCATGCCCTTGACATTGCAGACCTTATCACAGCTAATGATGTAGACATTCTGGCAGTTTTGGAAACTTGGCTCCACACGGCTTCATATCATTAGCCATCCCTGAGGGATATACAAATATTAGCAAGGACAGAACAACAGCTAAAGGAGGCGGAGTAGCTCTCCTAGCCAAAAACACCCTTGATACGAGAATATCAGGAGAACTCCCCTTCACCTCTGGTGAAGTAATCACCCTGAAAATTGCACTCACGCATACCTGAGCATTCATATTATCTACAGGCCTCCAGGACCTATATCCACATTTGAAGATGACATTACCTCTCTCCTGGCCTACAATTTGAAACCTCATTCCAAAGCTATCATCCTAGGTGACTTCAACCTTGGCTTGAGCAACCCCCTTGACACCCATGCAGGCCTCCTAGCCAACGCCATGAAAGCCCTAGGATTCACATATTGTATCTGCTCAAACTCACTAAAAAGGACGTACCTTAGACTGGATGGCTAACACCAATTGTGCCCTTTCCAACAGTCCTCCTCCTTGGTCGGACCATAATACCATAATTTTCTCTAACACTATGACGACCAAACTTATCAAACACACCCCACTCACATCCACTCTACCATCCAGAAGTTCAAAAAACATGAATCGTGACAACATGCTCCCCGTCTTGTCAGTAATAACGAATGCTACTTACCCCAATGTTGATCCGTCATTACTAGTCAGCCAGTATAATAAAACCATGCTAGCTGCAATTGACAAAATAGCTCCACTGAAATCTAAAAAAGCTAGACCCAAAGAACATGCCAACCCTTGGTTCAGCTCAGACCTGCGAGTGACCAAAAGGTCTGCTGAAAGCAGTTGGTTGTGATCACCAACACCCGCACACAAAGTCCTCTTTCAGGCACGAGCCAACAATTACAAGGAAGAAATCATTAAAGCTAAAAGTGAATCGTATCACCAGAGAATCCAGAATGCCAAATCAAGTTCTAGAGAATGATTTACCATTCCCTGTGAGTTGGAATCACCAGCCCCGACTCCTGACCACTCTAACAAATATCAGCAGTGGTGAACCAACGTGCAAAATACCCTCGCAGATAAAATCACTCTTCTGCAAAACAAAAGTGAAATAAAAAAAACGAAACTCAACATTGACGCTGCCCCCCTAACTACACCCTTTACAACAGCACCTCATGTGGCCACTAAATGTACGTTTACGCCTGTTTCCACACGAGAAACTATTAATAGTATCAAAGGTTTAAAACCATTAAGATGTAAAGCCCACATTTGCCCTGCCACTCTTATAAAAGAATGTGCCAACGAGTTGGAACCTTTCATCACCAGCTTCATCAATAGCAAATTTGCCACTATTTCAGTACCTGATGACCTACAAGAAGCCTTGGTACTAACATTGATTAAAAAAACACACTGGGCCCTATAATTCCAACAAACTTCTGACCCATCACTACAGTTCCATTCATACTAAAAATCCTCGACGGAATAGCATACCTGCAGATCCGAAAATTCCTGGAATCGAACAATCTCCTAGGCCTGAGACAATTCGGGTTCAGACCTGGTCATGGAACAGAAACGTCTCTCTTGGACTTAAAAACACAAATGGACCAATTCAAGGACAGAGGAGACTTGTGCATCTCCCTCCTGTTAGACCTATCCGCTGCTTTCAGTTTGGTTAACCATAAAATGCTATGCCATCATCTAGAAATGGTGGTCCATTTCTCCACTGAGGCCATCAAATGGATCAAATCCTTTCTTTCCAATTGCACTATCACAGTCCTCTCTGTCTCATCAACAACCCCACCAGCCCCAGTAACATGTGGTGTACCGCAAGGCTCTTGTGTGTCACCCACATTATATAATGCATTCACCAAGCTCTTATTTGATAAATTAGACAAAATAGGTGTCACATATACCAATTATGCGTATGACACTCAAATGCCATACCTTTCACAGGTTGGTAAAGACACAGACGCAAACAATCACAACAAAATGTTCCTCGCTATCTAGACCTGGATGGCCCAAAATGAATAATGCCTCAATGACAACAAGACCGTGCTAATTTTAATTGGAAACAAATCTAAGTTAAGCAACCTATCACAACAAAACAAATCCTTCCACCTTGATTGCAATACCATCAATGTCACCAACGAAATAAAAACACTCGGGGTCTACATTGACTCTTCTCTAACCCTAACCAAACAGGTCAATGTCATTGTCTCGTCTGGAGCCTACACGTCAAAACTAATCAGAGCTAGTAGACCCTTCCTGTCGACAGATAACAGTATTACCTTAGCAAGAGCACTGATCCTCTCTAGGATTGTTTACTGTAACTCTCTCTTTGCAGGATTCAGTACCAGAAATATAAAAAAACCTCCAAATAGTACAAAATAATGCTATTAGAGCTGCCTTAAATATACCCAGAAATAAACATGTATCGTCAACTAGACGACTCATCCATTGTCTTCTGGTCCAAGATAGGATCCATTTTAAAATCCTTACTCTCACCCACAAATGCCTAGCTAACAATGCACTGGGATACCTCAGCAAACAAATTGTCAAAACCCAAACTAATAGACCCACATGGGCTTCATACTCCAACCTCATTGTTGCACCGAGATTTGAAAGACAGAAAGCAGGTGGTTCTAGTTTCCTGTTAGTAGCAGCCAAACTGTGGAACACACTGCCTTTACAACTGAGAAATGACACATCCCTTTGGTCATTACGAAAAAGTCTTGAAACTAGACTCTTCAGCTTAGATCTCCAGCAATAGACACCAGGTTTATTCCAGACATACTACCCCGATGGCCCACGCCCACAAAGAAGACTATTAGGCAAACCTATCTAAGCACTAGTGTCTGTAACCTTCAGTATCATATGCCATGACCGATATGTATTCATGATGTGACTAAGTAATACTATGTATACCGTGCTTGACTTGTATATTTGTATATCTGTATGTGGTGAATGTATGAAGTGCTGCAACTGTAACTAATGAAGTACACCACTGTAACCAATCTCTTAAGTTCTAGCGCCTAGATGCCTCTGGGCTATGTGTGCTTTATAAATGTACAAATAAATAAATACATTTATTTGAATGATTTCTGAAGCTCTGTTTCTGTTTTTGTGCTGTTGGACCTAATCCTAGTGGGTTTTGGGCACACCAGACCAATCA